>NC_134361.1:220539375-220876952 GCF_048569485.1 Anomaloglossus baeobatrachus | reverse complement strand
AGGGATTCATCCGGAGATCCTCCTCTCCTGCGGGAGCAGGCTTCTTCTTCGTTAAGAAGAAAGAGGGTGACCTACGCCCATGCATTGACTACCGGGGTTTGAATCAGATCACCATAAAAAACAAGTACCCCCTGCCGCTCATCCCCGAATTGTTCGACCGGCTCAGAGGAGCCCGTGTGTTCACCAAACTGGATCTTCGGGGTGCCTACAACCTAGTTCGTATCCGCTCTGGGGACGAATGGAAGACCGCGTTTAATACTCGCGATGGGCACTATGAATACTGCGTAATGCCCTTCGGTCTGTGTAACGCTCCTGCCGTATTCCAAGAATTGGTGAACGACATTTTCCGGGACCTCCTCTACATCTGTGTAGTAGTTTATCTGGATGACATCCTTGTCTTCTCTCCGGACCTCCAGACCCACAGAGAGAACGTACGGCTGGTTCTACAGAGACTGAGAGAGAATCGTCTCTACGCCAAATATGAGAAGTGTGTCTTTGAGCAGTCTTCTCTCCCTTTCCTGGGATACATCATCTCGGGTACAGGGCTGCAGATGGATCCACAGAAGGTCTCCTCCATTCTCAACTGGCCTCCCCCTTCTGGACTGAAGGCAATCCAACGGTTCCTGGGATTCGCCAACTACTACCGCCAGTTTGTCCCTCACTTCTCTGCCCTGACTGCTCCTCTCTCCGCCTTGACCAAGAAGGAGGCTAATCCAAAGGACTGGTCACCTGCGGCCGACGCCGCGTTTTGCTCTCTGAAGCGAGCATTTGCCTCCTCTCCTGTACTCCACCGACCGGAGTTAAACCGCCAGTTCACCTTGGAGGTGGATGCCTCCTCCTCAGGAGCCGGAGCAGTGCTCATGCAGAAGTCCTCCTCCGGGAAGATGGTGACTTGCGGTTTCTTCTCCAAGAGCTTCTCAGCGCCTGAACGTAATTACACCATCGGTGACCGAGAACTATTGGCGGTCAAACTGGCTCTGGAGGAGTGGCGCTACCTCCTGGAAGGAGCAGTGTACCCCGTGATTATCTACACGGACCACAAGAACCTGGAATACCTGCGGTCCGCTCAGCGACTGAACCCACGGCAAGCCAGGTGGTCCTTATTCTTTGCCAGGTTTGATTTCCAGCTCCATTTCCGACCCGCGGACAAGAATGTACGCGCTGATGCCCTGTCTAGGTCTCTCATGCCCAAGGAGCAGGAGGAAGAGAGTACCCAACCTATCATCTCTCCTAGCAAGATTATTCCGGTAGCTCCTGTCACCCTGGCCCAGATACCGCCCGGGAAGACCTATGTCTCCGAGACCGACAGGCAAAAAGTCTTACACTGGGGTCATGCCTCAAAAACAGCCGGTCATGCAGGTCAGAAGAGAACATGGGGTGCGATTGTACGCCATTACTGGTGGCCATCCCTTCGCACGGACGTCGCTGCTTTTGTCTCTGCCTGCTCCTCTTTTGCCAGGAACAAGACGTCCAAGCACCTGCCATATGGCCGTCTTCTGCCTCTGCCTATACCCTCAGTTCCATGGCAACACATAGCGATGGACTTTATTACGGACTTGCCATTATCCTCCGGGCACACAGTCATATGGGTCGTGGTGGATCGGTTCTCCAAAATGGCTCACTTCGTCCCTATGGCCGGACTGCCCTCTGCTCAGGAACTCGCGGAAGCCTATATACAACACATCTTCCGCTTGCATGGCTTTCCATCCCACATCGTGTCCGACAGGGGAACTCAGTTCACCTCCCGCTTCTGGAGGGCGCTCTGCAAACATCTGGGAGTGACTCTGGACTTTTCTTCTGCTTACCATCCTCAGTCTAATGGCCAAGTGGAGAGGGTCAATCAGATCTTGACCTCCTTCTTACGTCACTATGTCAACGCCCATCACGACGACTGGTCCACGCTTCTGCCTTGGGCTGAATTCTCCCATAACCACCACATCAGTGAGTCGTCCTCCAAGTCTCCCTTCCATGTCGTTTACGGACTTCAGCCCTCCGTCCCGTTGCCTATATCCCCGTCTTCGGATGTCCCTGCTGCTGATACTGTAGCCCGTGACTTCGCTACCATTTGGGACTCTGTCAAGGCGTCCCTTGGGCGCGCTTCCCAGCGGATGAAGAAACACGCCGACAAGAGGCGCCTGGACCCTCCGTGTTTCTCTCCTGGTGACCTGGTCTGGCTTGCTTCCCAGTACATCCGATTGAAGATACCTTCCTACAAGCTGGGTCCTCGCTACATCGGGCCGTTTAAGGTCCTCAGCAAGATCAATGAGGTCTCCTACAAACTGAGGCTTCCGGCCACGATGCGGATTCCCAACTCCTTCCACGTCTCTCTGCTCAAGCCGGTTTTCCTTGGTCCCTTCTCCTCTGCTGCCAGTCCGGCTCCTCCTATTGCCGAGGACGACATCTATGCGGTAAGGGATATTGTGGCCATGAAGACTGTTCGAGGCCGACAGTTCTTCCTGGTGGACTGGGAGGGGTATGGTCCTGAGGATAGGTCCTGGGAGCCCAGGGAGAACGTGGGCACTCCTCTGATCCGTGCCTTCATGTCCCGGTTGCGGGGAGGGGGGCGTGGGGGGGGGGGGGTACTGTCACGCTCCCCGGGTCCTCGGCTCCCCTCCCCGGGTCCTCTGCTCCGCTCCCCGGGTCCTCAGCCCCGCTCCCCGACTCACCTGCCACGCTCCCCGCTCCCCAGCCTCCGGTGCCCGTCCTTCCCAGGTTCCCTGGCCTCCGATCCCGGCGTCTGACGGCTTCCCAGGCCCTGGCCGGCTCCCCTGCGTCCTCCCCTCAGCTTCCTTCCCTGGCTTCTGGCACCCGGGCGGCGCGCATGCGCATTAGGGCGCGCGCGCGGTCACTGACCCTTTCTTAAAGGGCCAGCGTCCATTAACAGGAAATGAAGCTAAACAGGTACAGGGTATATAAGGGTTTATTGTCCAAGGGGGCGGGGCCTGATCTTCGTGTTTTCCAAGCTAGGAGTCAGGTCTCCTTATGTCTCCTTGCCATACTCACGTATCTCTCTTCTAGAGCTGATCCTGCCTCGGCATCCGGTCCTGCTGAATCCCGAACCCCGCACGCTGTCCGTCTGCCATCTGACAGTCCGTACCATCTCGGATCCCTGCGGTGACCCGTCATCTCGCTCCAAAGGTTCCGGACCCCGCCTGACCTCATCTCGGCTTCCGAACCTGAGCTACGTCACCCGGACTACCATCTGTGACTCCGTGGTCCCAGGGACTTCTCCGTTACACACTTGCACGGACTGTTCTGCTGCCCATAGTGCTTCAGCTACCGGACTCCTTACCACCATCTTAGAGTTCGGACCAGTGGATCCACCTCCTGGGTCTGCTCGACCGCCTGGCCCTGACACCACAGATCCGGGTACCACGATCGCCTCGGCCAATCTGGAGCGACGAGAATGGCGCGACGACAGTCGGACCTGATCTTGCGTAACACTCTGGGCAGCATCGCCAGAGGGGGAAACACATAAGGCAGTCGAAACTGCGACCAATCCTGAACTAATGTGTCCGGCGCCAGAGCTCTGTGATCCTGAGACCGTGCCATGAAGGCCGGGACCTTGTTGTTGTGTTGTGACGCCATGAGATCGACGTCCGGCGTTCCCCAGCGGCGACAGATCTCTCGAAACACGTCTGGGTGAAGAGACCATTCCCCTGCGTCCATGCCCTGACGACTGAGAAAATCTGCTTCCCAGTTTTCTACGCCCGGGATGTAAACTGCGGAGATCGTGGAGGCTGTGGCCTCCACCCACTGCAGAATCCGCCTGACTTCCTGGAAGGCCTGACGACTGCGCGTGCCGCCCTGATGGTTGATGTATGCGACGGCAGTGGCGTTGTCCGACTGTATTCGGATCTGTCTGCCCTCCAGCCACCGATGGAAGGCCAATAAGGCTAGATACACCGCCCTTATCTCCAGAATATTGATCTGAAGGGAGGACTCTACCGGAGTCCAGGTTCCCTGAGCCCTGTGGTGGCGGAAAACCGCTCCCCTCCCTGACAGGCTCGCGTCCGTGGTGACCACAGCCCAGGTTGGGGGTAGGAAGGATTTTCCTTGCGATAGAGAATTGGGAAGGAGCCACCACTGAAGAGACGTCTTGGTTGCAAGGGACAGAGAGACGTTCGTGTCGAGGGAAGTCGACCTCCTGTCCCATTTGCGGAGAATGTCCCATTGGAGTGGCCGCAGATGGAATTGCGCGAACGGCACTGCCTCCATCGCTGCCACCATCTTCCCCAGGAAGTGCATGAGGCGTCTCAAGGGGTATGACTGACCCCGAAGAAGAGATCGCACCCCTGCCTGCAGAGAAAGCTGTTTGTCCAGCGGTAGCTTGACTACCGCTGACTGTGTATGAAACTCCATCCCGAGGTAAGTCAGTGATTGGGTCGGTGTCAACTGGGATTTTGGGAAGTTGATGATCCACCCGAACTGCTGCAGAGTCGCCAGAGCGACTGTAAGGCTGTGTTGACACGCCGCCCGAGAAGGTGCCCTGACTAGGAGATCGTCTAAGTAGGGAATCACCGAGTGGCCCTGAGAGTGTAGGACCGCCACAACGGATGCCATGACTTTGGTGAACACCCGTGGGGCTGTCGCCAGGCCGAAAGGCAATGCCACGAACTGAAGGTGCTCGTCCCCGATGGCAAAACGCAAGAAGCGTTGATGTTCGGGTGCGATCGGCACATGGAGATAAGCATCCTTGATGTCGATCGATGCTAGGAAGTCTCCTTGTGACATCGAGGCGATGACCGAGCGGAGAGATTCCATCCGAAACCGTCTGGTGCTCACATGTCTGTTGAGCAGTTTGAGGTCCAGAACGGGACGGAATGATCCGTCCTTCTTTGGCACCACGAACAAGTTGGAGTAAAAGCCGCGACCATGTTCCCGAGGGGGAACAGGGATCACAACTCCTTCTGTCTTCAGAGTGTCCACTGCCTGACAAATTGCATCGGTCCGAGCGGGGGGCGGAGAGGTTCTGAAGAAACGAGTCTGAGGACAAGAGCTGAACTCTATCCTGTAACCGTGAGACAGAATGTCTCTCACCCATCGGTCTTGAACATGTGGCAGCCAGGCGTCGCAAAAGCGGGAGAGCCTGCCACCGACCGAGGATGTGGTTCGGGGATGCCGAGAGTCATGAGGAGGCCGCCTTGGAGGCAGCGCCTCCGGCGGCCTTTTGGGGGCGTGACTTAGACCGCCACGCATAGGAGTTCCTCTGGCCTTTCTCCGGCCTGCTGGACGAAGCTGATTGTGACTTGGCGGAGGGACGAAAGGACCGAAACCTCGATTGAATTTTCCGTTGCTGAGGTCTCTTAGGTTTGGACTGGGGTAAGGAGGAGTCCTTTCCCTTGGATTCCTTAATAATCTCATCCAATCGTTCGCCAAACAATCGGTCGCCAGAAAACGGCAAACCGGTTAAGAACCTCTTGGAGGCCGAGTCTGCCTTCCATTCGCGCAGCCACATGGCCCTGCGGACTGCCACAGAGTTAGCGGATGCCACCACTGTACGGCTAGCAGAGTCTAGGACTGCGTTCATGGCGTAGGAAGAAAAAGCTGACGCTTGAGAAGTCAGAGACGCAACCTGCGGAGCAGAATTACGTGTGACTGCATTAATCTCAGCCAGACAAGCTGAGATAGCTTGTAGTGCCCACACGGCTGCAAAGGCCGGGGCAAAAGACGCGCCTGTGGCTTCATAGATGGATTTCACCAGGAGCTCTATCTGCCTGTCAGTGGCATCCTTTAGCGATGAGCCATCTGCCACCGATACCACAGATCTAGCCGCCAATCTAGAGACTGGAGGATCCACCTTGGGACACTGAGCCCAACCCTTAACTACATCAGAGGGGAAGGGGTAACGTGTGTCATTAAGGCGCTTAGTAAAGCGCTTGTCCGGAACCGCTCTGGGCTTCTGGACAGCGTCTCTGAAGTTAGAGTGATCGAAAAACGCACTCCGTGTACGTTTGGGGAACCGAAACTGGTGTTTCTCCTGCTGAGAAGCCGACTCCTCTACAGGTGGAGGCGGGGGAGACAGATCTAACACCTGGTTGATGGACGAGATAAGATCATTAACTAAGGCGTCCCCTTCAGGTGTATCAAGATTGAGGGCAACGTCAGGTTCAGAGCCCTGAGCTGTGACGTCCGCCTCGTCCTCCAGAGAGTCCTCGAGCTGGGAACCCGAGCAGCGTGAAGAAGTCGGGGAAGATTCCCAGCGGGCCCACTTAGTCGGTCTGGGACTGTGGTCCGGGCAGGAGTCCTCCGCGTGGGACCTAGGGCCCAACCTGGGAGCGCGCTGCGGCGCGGACCGAGAGGGGCCTGGAGGCGACGAGCTAACGGGGACCGGGGCCTGTGTAAGGACCGGTCTGGACTGCAAAGCTTCTAGCAGCTTGGCAGACCATTTGTCCATAGACTGAGCCATGGATTGTGAAAGTGACTCAGAGAGTTTCTCAGCAAACGCAGCAAACTCTGTCCCTGCCGCCTGGACAGGGGGAGCAGGGGGGTCTACCTGAGCGGAGTGGCCCACTAGTGACCGAGGCTCCGGCTGAGCAAGCGAAACAGGGGTCGAGCATTGCTCACAGTGAGGGTAGGAAGAACCCGCAGGTAACATAGCCCCACAAGAGGTACAGGTCGCAAAAAACCCCTGTGCCTTAGCACCTTTGTTCCTTGTGGACGACATGCTGTTGTCTCCTAGGAGAGTGATCACTGAGGGTATATGGGAAGGGGTATACAGCCCGACCGAACAGAAATATGTATATAAATACGTATCTATTCCGGCACCCTGGGGGGGACCAGCACCGGGTGACCGGTGTGGCTTACCGACCGCTAAAAAGCGGAGTGTGTGTCCTCCAGATTCCCTGCCTTAGGTCTCCCAGAGCTGCAGAGCTCTTCTCTGATAATCCTCCACCGGCAGAATGCCAAAAACATGGCTGCCGGAGCTCTCAGGGGAGGAGTGGAGCCGTGGGCGGTGCTAGAAAAGTGCGGGAATCTAGGGTCCCCACAGTGATCAGTGAGGGGGGAGGAAACATACAGGATGCTCCGGCCCTCACATCCGACGTCAGGCCGGCCGTCCCGCCCTTACCCCTGACAGGCAGGCCCGGGGGCGGGATTTTTGCTACTAGGCCGCGATGAAGCCGGGGACTAAAATTAAGACCGCGGCCGACAAGCAGGCGCGGTCGGCGCGGAAGTCCGCCGGTCTTCACAAATCAGCAGCTGCTGCAGCGTCCGGGAAGAAGGCGCTCCATGCACAGTCCCCATGGGGACACAGGGTACCTTATAGATGCAGGGCCCGGTCCCTGAGGATGAATAGACTCCTGTCCAGCAGATTCCCACAGGGGCTGCGGAGGGAGCCCGGTCCCAGTGAATGGATGACCGGTCAGGATCCCACTTCTCCCAGAGCCACTAAGGGATGGTGAAGGAAAACGGCATGAGGCTCCGGCTTTTGTACCCGCAATGGGTACCTCAACCTTAACAGCACCGCCGACATAGTGGGGTGAGAAGGGAACATGCCGGGGGCCCCGTGGGGGTCCTCTTTTCTTCCAACCGATATAACTAATCTGAGAATGCATGAGTGGATGTGTGCCTCCTTCCACACAAAGCATCAAACTGAGGAGCCCGTGATGCACGGGAGGGTGTATAGGCAGAGGGGAGGGGTTACACTTTTAAGTGTAATACTTTGTGTGGCCTCCGGAGGCAGAAGCTATACACCCAATTGTCTGGGTCTCCCAAGTGAGCGACAAAGAAATTAACACTTAATACATAAATGAGGACTCAGCAGCGCAGACAGTTGCTTTTGCCACTCACCAACTTGCGTATACGATCTAGGACCAAATCGACTATCTCCTTTCCGATGGTGTAATGTCCCCGAGCGTAGTTGTTGGCAGCATCTTCCTTTCCTGTGATGAGCTGTTCAGGGTGGAACAGTTGGCGGTATGTGCCGGTGCGCACCTCATCTGTACAGGAACGTATGTGATAAGTAACAACCCGTTATTCTGGGAGATACGCGACGTGATCTGAAGGCAGTGATCAGATCCGAGCTAATCTATATCCCGCCATAACTTCTGCTTTACTTATATATCTGGCTCTTTCTGACAATCAGACACTACTGATCTCTACATTCAAACAGAAATTGTTAGCGCAAATTCACGTATGTGAGGCTTTTCCCAAAATCTACAATTAAAGGGCTCAATTCAGCGGTAAAAATCTGCAGCAGAAATTCAGATGCTGAATGTCACCAGGACGTATCCTTGTCTGTTAATTTTACCTGTGAAAATGTCAGATGCTGGCGTCACAGCCAAAAAGTACTACTTACCAACCACCGTGGGCTCCAGATCCACAAACACCGCCCTGGGGACATGTTTTCCGGCTCCTGTCTCACTGAAGAATGTGTGGAACGAGTCGTCTCCTCCACCGATGGTTTTATCGCTGGGCATCTGTCCATCGGGCTGAATCCCATGTTCCAGGCAGTAGAGCTCCCAGCATGCATTGCCAATCTGAACTCCGGCCTGGCCCACGTGGATAGAAATGCACTCACGCTGCGAGAAAAACAGATTCCTGTAGTCAATGTCGATGTTCTTTGAAATTTGGAAAACCAATATGTCTTTAAGGCTGCTGAACGCCGTGTGCACAGGGCCAGCAGCATGCAAATGTGGCCAGTGCCTAATGGTCTTGGGTTCGGGCAGCACCAAGAGGAAACTACCGGACCCACTCTGCCCAGGTCTGAATTTGCAATATTTGCTGTACATTGATGGCAGATGTCCACGCAATGGAGCAGAGACCAAAGAAAGGCAATTTAGGCTGGTTTCACACTACGTCTTTTTAACATCCGTCCTTAACGTTATTTTAGCGGACAAGCGGATCCAGTGCAAATGCGTTTTCATTTCAATGCATTTGCAATGGACTCGCGTTAACATCCGTTCACCTGCGTTTGCCTGCGTTATAGTGAGGATCCAGTGACTTGCAGTTTTTTAACATGTTTCAAAAACGCTACTTGTAGCGTTTTTGAGCTCCGTCCAAATACTGCAAATTGCTGGATCCTGACTATAACGCACGCAAACGCAGGTGAACGCTGGCGTGCTGATAGACAGGATCCTGCTTTTGTACTGAGCATGCCCAGAAAGTACTGAGCATGCCCAGAACCAGTCTCGCGTGATCTGTCTATCTCTCTACTCCCTCCCTCACCCTCTCTCTCTCTATCTCTGTCTTTCCCCCTTCCTCCCCTTCCTCTCTCCCCCACCTGAGAGCTGCGGACACTCGTAACCAAGGTAAATATCGGGTAACCACTTCTCTTAGTTACCCGATGTTTACGTTGGTTACGTGTGCAGGCAGCCCGGCTCCTAGCAGCTGCAGACACTCGTAACCAAGGTAAATATCGGGTAACCACTTCTCTTAGTTACCCGATGTTTACGTTGGTTACGTGTGCAGGCAGCCCGGCTCCTAGCAGCTGCAGACACTCGTAACCAAGATAAATATCGGGTATCCAAGGCCGATGTTTACCTTGGTTACCAGCGTCTGCAGCTGTCAGAAGCCTCCTCCCAGTCTAGTTCCCCTCACTCCCGATCACATGACTCCAATGCCCGCCCCTAAACATCCAGTGCAGGATCCTGCAAAATAACAGATGCGTTTGCATACGTTATTTGCTGTAAAAGCAGGATCCGTACTTCCGCTAAAAAAACGTTTTCAGCGGATGTTAAAAAGACGTAGTGTGAAACTAGCCTTAGCCTCTTAAAGTAGTTGTTCACCACTCAGACAACTCCTTCTCAATCACTGTTTCACATGTTATTTGTTTGTTTTTTTTTAGAAAATAACATATTTGGTATAAATTTTAGAACTAATAAAATCTAAGAATAACTACATACCAAAATGAAAAAGAAGGGAATTTTGTTTACTTACCGTAAATTCCTTTTCTTCTAGCTCCAATTCGGAGACCCAGACAATCGGGTGTATAGCTTCTGCCTCCGGAGGCCACACAAAGTATTACACTTAAAAGTGTAAAGCCCCTCCCCTTCTGCCTATACACCCCCCCATGCATCACGGGCTCCTCAGTTTTGGTGCAAAAGCAAGAAGGAGGAAACTTATAAATTGGTCTAAAGTAAAATCAATCCGAAGGAAGTTTGGAAAACTGAAAACCATTCAACATGAACAACATGTGTACACAAAGAACAACAGCCCGAAGCGAACAGGGGCGGGTGCTGGGTCTCCCAATTAGAGCTAGAAGAAAAGGAATTTACGGTAAGTAAACAAAATTCCCTTCTTCTTTGTCGCTCTATTGGGAGACCCAGACAATTGGGACGTCCAAAAGCAGTCCCTGGGTGGGTAAAATAATACCTCGTAATAGAGCCGTAAAACGGCCCCTTCCTACAGGTCGGCAACCGCCGCCTGAAGGACTCGTCTACCTAGGCTGGCATCCGCCGAAGCATAGGTATGCACCTGATAGTGTTTCGTGAAAGTGTGCAGGCTCGACCAGGTAGCCGCCTGACACACCTGTTGAGCCGTAGCCTGGTGCCGCAAAGCCCAGGACGCACCCACGGCTCTGGTAGAATGGGCCTTCAGCCCCGAGGGAACCGGAAGCCCAGAAGAACGGTAGGCTTCGAGAATTGGTTCCTTGATCCACCGAGCCAAGGTTGATTTGGAAGCCTGTGACCCTTTACGCTGGCCAGCGACAAGGACAAAGAGTGCATCCGAGCGGCGCAGAGGCGCCGTACGAGAAATGTAGAGTCTGAGTGCTCTCACCAGATCTAACAAGTGCAAATCCTTTTCACATTGGTGAACTGGATGAGGACAAAAAGAAGGTAAGGAGATATCCTGATTGAGATGAAAGGGGGATACCACCTTAGGGAGAAATTCCGGAACTGGACGCAGAACCACCTTGTCCTGGTGAAACACCAGGAAAGGAGCTTTGCATGACAGCGCTGCTAGCTCAGACACTCTCCGAAGTGATGTGACTGCTACTAGGAAGACCACTTTCTGCGAAAGGCGTGAAAGAGAAATATCCTTCATTGGCTCGAAAGGTGGTTTCTGAAGAGCCATCAGCACCCTGTTCAGATCCCAGGGTTCTAACGGACGCTTGTAAGGAGGGACGATGTGACAAACCCCCTGCAGGAACGTGCGTACCTGTGGAAGCCTGGCTAGGCGCTTCTGAAAAAACACAGAGAGCGCTGAGACTTGTCCCTTAAGGGAGCCGAGCGACAAACCCTTTTCCAGTCCAGATTGAAGGAAGGACAGAAAAGTGGGCAAGGCAAAAGGCCAGGGAGAAAAACCCTGATCAGAGCACCAGGATAAGAATATCCTCCACGTCCTGTGGTAGATCTTGGCGGACGTTGGTTTCCTAGCCTGTCTCATAGTGGCAATGACCTCTTGAGATAACCCTGAAGACGCTAGGATCCAGGACTCAATGGCCACACAGTCAGGTTGAGGGCCGCAGAATTCAGATGGAAAAACGGCCCTTGAGACAGCAAGTCTGGTCGGTCTGGTAGTGCCCACGGTTAGCCCACCGTGAGATGCCACAGATCCGGGTACCACGACCTCCTCGGCCAGTCTGGAGCGACGAGGATGGCGCGGCGGCAGTCGGACCTGATCTTGCGTAACACTCTGGGCAGCAGTGCCAGAGGAGGAAACACATAAGGGAGCTGAAACTGCGACCAATCCTGAACTAAGGCGTCTGCCGCCAGAGCTCTGGGATCTTGAGACCGTGCCATGAATGCCGGGACCTTGTTGTTGTGCCGAGACGCCATTAGGTCGACGTCCGGCGTACCCCAGCGGCAACAGATCTCTTGAAACACGTCCGGGTGAAGGGACCATTCCCCTGCGTCCATGCCCTGGCGACTGAGAAAGTCTGCTTCCCAGTTTTCTACGCCCGGGATGTGAACTGCGGATATGGTGGAGGCTGTGGCTTCCACCCACAGCAGAATCCGCCGGACTTCCTGGAAGGCTTGCCGACTGCGTGTTCCGCCTTGGTGGTTGATGTATGCCACCGCGGTGGAGTTGTCCGACTGAATTCGGATCTGCTTGCCTTCCAGCCACGGCTGGAACGCCTTTAGGGCAAGATACACTGCCCTTATCTCCAGAACATTGATCTGAAGGGAGGACTCTGGCTGAGTCCAGGTACCCTGAGCCCTGTGGTGGAGAAAAACCGCTCCCCACCCTGACAGACTCGCGTCCGTCGTGACCACCTCCCAGGATGGGGGTAGGAAGGATTTCCCCTTCGACAATGAAGTGGGAAGAAGCCACCACCGAAGGGAGGTTTTGGCTGCCTGAGAAAGGGAGACGTTCCTGTCGAGGGACGTCGACTTCCTGTCCCATTTGCGGAGAATGTCCCATTGAAGGGGACGCAGGTGAAACTGCGCAAAAGGAACTGCCTCCATTGCTGCCACCATCTTCCCTAGGAAGTGCATGAGGCACCTCAGGGGGTGTGACTGACCATGAAGGAGAGATTGCACCCCTGTCTGTAGTGAACGCTGTTTGTCCAGCGGAAGCTTCACTATCGCTGAGAGAGTATGAAACTCCATGCCGAGATATGTCAGTGATTGGGCCGGTGTCAGATTTGACTTTGGGAAATTGATGATCCACCCGAATCTCTGGAGAGTTTCCAGAGCAATGCTCAGGCTGTGTTGGCATGCCACTCGAGAGGGGGCCTTGACAAGCAGATCGTCTAAGTAAGGGATCACCGAGTGTCCCTGAGAGTGTAGGACTGCTACCACTGTTGCCATGACCTTGGTGAAGACCCGTGGGGCTGTCGCCAGGCCGAAAGGCAGTGCCACGAACTGAAGGTGTTCGTCCCCTATGGCGAAACGCAGGAAGCGCTGATGCTCTGGTGCAATCGGCACGTGGAGATAAGCATCTTTGATGTCGATTGATGCTAGGAAATCTCCTTGGGACATTGAGGCGATGACGGAGCGGAGCGATTCCATCCGGAACCGCCTGGTTTTTACGTGTTTGTTGAGCAGTTTTAGGTCCAGAACAGGACGGAAAGATCCGTCCTTTTTTGGCACCACAAACAAGTTGGAGTAAAAACCGTGACCCTGTTGCTGAAGAGGAACAGGGATCACCACTCCTTCTGCCTTCAGAGTGCACACCGCCTGAAGAAGAGCCTCGACTCTGTCGGGGGGGCGGAGATGTTCTGAAGAATCGGGACGGAGGACGAGAGCTGAACTCTATCCTGTAACCGTGAGACAGAATGTCTCTCACCCAACGGTCTTGTACCTGTGGCAGCCAGGCGTCGCAAAAGCGGGAGAGCCTGCCACCGACCGAGGATGCGGTGTGAAGAGGCCGAAAGTCATGAGGAGGCCGCTTTGGGAGCGGTTCCTCCGGCGGTCTTTTTAGGGCGTGACTTAGACCGCCAAGAATCGGAGTTCGTCTGACCCTTCTGTGGCCTGTTGGACGAGGAGAATTGAGACCTGCCCGCGGGCCGAAAGGACCGAAACCTCGATTGTACCTTCCGTTGTTGAGGTCTGTTTGGTTTGGACTGGGGTAAGGATGAGTCCTTTCCCTTGGATTGTTTAATGATTTCATCCAATCGCTCACCAAACAAGCGGTCGCCAGACAATGGCAAACCGGTTAAGAACTTTTTGGAAGCAGAGTCTGCCTTCCATTCACGTAGCCACATGGCCCTGCGGACTGCCACTGAATTGGCGGATGCTACCGCCGTACGGCTCGCAGAGTCCAGGTCAGCATTAATGGCGTAGGACGCAAACGCCGACGCCTGAGAGGTTAAGGACACCACCTGCGGAGTAGAGGCACGTGTGACTGCATTAATCTGCGAGTGACAAGCTGAGATAGCTTGGATTGCCCATACGGCTGCGAATGCCGGAGCAAAGGACGCGCCGATAGCTTCTTAGATGGATTTCAACCAGAGCTCCATCTGCCTGTCAGTGGCATCTTTGAGTGAAGCCCCATCTTCCACTGCAACTATGGATCTAGCCGCCAGTCTGGAGACTGGAGGATCCACCTTAGGACACTGAGCCCAACCCTTGACAACGTCAGGTGGGAAGGGATAACGTGTGTCCTTAAGGCGCTTTGAAAAGCGCTTATCTGGACAAGCTCGGTATTTCTGGACTGCCTCTCTGAAGTCGGAGTGATCCAGAAACGTACTCATTGTATGCTTGGGAAACCTAAAACGGAATTTCTCCTGCTGAGAAGCTGACTCCTCAATTGGAGGAGCTGAGGGAGAAAGATCCAACACCTGATTGATGGTCGCTATAAGGTCATTCACTATGGCGTCACCTTCAGGTGTATCTAGGTTGAGAGCGGCTTCAGGATCAGAATCCTGATCTGCCACCTCCGCTTCATCCTCTAGAGAGTCCTGCTGAGACCCTGAGCAGTGTGATGAAGTCGAGGGAGGCTCCCAGCGAGCCCGCTTAGGCGGTCTGGGACTGCGGTCCGTGTCAGAGACCTCACCTTGGGACCTATGAGTCACCCCAGGAGCACTTTGCTGCTCCAACAGAGGGGGGCCTGGGGTCAATGATTCAACAGTGCCCGGGGCCTGTGTTACCGGCCTGGACTGCAAGGCTTCTAGTATCTGAGCAGACCATTTATCCATACTCTCAGAAAGTTTGTCAGCGAATACTGCAAACTCCGTCCCTGTCACCTGGATAGTGGTAGCAGGTGGATCCACCTGGGCCACCAGTTGCAGAGGCTCCGGCTGAGTAAGTGCCGCAGGGGCCGAGCATTGCACACAATGAGGGTCAGTGGAACCTGCCGGTAGCATAGCCGCACATGAGGTACAGGTTGCAAAGTAAGCCTGTGCTTTGGCACCCTTGCTTTTTGCGGACGACATGCTGTTGTCTCCTCTGAGTACAATCCGGGAGGGTATATAGCCAAAAACCAACAGTGCGACCGTACAGAGTAAATGTATAGCATATAAGCATATATATATATATATATATATACACTTCGGCACTCAGTGGGGCCAGCACCTAGAAACAGGTGCTGCTTACCGACCGCCCAAAGCGGTTGTGTGACCACCAGATTCCCTGCCTGGGCCTCCCAGAGCCGTGTTGTCTCTCCTCTCCAGCTTCAGAAGTGCTGACAGGAATGGCTGCCGGGGTTCTGTGAGGAGGAGGGGGCCGTGGGCGTGCCCTAGAAAGTGCGGGAATCTGGTGCCCCACGGTGCTCAGTGAGGGGGGAGGAGGATACAAAGTATGCTCCAGCCCTCAGCGCTGACGTCCAGTGCAGCGTCCCGCCCTTCCCCTGACTGGCAGGCCTGGGGGCGGGAATATGCGGTACTAGACCGCAGAAGCCGGGGACTAAAGTTATAAGCGCGGCTGGCAAACAAGCGCGGTCAGCGCGATAGTCCCGGCGCACTAACACACCCAGCAGTGCTGCAGCGTGTATGACACAAGCGCTCCATGCGCCGTCCCCAAGGGGACACAGAGTACCTCACAGTAGCAGGGCCTTGTCCCTGAAGATACCCGGCTCCTGTCCAGCAGATTCCCCAGGGCCTGCGGAGGGAGCACGGTCCCAGTGCCTGGTGACCGATTAGGATCCCACTTCACCCAGAGCCCTTAAGGGATGGGGAAGGAAAACAGCATGTGGCTCCTGCCTATGTACCCGCAATGGGTACCTCAACCTTAACAAACACCGCCGACCAGAGTGGGGTGAGAAGGGAGCATGCTGGGGGCCCTGTTATGGGCCCCCTTTTCTTCCATCCGATATAGTCAGCAGCTGCTGCTGACTAAATTGTGGAGCTTGCGTGCATGTGTGCCTCCTTCGCACAAAGCATAAAAACTGAGGAGCCCGTGATGCACGGGGGGGTGTATAGGCAGAAGGGGAGGGGCTTTACACTTTTAAGTGTAATACTTTGTGTGGCCTCCGGAGGCAGAAGCTATACACCCGATTGTCTGGGTCTCCCAATGGAGCGACAAAGAAAAAACATATATCTATCTATATCTATATATATATAAATTGAATAAAACAAGATCTGAAAGTCATATGGATCCCGAAAGGTAGTGATAAAGTCTACAGCTCACGCCCAAAAAAAAGTGCTCATACACCTTTATCAAATGAAAATTACACCGGCCATAGACCTCTATGGTGACACCTGCATAGACCTCTGTGATGACACCTGCCATAGACCTCTATGGTGACACCTGCCATAGACCTCTGTGATGACACCTGCCATAGCCCTCTGTGGTGACACCTGCCATAGACCTCTGTGGTGACACCTGCCATAGACCTCTGTGATGACACCTGCCATAGACCTCTGTGGTGACACCTGCATAGACCTCTGTGATGACACCTGCCATAGACCTCTGTGATGACACCTGCCATAGACCTCTGTGGTGACACCTGCCATAGACCTCTATGGTGACACCTGCCATAGACCTCTGTGGTGACACCTGTCATAGACCTCTGTGGTGACACCTGCCATAGACCTCTGTGGTGACACCTGTCATAGACCTCTATGGTGACACCTGTCATAGACCTGTGGTGACACCTGCCATAAACCTCTGTTATGACACCTGCCATAGACCTCTATGATGACACCTGCCATAGACCTCTGTGATGACACCTGCCATAGACCTCTGTGGTGACACCTGCCATAGACCTCTGTGGTGACACCCGCCATAGACCTCTGTGGTGACACCTGTCATAGACCTCTATGGTGACACCTTCCATAGACCTGTGATGACACCTGCCATAGACCTCTATGGTGACACCTGCCATAGACCTCTGTGATGACACTGGCCATAGACCTCTATGGTGACACCTGCCATAGACCTCTGTGGTGACACCTGCCATAGACCTCTGTGATGACACCTGCCATAGACCCCTATGGTGATACTGGCCATAGACCTCTATGGTGACACCTGCCATAGACCTCTATGGTGACACCTGCCATAGACCTGTGGTGACACCTGCCATAGACCTCTGTGGTGACACCAGCCATAGACCTGTGGTGACACCTGCCATAGACCTCTGTGGTGACACCTGCCATAGACCTCTGTGGTGACACCTGCCATAGACCTCTGTGGTGACACCTGCCATAGACCTCTGTGGTGACACCGGCCATAGACCTCTGTGGTGACACCTGCCATAGACCTCTGTGGTGACACCTGTAATAGACCTCTGTGGTGACACCTGCCATAGACCTCTGTGGTGACACCTGCCATAGACCTCTGTGGTGACAACTGCCATAGACCTCTGTGGTGACACCTGCCATAGACCTCTGTGGTGACACCTGCCATAGACCTCTATGGTGACACCTGTCATAGACCTCTATGGTGACACCTGTCACAGACCTCTATGGTGACACCTGCCATAAACCTCTGTTATGACACCTGCCATAGACCTCTATGGTGACACCTGCCATAGACCTCTGTGATGACACCTGCAATAGACCTCTGTGGTGACACCTGCATAGACCTCTGTGATGACACCTGCCATAGACCTCTGTGATGACACCTGCCATAGACCTCTGTGGTGACACCTGCCATAGACCTCTATGGTGACACCTGCCATAGACCTCTGTGCTGACAACTGCCATAGACCTCTGTGGTGACAACTGCCATAGACCTCTGTGGTGACACCTGCCATAGACCTCTATGGTGACACCTGCCATAGACCTCTATGGTGACACCTGCCATAGTCCTCTATGGTGACACCTGCCATAGACCTCTATGGTGACACCTGCCATAGACATCTGTGGTGACACCAGCCATAGACCTCTGTGATGACACCTGTCATAGCCCTCTATGGTGACACCAGCCATAGACCTCTATGGTGACACCTGCCATAGACCTCTATGGTGACACCTGCCATAGACCTCTGTGATGACACCTGCCATAGACCTCTGTGGTGACACCAGCCATAGACCTCTATGGTGACACCTGCCATAGACCTCTGTGGTGACACCTGCCATAGACCTCTGTGGTGACACCTGCCATAGACCTCTGTGATGAGACTCCAGTTAAGGTACACATTACACAGCCGGCTCTTCATGTCTTCTGCGCCAATCACAGGTCTGATTATAACAGACAGATAGCCAATCACAGACGGGGATTGTGGGAGGTGGTCTTGTCTCCTCTTGTCTTGTCACTGATGCAGCCTCGCCCCCAGCAATCATAGTGCGTCATGGCCCCCACTAATGGCCCTCACCACGAGACCTTATCCCCTGCTTCTATTAGCTGAGCCGGGGCTCCGCAGTGAGCTGCGGGTGGACGCCATGTCTTACCATAGTTATCTCCGCAGAGGTATGTCCAATGGGGTATGTTTGTTCCGCCGCTTCACGTCTCTTCTTCTCACCTCACACCGCGCAGCTCCAGTAACCAACTGTCGCGTCTCCCGCCCGCTGCCCCTGCTTATAAGACTCATGCGGTGCGCTCGAGCGTGTCTGCCTCTACTGATTGGATGAAATTGCAATGAGGGCGGGAAATTATAACCAGTCACTCTCCAGTTATCCATACAGGTAGCGCGTGCAGGCTGTGATTGGTTGCTAGGCAGCTGGGGACAGCAGTGATTGGTTGTCTGCTTATGGACTCACTGCGCGGGAAGATTGTTTCTAACGGTCGCTTGAGGTAACCCTCAACTGAGGTAACCCTCAAGCGACCGTTAGAAACAATCTTCCCGCGCAGTGAGTCCATAAGCAGCCAACCAATCACTTCTGTCCCCAGCTGCCTAGCAACCAATCACAGCCTGCACGCGCTACCTGTATGGATAACTGGAGATTGACTGGTTATAATTTCCCGCCCTCATTGCAATTTCATCCAATCAGTAGAGGCAGACACGCTCGAGCGCACCGCATGAGTCTTATAAGCAGGGGCAGCGGGCGGGAGACGCGACAGTTGGTTACTGGAGCTGCGCGGTGTGAGGTGAGGAGAAGAGACGTGAAGCGGCGGAACAAACATACCCCATTGGACATACCTCTGCGGAGATAACTATGGTAAGACATGGCGTCCACCCGCAGCTCACTGCGGAGCCCCGGCTCAGCTAATAGAAGCAGGGGATAAGGTCTCGTGGTGAGGGCCATTAGTGGGGGCCATGACGCACTATGATTGCTGGGGGCGAGGCTGCATCAGTGACCGTTGAAAGGAGACAAGACCACCTCCCACAATCCCCGTCTGTGATTGGCTATCTGTCTGTTATAATCAGACCTGTGATTGGTGCAGAAGACATGAAGAGCCGGCAGTGTAATGTGTACCTTAACTGGAGTCTCATCACAGAGGTCTATGGCAGGTGTCACCATAGAGGTCTATGACAGGTGTCACCACAGAGCTCTATGGCCAGTGTCATCACAGAGGTCTATGGCAGGTGTCACCATAGAGGGCTATGACAGGTGTCACCATAGAGGTCTATGGCAGGTGTCACCATAGAGGTCTATGGCAGGTGTCACCATAGAGGTCTATGGCAGGTGTCACCATAGAGGTCTATGGCAGGTGTCACCATAGAGGTCTATGGCAGGTGTCACCACAGAGGGCTATGACAGGTGTCACCATAGAGGTCTATGGCAGGTGTCACCATAGAGGTCTATGGCAGGTGTCATCACAGAGGTCTATGGCAGGTGTCATAACAGAGGTTTATGGCAGGTGTCACCATAGAGGTCTATGGCAGGTGTCACCATAGAGGTCTATGGCTGGTGTCACCATAGAGGGCTATGACAGGTGTCATCACAGAGGTCTATGGCTGGTGTCACCACAGATGTCTATGGCAGGTGTCACCATAGAGGACTATGGCAGGTGTCACCATAGAGGTCTATGGCAGGTGTCACCATAGAGGTCTATGGCAGGTGTCACCACAGAGGTCTATGGCAGTTGTCACCATAGAGGTCTATGGCAGGTGTCACCACAGAGGGCTATGACAGGTGTCACCATAGAGGTCTATGGCAGGTGTCACCATAGAGGTCTATGGCAGGTGTCACCACAGAGGGCTATGACAGGTGTCACCATAGAGGTCTATGGCAGGTGTCACCATAGAGGTCTATGGCAGGTGTCATCACAGAGGTCTATGGCAGGTGTCATAACAGAGGTTTATGGCAGGTGTCACCATAGAGGTCTATGGCAGGTGTCACCATAGAGGACTATGGCAGGTGTCACCATAGAGGTCTATGGCAGGTGTCACCATAGAGGTCTATGGCAGGTGTCATCACAGAGGTCTATGGCCAGTGTCACCATAGAGGACTATGGCAGGTGTCACCATAGAGGTCTATGGCAGGTGTCACCATAGAGGTCTATGGCAGGTGTCACCATAGAGGGCTATGACAGGTGTCATCACAGAGGTCTATGGCTGGTGTCACCACAGATGTCTATGGCAGGTGTCATCACAGAGGTCTATGGCAGGTGTCATCACAGGTCTATGGAAGGTGTCACCATAGAGGTCTATGACAGGTGTCATCACAGAGGTCTATGGCAGGTGTCACCACAGAGGTCTATGGCTGGTGTCACCATAGAGGTGTATGGCCAGTGTCATCACAGAGGTCTATGGCAGGTGTCACCACATGTCTATGGAAGGTGTCACCATAGAGGTCTATGGCATGTGTCATAACAGAGGTTTATGGCAGGTGTCATAACAGAGGTTTATGGCAGGTGTCATCACAGGTCTATGACAGGTGTCACCATAGAGGTCTATGGCAGGTGTCACCACAGAGGTCTATGGCAGGTGTCACCATAGAGGTCTATGGCAGGTGTCATCACATAGGTCTATGGCAGGTGTCACCATAGAGGTCTATGGCAGGTGTCATAACAGAGGTTTATGGCAGGTGTCACCACAGGTCTATGACAGGTGTCACCATAGAGGTCTATGACAGGTGTCACCATAGAGGTCTATGGCAGGTGTCACCACAGAGGTCTATGGCAGGTGTCACCACAGAGGTCTATGACAGGTGTCACCACAGAGGTCTATGGCAGGTGTCATCACAGGTCTATGGAAGGTGTCACCACAGAGGTCTATGGCAGTTGTCAGCACAGAGGTCTATGGCCGGTGTCACCACAGAGGTCTATGGCAGGTGTCACCACAGAGGTCTATGACAGGTGTCACCATAGAGGTCTATGGCAGGTGTCACCACAGAGGTCTATGGCAGGTGTCACCATAGAGGTCTATGGCTGGTGTCACCACAGAGGTCTATGACAGGTGTCACCACAGAGGTCTATGGCAGGTGTCATCACAGGTCTATGGAAGGTGTCACCACAGAGGTCTATGGCAGTTGTCAGCACAGAGGTCTATGGCCGGTGTCACCACAGAGGTCTATGGCAGGTGTCACCACAGAGGTCTATGACAGGTGTCACCATAGAGGTCTATGGCAGGTGTCACCACAGAGGTCTATGGCAGGTGTCACCATAGAGGTCTATGGCTGGTGTCACCACAGAGGTCTATGGCAGGTGTCACCAAACAGGTCTATGGCAGGTGTCATCACAGAGGTCTATGGCAGGTGTCATCACAGAGGTCTATGGCAGGTGTCACCATAGAGGTCTATGGCAGGTGTCACCACAGAGGTCTATGGTAGGTGTCACTATAGAGGTCTATGGCTAGTATCACCACAGAGGTCTATGGCAGGTGTCACCACAGAGGTCTATGGCAGGTGTCACCACAGAGGTCTATGGCAGGTGTCACTATAGAGGTCTATGGCAGGTGTCACCACAGAGTTCTATGGCAGGTGTCATCACAGAGGTCTATGGCAGGTGTCACCACAGAGGTCTATGGCTAGTATCACCACAGAGGTCTATGGCAGGTGTCACCACAGAGGTCTATGGCAGGTGTCACCACAGAGGTCTATGGCAGGTGTCATCACAGAGGTCTATGGCAGGTGTCACCGTAGAGGTCTATGGCAGGTGTCATAACAGAGGTTTATGGCAGGTGTCACCACAGGTCTATGACAGGTGTCACCATAGAGGTCTATGACAGGTGTCACCATAGAGGTCTTTGGCAGGTGTCATCACAGAGGTCTATGGCAGGTGTCACCACAGAGGTCTATGACAGGTGTCACCACAGAGGTCTATGACAGGTGTCACCACAGAGGTCTATGGCAGGTGTCACCACAGAGGTCTATGGCAGTTGTCAGCACAGAGGTCTATGACAGGTGTCACCACAGAGGTCTATGACAGGTGTCACCACAGAGGTCTCTGACAGGTGTCACCACAGAGGTCTATGGCAGGTGTCACCACAGAGGTCTATGGCAGGTGTCACCACAGAGGTCTATGGCAGGTGTCACCACAGAGGTCTATGGCAGGTGTCACCATAGAGGTCTATGGCAGGTGTCATCACAGAAGTCTATGGCAGGTGTCACCACAGAGGTCTATGGCAGGTGTCACCACAGAGGTCTATGGCAGGTGTCACCACAGAGGTCTATGGCAGGTGTCATCACAGAGGTCTATGCAGGTGTCACCATAGAGGTCTATGGCCGGTGTCACCATAGAGGTCTATGGCCGGTGTCATTTTCATTTGATAAAGGTGTATGAGCACTTTTTTTTGGGCGTGAGCTGTAGACTTTATCACTACCTTTCGGGATCCATATGACTTTCAGATCTTGTTTTATTCAATTTATATAGATATAGATAGATATGGGGTTTTTTTTCATTTTGGTATGTAGTTATTCTTAGATTTTATTAGTTCTAAAATTTATACCAAATATGTTATTTTCTAAAAAAAAAACAAACCAAATAACATGGGAAACAGTGATTGAGAAGGAGTTGTCTGAGTGGTGAACAACCCCTTTAAGAGGCTAAATTGCCTTTCTTTGGTCTCTGCTCCATTGCGTGGACATCTGCCATCAATATACAGCAAATATTGCAAATTCAGACCTGGGCAGAGTGGGTCCGGTAGTTTCCTCTTGGTGCTGCCCGAACCCAAGACCATTAGGCACTGGCCACATTTGCATGCTGCTGGCCCTGTGCACACGGCGTTCAGCAGCCTTAGGCTATGTGCGCACTAGACCGTTTTTCCCGCGGATTTACCCGCGGATTTGCCCCGGAAATTTCTTGAGAAATGTCTGCAATCTTTGTGCAGACATTTCCCATGAAATTCAATGAGAAAAAAAAATAGTTGTGCGCACTGTGCGGATTTTTCTCAAGAAAATTTCTTGAGAAAATTTTCTCGAGAAACTTTCTTGAGAAAATGTGCATGTCCATTAATTTCCGCAGGTACCTGCGGTATTCCGGGGGTATTCCGCAGGTAGCAATGATGTGCGGTATACCCCCGGAATAGCCGCGATTTACCTGCAGTAATGCCCATCG
Organism: Anomaloglossus baeobatrachus; assembly: GCF_048569485.1. Classification (NCBI taxonomy): domain Eukaryota; kingdom Metazoa; phylum Chordata; class Amphibia; order Anura; family Aromobatidae; genus Anomaloglossus; species Anomaloglossus baeobatrachus. The sequence continues at coordinate 220,853,805 of NC_134361.1, read as the reverse complement.
CTGCCTGCGGTTTTGCAGGAAGCGATGTCATTATGCCAGGAAGAGGAGCAGAGTAAACACACGTCACACTCCCTGGACGCCGCACAGAAGCGCTTCCGTGCGACCTCCAGGTGCCCGTGCAGTGTGTGTCCTGCTCCGGCCTCGCGGCTGCCTGCACTGCAGTGTCAGTGTCTGCCCGCAGTGTCAGCAGCCTGTCACACGGCAGCGCAGGCAGACACTGACATCCTGCAGTGCTGGGAGCCGCGGGGATTACGATCGCTGCTGTCAGGAGGTGAGATCATTACCTGCTGTGACGATCTCCTGGCTCCTGACGTCACCGCGGTCACTGCTGTCTATGCCCGTCTCGAGAGCGGCCCGAGACTGTCACTAGTGGTGACGTCACGGGCTCTCGCGATAAGTCAGTGACAGCGCTGACGTCAGCAGTACAGGAGATGATCACAGAAGGTAATGATCTCATCTATGCTCCTGATGGCAGCGCTCGTCATCCCCTGCAGTGACCTGAGCTGACCTATTGATGTTAGCTCAGGTCACTGCATTGCTCTCCCAGCCAATGGGGAACATTCTGTTTCTTCGGCGCTCCATTGGGAGACCCAGACGATTGGGTGTATAGCTACTGCCTCCGGAGGCCACACAAAGCATTACACTAAAAAGTGTAAGGCCCCTCCCCTTCTGGCTATACACCCCCCGTGGGATCACGGGCTGACCAGTTTTCTGCTTTGTGCGAAGGAGGTCAGACATCCACGCATAGCTCCACTGTTTAGTCAGCAGCAGCTGCTGACTATGTCGGATGGAAGAAAAGAGGGCCCATACTAGGGCCCCCAGCATGCTCCCTTCTCACCCCACTTTATGTCGGCGGTGTTTGTTAAGGTTGAGGTACCCATTGCGGGTACGGAGGCTGGAGCCCACATGCTGTTTTCCTTCCCCATCCCCCTGAGGGGCTCTGAGGAAGTGGGATCTTACCGGCCCCCAAGCCCTGAGGCCGGGCTCCATCCACAGACCCATGGAACCTGCTGGATACGGAGCTGGGGACAAGGCCCTGCGACATTCAGGTACTCTGTGTCCCAAACAGGCCGCGCACATTCCAGACTTGCTGGGTGTGCTAGTGCGCCGGGGACAGTAGCGCTGCGCGCTGGGGTTACAGTCACTGCAGTTTTTCTGAGTGACTTTATGTATTGGGGACTGCCGCGCCGGCCGCCCCTGGAGCGGCGGCGCGGCTGCGACTTGTAGTGCGCCGGGGACTTAGCGCCGACCGTGCTTTTACGACGGCGTCGCTTATAAATTTAGTCCCCGGCTTCTGCGGCCTAGCTCCGCTTCGTTCCCGCCCCCACCCTGTCAATCAGGGCAAGGGAGAGACGCTGTACGATTAATCAGCGCCGAGGGCTGGAGTCTTATTTACATGCTCCAGCCCTCTCACTGAGCACAGGGGGACGCAGGGTTCCCGCTCTTTGTCTGCACACGCCCAGGGCCCGCCCCTCTCCATAGGACGCCGGCAGCCATTCCTGCATGCAGTCTGGCTGGAGAACGGACACAGGCTCTGGGAGACCCAGACAAGGGATTTCTGGCGACCACACACCCGCGTTAAGCGGGCGGTAAGCAGCACTTAAGTGCTGGCCCCACTAGTGCCACAGTGTTATTTTGGTGTACCATATATATATATATTGCACTGTAAGGTCGCTTCTTGGCTGTATACCCTATCTTGCTCTGAGGAGACGACAACATGTCATCCGCAAAACGCAAGGGTGCCAAGACACAGGCTGTAAGCGCTGCTTGTGCCGCTTGTGGGGCTGATCTACCGGCAGGTTACAATGACCCCCATTGTGTGCAATGTTCGGTCCCTGTGCCACTTCGTCAGCCGGAGTCTATGGTGGTAGTGGCCCAGGCAGAGTCGCCGGTGAACCCTGTCCCGGTGACGGGGACAGAGTTTACAGTTTTTGCTGACAAGATGTCTGTCACTATGACAAAGATCCTAGAAACCTTGCAGGCCAGGCCAGTTACTCAGACCATGGACACTGCTGCGGCAACGTTCCCCGGTCCCCCTCAGTTGGAGTTAATCCGTGCTTCAAGGGGGTCCCAGGCATCTCAGCCTGACGGCTCTGATTCAGATGACAGTCCCAGGCAGCCTAAGCGTGCTCGCTGGGAGAGACCCTCCACGTCATCACGCGGATCAGGGTCTCAGCGAGAAGAGTCTCTACATGATGAGACAGAGGAGGGTGATCAGGAGTCTAATCCTGAAACCGCTCTCAATCTGGATACTCCTGATGGTGACGCCATGGTAAATGAAATATAGCGGCCATCAATAGTCTATTGGAAATTTCTCCCCCTGCCCCTTCTGCAGAGGAGGCAGCTGCACAGCAGGAGAAGTTCCATTTCAGGTATCCCAAGCGTAAACTGAGTACTTTTCTGGACCACTCTGACTTCAGAGAATCAGTCCAGAAACACCATGCTTACCCAGACAAGCGTTTCTCCAAACATCTTAAAGATACACGTTATCCCTTTCCCCCTGACGTGGTCAAACGCTGGACCCAGTGTCCAAAGGTGGACCCCCCAATCTCCAGGCTTGCGGCTAGATCCATAGTTGCAGTGGAGGATGGGGCTTCACTTAAAGATGCCAATGACAGACAGATGGACCTTTGGTTGAAATCTGTCTATGAAGCTATCGGCGCGTCGTTTGCTCCAGCATTCGCGGCCGTGTGGGCACTCCAAGCTATTTCAGCTGGCCTGGCACAGGTGGACTCTATCATATGTCCAGCAGTGCCGCGAGTAGCGTCCCTAACCTCGCAAATGTCTGCGTTTGCGACTTACGCTATCAACGCTGTCCTGGACTCTACAAGCCGTACCTCAATTGCGTCTGCCAACTCTGTGGTTTTGCGCAGAGCCTTGTGGTTAAAGGAATGGAAAGCGGATTCTGCTTCCAAAAAATGTTTAACCAGCTTGCCACTATCTGTAGATAGACTGTTTGGTGAACAATTGGCTGAAATCATTAAACAATCCAAGGGTAAAGACTCCTCCTTACCCCAGCCCAGATCAAGCAAACCTCAACAGAGGAAGTGGCAGTCGAGGTTTCGGTCCTTTCGAGGCTCCGGCAAGACCCAATTCTCCTCGTCCAAAGGGACTCAGAAGGAGCAAAGGAGCTCAGATTCCTGGCGGGCTCACTCACGCCCCAAGAAAGCAACAGGAGGAACCGCTTCCAAGGCGGCTGCCTCATGACTTTCGGCCTCCTCCCTCCGCATCCTCGGTCGGTGGCAGGCTCTCCCGCTTTTGCGACATTTGGCTGCCACAGGTCAAAGACCGGTGGGTAACAGACATTTTGTCTCACGGGTACAGGATAGAGTTCAGTTCTCGTCCTCCGCCTCGGTTCTTCAGAACCTCCCCACATCCCGACCGAGCAGATGCCCTTCTGCAGGCGGTGTGCTCACTAAAAGCAGAAGGAGTGGTGATCCCTGTTCCTCTGCAGGAACAAGGGCAAGGTTGTTACTCCAATCTCTTTGTGGTTCCAAAAAAGGACGGCTCGTTTCGTCCTGTTCTGGACCTAAAGCTGCTCAACAAGCATGTGAACGCCAGACGGTTCCGGATGGAATCCCTCCGCTCAGTCATTGCCTCAATGTCTCAAGGAGATTTCCTTGCATCAATAGACATCAAAGATGCTTATCTCCACGTGCCGATTGCTACAGAGCACCAACGTTTTCTACGTTTCGTGATAGGAGACGACCATCTCCAGTTCGTAGCTCTGCCATTTGGTCTGGCGACAGCCCCACGGGTTTTCACCAAGGTCATGGCGGCAGTGGTAGCAGTCTTGCATTCTCAGGGACATTCGGTGATCCCTTACTTAGACGATCTACTTGTCAAAGCACCCTCTCAAGAGGCATGCCAACTCAGCCTGAATGTTGCGCTGGAGACTCTCCAGACTTTCGGGTGGATCATCAACTTTTCAAAGTCAAATCTGTCACCGACTCAATCACTAACGTATCTTGGCATGGAGTTTCATACTCTCTCAGCGATAGTGAAGCTTCCGCTGGACAAGCAGCGGTCACTACAGACAGGGGTACAATCTCTCCTTCAGGGTCAGTCGCACCCCTTAAGGCGCCTCATGCACTCCCTAGGGAAGATGGTGGCAGCAATGGAGGCAGTCCCGTTCGCGCAGTTTCATCTGCGCCCACTTCAATGGGACATTCTCCGCCAATGGGACGGGAAGACAACTTCCCTAGACAGGAAAGTCTCCCTTTCTCAGACGGCCAAGGACTCTCTGCAATGGTGGCTTCTTCCCACCTCATTATCACAGGGAAGATCCTTCCTACCCCCATCCTGGGCAGTGGTCACGACAGACGCGAGTCTGTCAGGGTGGGGAGCAGTTTTTCTCCACCACAGGGCTCAAGGGACGTGGACTCAGCAGGAGTCCACCCTTCAGATCAATGTTCTGGAAATCAGGGCAGTGTATCTTGCCCTACTAGCCTTCCAGCAGTGGCTGGAAGGAAAGCAGATCCGAATTCAGTCGGACAACTCCACAGCGGTGGCATACATCAACCACCAAGGAGGGACACGCAGTCGGCAAGCCTTCCAGGAAGTCAGGCGGATTCTGATGTGGGTGGAGGAAAGAGCATCCACCATATCAGCAGTTCACATCCCGGGCGTAGAAAACTGGGAAGCAGGCTTCCTCAGTCGCCAGGGCATGGACGCAGGGGAATGGTCCCTTCACCCGGACGTGTTTCAGGAAATCTGCCGCCGCTGGGGGGTGCCGGACGTCGACCTAATGGCGTCTCGGCACAACAACAAGGTCCCGACCTTCATAGCGCGGTCTCGCGATCAAAGAGCTCTGGCGGCAGACGCCTTAGTGCAAGATTGGTCGCAGTTCCGGCTCCCTTATGTGTTTCCACCTCTGGCACTCTTGCCCAGAGTGTTACGCAAGATCAGATCCTATTGCGGCCGCGACATACTCGTCGCCCCAGACTGGCCGAGGAGGTCGTGGTACCCGGATCTGTGGCATCTCACGGTCGGCCAACCGTGAGCACTACCAGACCGTCCAGACTTACTGTCCCAAGGGCCGTTTTTCCATCGGAATTCTGCGGCCCTGAACCTTACTGTGTGGCCATTGAGTCCTGGATCCTAGCGTCTTCAGGATTACCCCAAGGGGTCGTGGCCACCATGAGACAGGCTAGGAAGTCCACTTCTGCTAAGATCTACCACAGAACGTGGAAGATTTTCTTATCCTGGTGCTCTGCACAAGGAGTATCCCCCTGGCCATTCGCGTTACCTGTTGTTCTTTCCTTCCTGCAATCTGGGTTGGAAAAGGGCTTGTCGCTCGGCTCCCTTAAAGGGCAAGTCTCGGCACTATCCGTGTTTTTTCAGAAGCGTCTAGCACGACTTTCTCAGGTGCGCACGTTCCTGCAGGGGGTTTGTCATGTCGTCCCTCCGTACAGGCGGCCGTTAGATCCGTGGGATCTAAACAAGGTCCTTGTTGCTCTCCAGAAGCCGCCCTTCGAGCCTCTGAGGGATGTGTCACTTTCTCGACTCTCACAGAAAGTGGCCTTTCTGGTAGCGGTCACGTCTCTTCGGAGAGTGTCTGAACTAGCAGCGCTGTCATCCAAAGCTCCTTTCCTGGTGTTCCACCAGGACAAGGTAGTGCTGCGCCCTATTCAGGAGTTTCTCCCTAAGGTGGTATCCTCTTTTCATCTTAATCAGGATATCTCTTTGCCTTCCTTTTATCCGCATGCAGTTCATCGGTATGAAAAGGATTTACATTTGTTGGATCTGGTGAGAGCACTCAGAATCTACATTTCCCGCTCGGATGCACTCTTTGTCCTTGTCGCTGGTAAGCGCAAAGGGTCGCAGGCTTCCAAAGCTACCCTGGCTCGATGGATCAAAGAACCAATTCTTGAAGCCTACCGTTCTGCGTGGCTTCCGGTTCCATCAGGGCTGAAGGCCCATTCTACCAGAGCCGTGGGTGCGTCCTGGGCATTACGACACCAGGCTACGGCTCAACAGGTGTGCCAGGCAGCTACCTGGTCGAGTCTGCACACTTTCACCAAACATTATCAGGTGCATACCTATGCTTCGGCGGACGCCAGCCTAGGTAGAAGAGTCCTGCAGGCGGCAGTTGCCTCCCCGTAGGGGAGGGCTGTCTTTGCAGCTCTAACATGAGGTATTTCTTTACCCACCCAGGGACAGCTTTTGGACGTCCCAATCGTCTGGGTCTCCCAATGGAGCGCCGAAGAAGAAGGGAATTTTGTTACTTATCGTAAATTCCTTTTCTTCTAGCTCCTATTGGGAGACCCAGCACCCGCCCTGTTGTCCTTCGGGATTTTTGGTTGTTTTCGGGTACACATGTTGTTCATGTTGAATGGTTTTCAGTTCTCCGATGTTACTTCGGAGTGAATTTGTTTAAACCAGTTATTGGCTTTCCTCCTTCTTGCTTTAGCACTAAAACTGATCAGCCCGTGATCCCACGGGGGGTGTATAGCCAGAAGGGGAGGGGCCTTACACTTTTTAGTGTAATGCTTTGTGTGGCCTCCGGAGGCAGTAGCTATACACCCAATCGTCTGGGTCTCCCAATAGGAGCTAGAAGAAAAGGAATTTACGGTAAGTAACAAAATTCCCTTCTTTTCATTGACTGGGACAGCGACTATGGTATGGATCGCCGTGCCCCCCCCCCCCCCCCTTATTGGATTACGCCGGACGTGGAATTGATTGTGCTCTTTTCAATAAATTGGTTAAAGAGGGAATGTTTTGGGGAGTGTTTTTTCAAATAAAACTTTTTTTGTTGTCTATTTTTTAATTATTACTGACTGGGTTGGTGATGTCGGGTATCTGATAGACGCCTGACCTCACCAACCCCAGGGCTTGATGCCAGGTGACATTACACATATGGCATCAACCCCATATATTACCCCGTTTGCCAACGCACCAGGGCGCGGGATGAGCTGGGGCAAAGCGCCAGGATTGGCACGTCTAATGGATGCGCCACTTCTGGGGCGGCTGCGGCCTGCTATTTTTAGGCTGGGGAGTGTCCGATAACAGTGGACCTCCCTAGTCTGAGAATATCAGACCCCAGCTGTCCGCTTTACCTTGGCTGGTGATCCAATATGGGGGGGACCCCACGTTTTTTGTTTTAAATTATTTATATAATTTAAAATAACAGCGTGGGGTGCCCACTGTTTTGGATTATCAGCCAAGGTGAAGCTGCCAGCGGTGGTCTGCAGGCTGCAGCTGTCTGCTTTACCCTAGCTGGCTACAAAAAATGGGGGGACCTCACGTCATTTTTTTTTAATTATTTATTTTTTTATGGCTAAATACAAGGCTAAGCACCCTTTAGGCTACTTTCACACATCCGGCTTGAGCGCTGCGGCTCAATCCGGCTGTGCAAGCTATGCAACGGATGCGGTGAAAACACTGCATCCTTTGCATACGTTTTTCCTGTGCGGCCAGTCCGGTTTTTGCCGCTTGCGGCATGCTACTGAGCATGCGCAGTGGCAAAAACCGCATGCGGCGGCCGGATGCGGTTATTGCCGCATCGCGCCGCATCCGGCCGCCATAGGCATGCATTGAAAAATGCGCCGCATCGGCCGAATGCGGCGCGATGCGGTTTTTTTTTGCCGCACGAAAAAACGTGCCAGGCAACGTTCCATCCGGCCGCCGCATCGGCCACATCTGCCGCATGCGGCAAAAACCGGACGGAACGCAAGGCCATGCGGCACAATGCGGCACTAATTAAAGTCTATGCAGGAAAATCGCAACCGGCAGCAAAAAAAATCGGTTGCGATTTTCATGCAAAGTGCCGGATTGTGCCGCATAGCAAAAACCGGAGGTGTGAAAGTAGCCTAAGTGCCACATGAAAGTCACTAAAGGGTGCCAGCTTAGAAAATGCAGGGAGGTGGAACATTATATAGGTTTTTCTCATCTATCTATCTATCTATCTATCTATCTATCTATCCCTCTATCTATCTATCTATCCCTCTATCTATCTATCTATCCCTCTATCTATCTATCTATCTATCTATCCCTCTATCTATCTATCCATCTATCCCTCTATCTATCTATCTATCTATCTATCACTCTATCTATCTATCTATCTATCCCTCTATCTATCTATCTATCCCTCTATCTATCTATCTATCCCTCTATCTATCTATCTATCTATCTATCTATCTATCTATCTATCCCTCTATCTATCTATCTATCTATCTATCTATCTATCTATCCCTCTATCTATCTATCTATCTATCCCTCTATCTATCTATCTATCTATCTATCCCTCTATCTATCTATCCATCTATCTATCTATCCCTCTATCTATCTATCTATCTATCCCTCTATCTATCTATCTATCCATCTATCTATCTATCTATCCATCTATCCCTCTATCTATCTATCCCTCTATCTATCTATCTATCCCTCTATCTATCTATCTATCTATCTATCTATCTATCTATCCCTCTATCTATCTATCTATCTATCCATCTATCCCTCTATCTATCTATCCCTCTATCTATCTATCTATCTATCTATCTATCCCTCTATCTATCTATCTATCTATCTATCTATCTATCCCTCTATCTATCTATCTATCCATCTATCCCTCTATCTATCTATCCCTCTATCTATCTATCTATCCCTCTATCTATCTATCTATCTATCCATCTATCCCTCTATCTATCTATCTATCTATCCATCTATCCCTCTATCTATCTATCCCTCTATCTATCTATCCCTCTATCTATCTATCTATCCCTCTATCTATCTATCTATCCCTCTATCTATCTATCTATCTATCTATCCATCTATCCCTCTATCTATCTATCCCTCTATCTATCTATCCCTCTATCTATCTATCTATCTATCTATCACTCTATCTATCTATCTATCTATCCATCTATCCCTCTATCTATCTATTCATCTATCTATCTATCCCTCTATCTATCTATCTATTCATCTATCCATCTTTCCCTCTATCCATTATCTGTCTATCGATTATCTTTATTATTTATTGCAGGGACAAACCTGTGGTAAATCCGCGGCAAATCCGCGGCAAAAACGCATGCGGATTTGGTGCGGATTTTTTCCGCAGGTCCGGAAATCTTTCACTGGCAGAAGTTTCTCAAGAAATTTTCTTGAGAAACTTCACATTTCTAGTGCGCACATAGCCTTAAAGACATATTGGTTTTCCAAATTTCAAAGAACATGGACATTGACTACAGCAATGTGTTTTTCTCGCAGCGTGAGTGCATTTCTATCCACGTGGGCCAGGCCGGAGTTCAGATTGGCAATGCATGCTGGGAGCTCTTCTGCCTGGAACATGGGATTCAGCCCGATGGACAGATGCCCAGCGATAAAACCATCGGTGGAGGAGACGACTCGTTCCACACATTCTTCAGTGAGACAGGAGCCGGAAAACATTCCCCCAGGGCGGTGTTTGTGGATCTGGAGCCCACGGTGGTTGGTAAGTAGTACTTTTTGGCTGCGACGCCAGCATCTGACATTTTCACAGGTAAAATTAACAGACAAGGATACGTCCTGGTGACATTCAGCATCTGAATTTCTGCTGCAGATTTTTACCGCTGAATTGACCCCTTTAATTGTAGATTTTGGGAAAAGCCTCACATACGTGAATTTGCGCTAACAATTTCTGTTTGATTGTAGAGATCAGTAGTGTGTGATTGTCAGAAAGAGCCAGATATATAAGTAAAGCAGAAGTTATGGCGGGATATAGATTAGCTCGGATCTGATCACTGCCTTCAGATCACGTCGCGTATCTCCCAGAATAACGGGTTGTTACTTATCACATACGTTCCTGTACAGATGAGGTGCGCACCGGCACATACCGCCAACTGTTCCACCCCGAACAGCTCATCACAGGAAAGGAAGATGCTGCCAACAACTACGCTCGGGGACATTACACCATCGGAAAGGAGATAGTCGATTTGGTCCTAGATCGTATACGCAAGTTGGTGAGTGGCAAAAGCAACTGTCTGCGCTGCCGAGTCCTCATTTACATATTTAGTGTTAATTTGCGGAAGTGATGAGTGAACTGTTCAGTGCTCGTAATGAGCATTTTAATGCTTGGTAATCGATTACTGGGTATAACGGAAGTCAATGGGGAACTCGAGCATTTTTATGGAAAATCTTGCTGAAAAATGCAGGTCCCCCATTGACTTCCAAGCATCAAAATGCTTGTCCCGAGCACCGAACAGTTTTGTCTTCACTAATTTGCACCTTCTACAATTAGTATTAGAACTGTCACACATCAGATTCGCGGTCAGCAAATGGCCCGGCCAGGGGTCTCCAGACCCGACCTCAACAGCCTTATATACAGTGTGTCCAGCCATATCCTGTATACACCGCACCTATATACAGTGTGTCCAACCATATCCTGTATACACCACACCTATATACAGTGTGTCCACCCATATCCTGTATACACCGCACCTATATACAGTGTGTCCACCCATATCCTGTATACACCGCACCTATATACAGTGTGTCCACCCATATCCTGTATACACCGCACCTATATACAGTGTGTCCACCCATCTCCTGTATACACCGCACCTATATACAGTGTGTCCACCCATCTCCTGTATACACCGCACCTATATACAGTGTGTCCACCCATATCCTGTATACACCGCACCTATATACAGTGTGTCCACCCATCTCCTGTATACACCGCACCTATATACAGTGTGTCCACCCATATCCTGTATACACCGCACCTATATACAGTGTGTCCAACCATATCCTGTATACACCGCACCTATATACAGTGTGTCCACCCATATCCTGTATACACCTCACCTATATACAGTGTGTCCACCCATATCCTGTATACACCGCACCTATATACAGTGTGTCCACCCATATCCTTTATACACCTCACCTATATACAGTGTGTCCACCCATATCCTGTCCACTGCCATTAACTTGAGAACGGCGGCAGCTATAGGCATAGAAGTGGTGTCTAGGTATAGTAAAGTAGCCATGCGCTACGCAATGACACCACCTATAGCGCCACCTGGTGGAAAACAACGGAGTTAGCATTTTTATCTCTAAAACGGAACGAGATAGAGAAAAAAAGTGAGTTACAAAGTTGTAGGGAATCATCAATTCAATAGGAATCCACACCTTGCATACAGAAATGCTACGATTAGAAGGTGTAAACCTCACAAGGCTGCGGACGTGAAGCGATACCTCATGGAGACCGTCCTACAAGTCATTGGGTATGGTGGCTGTGTGGAGTGGCCTCCGCTCACCTGTCCCCATTGGACTTCTTTCTGTGAGGTCACATCAAACAGCAGGTGTATGCGACCCCTCCCCCAACATTGCAGGACCTACCACCACGTATCACAGATGCTTGTTCAAACGTGTCACCTGCCATATTGCACAGCGTGCAGCAAGATACAGTATGCTGTGCAGAGGCCAGATGTGCATTGCAGCCAGATACAGTATGCTGTGCAGAGTCCAGATGTGCATTGTAGCTGACGGGGGCCACTAATGAGCGCCATATGCGTGACCAGCATTCAATGTTTTGGGGGGTCATGGGTTTCATATCATAGCATTTCTGTATGCAAGGTGTGGATTCGTATTGAATTGATGATGCCCTACAACTTTGTAATTCACTTTTCTTCGGCGCTCCATTGGGAGACCCAGACGATTGGGGTGTATAGCACTGCCTCCGGAGGCCACACAAAGCAATTACACTAAAAAGTGTAAGGCCCCTCCCCTTCTGGCTATACACCCCCAGTGGGATCACTGGCTCACCAGTTTTCTGCTTTGTGCGAAGGAGGTCAGACATCCACGCATAGCTCCACTGCTTAGTCAGCAGTAGCTGCTGACTCTATCGGATGGAAGAAAAGAGGGCCCATATGGGGCCCCCAGCATGCTCCCTTCTCACCCCACTTGCGGTTTGTAAGGTTGAGGTACCCATTGCGGGTACGGAGGCTGGAGCCCACATGCTGCTTTCCTTCCCCATCCCCCTGAGGGGCTCTGTGGAAGTGGGATCTTACCGGCCCCCAAACCCTGAGGCCGAGCTCCATCCACAGACCCAGAGACCCTGCTGGAGGAGCTGAGTACAGTCAGGGACAAGGCCCTGCAACGTTCAGGTACTCTGTGTCCCCGCACAGACAGGCCACGCACACTCCAGGCTTGCTGGGTGTGCTAGTGCGCCGGGGGCACTAGCGCTGCGCGCTCGGGTTAGAGTCACTGCAGCTTAGCTGAGTGATTTTATGTCTTGGGAACTACCGCGCCGGCCGCTCCGGGAGCGGCGGCGCCGCTGGGACTTGTAGTGCGCCGGGGACTCGCGCTGCCCGCGCTTTTACGGCGGCAGCGCTCATAAATCTAGTCCCCGGCTTTTGCGGCCTAGCTCTGCTTCGTTCCCGCCCCCACCCTGTCAATCAGGGAAAGGGAGAGACGCTGTTCTATAGCCAGCGCCGAGGGCTGGAGTCTTATTTACATACTCCAGCCCTCTCACTGGGCACAGTGGGGACGCAAGTTTCCCGCTCTTGGTCTCAACACGCCCAGGGCCCGCCCCTCTCCACAGGACGCCGGCAGCCATTCCTGCATGCAGTCTGGCTGGAGAACGGACACAGGCTCTGGGGGACTCAGACAAGGGACTCTGGCGACCACACACCCGCGTTTATGCGGGCGGTAAGCTGCACATAAGTGCTGGCCCCACTAGTGCCACAGTGTTATTTGGTGCATTTTTTCCCTGTACCATATTTATTTATATTGCACTGTACAGTCGCTTCTTGGCTTATACCCTCATTGCTCTGAGGAGACAACAACATGTCATCCGCAAAACGCAAGGGTGCCAAGGCACAGGCGGTATGCACTGCTTGTGCCGCATGTGGGGCTAATCTACCGGCAGGTTCCAATGACCCCCATTGTGTGCAATGTTCGGTCCCTGTGCCACTTCGTCAGCCAGAGTCTATGGTAGTAGTGGCCCAGGCAGAGACGCCTGTGAACCCTGCCCCGGTGACGGGGACAGAATTTGCAGTTTTTGCTGATAAGATGTCTGTGACTATGACAAAAATCCTGGAAACCTTGCAGTCCAGGCCAGTTTCTCAGACCATGGACACTGCTGTGTCTATGCTCCCCGGTCCCCCTCAGTTGGAACTAATCCGTACTTCAAGGGGGTCCCAGGCATCACAGGCTGAAGACTCTGACTCGGATGACAGTCCCAGGAAGCCTAAGCGGGCTCGCTGGGAAAGACCCTCGCCGTCATCACACTGGTCAGGGTCTCAGCGAGACGAGGCTCTGTATGAGGAGACAGAGGAGGGTGATCAGGAATCTAATCCTGACACCGCTCTCAATCTAGATACCCCTGATGGTGACGCTATGGTAAATGACCTTATAGCGGCCATCAATAGACTGTTGGATATTTCTCCCCCAGCCCCTTCAGCAGAGGAGGCAGCTGCACAGCAGGAGAAGTTCCAGTTCCGGTATCCTAAGCCTAAATTGAGTACTTTTCTGGACCACTCTGACTTCAGAGAATCAGTCCAGAAACATCATGCTTATCCAGATAAGCGTTTCTCCAAACGTCTTAAGGATACACGTTATCCCTTTCCCCCTGACGTGGTCAAACGCTGGACCCAGTGTCCAAAGGTGGACCCCCCAATCTCCAGGCTTGCGGCTAGATCCATAGTTGCAGTGGAAGATGGGGCTTCACTTAAAGATGCCAATGACAGACAGATGGACCTTTGGTTAAAGTCTGTCTATGAAGCTATCGGCGCGTCGTTTGCTCCAGCATTCGCGGCCGTGTGGGCACTCCAAGCTATTTCAGCTGGCCTGGCACAAGTGGACTCTATCATACGTCCAGCAGTGCCGCGAGTAGCGTCCCTAACCTCGCAAATGTCTGCGTTTGCGACTTACGCTATCAACGCTGTCCTGGACTCTACGAGCCGTACCTCAATGGCGTCTGCCAACTCTGTGGTTTTGCGCAGAGCCTTGTGGTTAAAGGAATGGAAAGCAGATTCTGCTTCCAAGAAATGTTTAACCAGCTTGCCACTATCTGGAGACAGACTGTTTGGTGAGCAATTGGCTGAGATCATTAAACAGTCCAAGGGTAAGGACTCCTCCTTACCCCAGCCCAGATCGAGCAAACCTCAACAGAGGAAGTGGCAGTCGAGGTTTCGGTCCTTTCGAGGCTCCAGCAAGACCCAATTCTCCTCGTCCAAGGGGACTCAGAAGGAGCAAAGGAGCTCAGATTCCTGGCGGGCTCATTCACGCCCCAAGAAAACAACCGGAGGAACCGCTTCCAAGGCGGCTGCCTCATGACTTTCGGCCTCATCCCTCCGCATCCTCGGTCGGTGGCAGGCTCTCCCGCTTTTGCGACATTTGGCTGCCACAGGTCAAAGACCGGTGGGTAGCAGACATTTTGTCTCACGGGTACAGGATAGAATTCAGTTCTCATCCTCCGCCTCGGTTCTTCAGAACCTCCCCACATCCCGACCGAGCAAATGCCCTTCTGCAGGCGGTGTGCTCACTAAGAGCAGAAGGAGTGGTGATCCCTGTTCCTCTGCAGGAACAAGGGCAAGGTTTTTACTCCAATCTCTTCGTGGTTCCAAAAAAGGACGGCTCGTTCCGTCCTGTTCTGGACCTAAAGCTGCTCAACAAGCATGTGAACGCCAGGCGGTTCCGGATGGAATCCCTCCGCTCTGTCATTGCCTCAATGTCTCAAGGAGATTTCCTTGCATCAATAGACATCAAAGATGCTTATCTCCACGTGCCGATTGCTACAGAGCACCAACGTTTTCTACGTTTCGTGATAGGAGACGACCATCTCCAGTTCGTAGCTCTGCCATTTGGTCTGGCAACAGCCCCACGGGTTTTCACCAAGGTCATGGCGGCAGTGGTAGCAGTCTTGCATTCTCAGGGACACTCGGTGATCCCTTACTTGGACGATCTACTTGTCAAAGCACCCTCTCAAGAGGCATGCCAACACAGCCTGAATGTTGCGCTGGAGACTCTCCAGACTTTCGGGTGGATCATCAACTTTTCAAAGTCAAACCTGGCACCGACTCAATCACTAACGTATCTTGGCATGGAGTTTCATACTCTCTCAGCGATAGTGAAGCTTCCGCTGGACAAGCAGCGGTCTCTACAGACAGGGGTGCAGTCTCTCCTTCAGGGTCAGTCACACCCCTTAAGGCGCCTCATGCACTTCCTAGGGAAGATGGTGGCAGCAATGGAGGCAGTCCCGTTCGCGCAGTTTCATCTGCGTCCACTTCAATGGGACATTCTCCGCCAATGGGACGGGAAGACAACTTCCCCAGACAGGAAAGTCTCCCTTTCTCAGACGGCCAAGGATTCTCTGCTATGGTGGCTTTCTTCGTCGCTCCATTGGGAGACCCAGACGATTGGGTGTATAGCTACTGCCTCCGGAGGCCACACAAAGCATTACACTAAAAAGTGTAAGGCCCCTCCCCTTCTGGCTATACACCCCCAGTGGGATCACTGGCTCACCAGTTTTCTGCTTTGTGCGAAGGAGGTCAGACATCCACGCATAGCTCCACTGTTTAGTCAGCAGTAGCTGCTGACTATATCGGATGGAAGAAAAGAGGGCCCATATAGGGCCCCCAGCATGCTCCCTTCTCACCCCGCTGGTGGTTTGTAAGGTTGAGGTACCTATTGCTGGTACGGCGACTGGAGCCCACATGCTGTTTTCCTTCCACATCCCCCTGAGGGGCTCTGAGGAAGTGGGATCTTACCGGCCCCAAAGCCCTGAGGCCGGGCTCCATCCACAGACCCATTGAACCTGCTGGATACGGAGCTGGGTACCGTTCAGGGACATGGCCCTGCACGATTCAGGTACTCTGTGTCCCCGTACACACAGGCACAGCACACTCCAGACTTGCTGGGTGTGCTAGTGCGCCGGGGACAGTAAAGGGTTACAGTCACTGCAGCCTAGCTGAGTGACTTTATGTATGGGGAACTACCGCGCCGGACGCTCGGGAGCGGCGGCGCGGCTGGGACTTGTAGTGCGCCGGGGACTTAGCGCCGACCGCGCTTTTACGGCGGCGGCGCTTATAAATCCAGTCCCCGGCTTTTGCGGCCTAGCTCCGCTTCGTTCCCGCCCCCACCCTGTCAATCAGGGTAGGGGAGAGACGCTGTACAATCAGCAGCGCCGAGGGCTGGAGCCTTATTTACATGCTCCAGCCCTCTCACTGGACACTGTGGGACGCCGGTTTCCCGCTCTGACTTGGGGGCACGCCCACGGCCCGCCCCTACTCACACGAGCTGGAGAAGGACGCCGGCAGCCATTCCTGCAGTCCGAGCTGAGAGATCGGACTCTGGGCAACCAGGCACAGGACTAGGGCGACCACACACCCGCTTATAGGCGGGCGGTAAGCGGCACCTGAAGTGCTGACCCCACTAAATACCGCAGTTGTCCATTTGTATTTTTATGCTTACACTGCATAGGTCGCTATTTTTGGCTATATGCCCTCTTAGATGGCGACACATCAGCAGCAGGAAAGCAGGGGTGCTAAGGCACAGGCTTTCTATGCTGCTTGTATTGCATGTACTGAAGTGTTCATGTGTATTTATGCTTGTATGCTATACACTGCACTGTACGGTCCCTAGTCTGGGCTATTTTCGCCTAGAATGACTAGACTACAGCAGCAGAAAAGCAGGGGTGCTGAGGCACAGGTTTTTTCTATGCTGCTTGTATTGCAGGGGTTGCAGTGTTCATTTGTACTTATGCTTGTATGCTATACATTGCACTGTATGGTCGATATTCTGGGCTATATTCCCCTAGATGGCTAGTCTACAGCAGCAGAAAAGCAGGGGTGCCAAGGCACAGGCTTTCTATGCTGCTTGTATTGCATGTGCTGCAGTGTTCATTGTACTTTATGCTTGTATGCTATACATTGCATTGTACGGTCGCCATTCTTGGCTCTATGTCCTAGATGGCTAGTCGGCAACAGCATATAAGCAACACAGGCTTTCGATGCTGTTTTTCCTGCATGTGATACTGTTCCACGGCACTGAACCCCATTGTGTGCAATGCTCCCCTGGAGCACTTGGTCAGCCGGGGTCTCTACTAGACGTGGCCAAAGGAACCACCTGTCAACCCTGTCCAAGGACAGGGATGGAGTTGCAATGGGATAGAGACTTGCAGTCCGGACAGGCCATGGGCAATCTGGATCATTGCTCCCTGGCCACCCTCATTGGGAATAAAATCGGTGCTCCGGGGGGGGGTCCCAGGAGGCTCTCTGTATGATGAGGCAGACGTAGCTCATCAGTACTTTGATCCTGACAACGCTCTCAATCCGGATACACCGGATGGTGACGCCATAAGGAATGATCCTATAGCGTCCATCAATGGAATGTTGGATCTTTCTCCCTCAGCTCCCCCAGCGGAGGAGTCAGCTTCACAGCAGGAGAAGTCCCATTTCAGTAGCTCAAACGTATATTGAGTATTTTTCTGGCCACGCTGACTTCAGAGAAGCAGTCCAGGAACACCACGCTTACCAGATAAGCGTTTTTCTCCAAACGTATTAAGGATACACGTTATCCTTTTCCCCCTGACGTGGTCAAGCGCGGGACCCAGGGTCCAAAGGTGGATTCTCCAATCTCCAGGCTTGCGGCTAGAGCTATAGTTGCAGTGGAGATGGGACTTCACTTAAAGATGCCAGACAGATGGACTCTGGTTGAAATCTGTCTATGAGGCTATCGGCGTGTCGGTTGCTCCGGCATTTACAGCCGTATGGGCACCCTAAGCTTTTCAGCTGTTCTTGCACAGCTGGTCTTGAGCATATGTACATTTGTGCCGCAGGGGCGTCCGTAACCTCGCAATGTCTGCATTGCGACTTACCCTATTAATGCTGTCCTGGAAGGACAGTCGAGGTTTCGGTCCTTCCCAAGCTCGGGCAGGTCCCAATTGTCCTCGTCCAAAAGAGCTGAAAAGCCTCAGAGGGGCTCAGTTTCCGGGGGCTCAATCACGCCCAAGGAAGGCAGCCGGAGGAACCGCTACCAAGGCGGTCTCCTCATGACTCTCAGCTCTCTCATCTCTCCGCATCCGCGGTTGATGGCAGACTCGCTCGCCTTTGGCGACATTTAGCTGCCACAGGTCATAGACCGGTGGGTGAGGGACATTGTGCCCACGTGCACAGGACAGAGTTCTGTTCTCGTCCTCCGACTCGATTCTTCAGAACGTCCCCACCTCCCCACCGAGCCGATGCTCTTCTGCAGGCAGAAGGAGTGGTAATCCCTGTTCCTCTTCAGGAACGAGACACGGTTTTCCTCCAATCTGGTTGTGGTGCCAAAAAAGGATGGCTCTTTCCGTTCCGTTCTGGACCTAAAACTGCTCAACAAGCACGTGGAGGCCAGGCGGTTCCGGATGAAACCCTCCGCTCCGTCATTGCCTCAATGTCTCAAGGATATTTCCTAGCATCAATAGACATCAAAGATGCTTATCTCCACGTGCCGATTGCTACAGAGCACCAATGTTTTCTACGTTTCGTGATGGGAGACGACCATCTTCAGTTCGTAGCTCTGCCATTCGGTCTGGCGACAACCCCACGGGTGTTCACCAAGGTCATGGCGGCAGTGGTAGCAGTCTTGCACTCACAGGGACACTCTGTGATCCCTTACTTGGACGATCTACTTGTCAAGGCACCCTCTCAAGAGGCATGCCAACTCAGCCTG
Organism: Anomaloglossus baeobatrachus; assembly: GCF_048569485.1. NCBI lineage: Eukaryota > Metazoa > Chordata > Amphibia > Anura > Aromobatidae > Anomaloglossus > Anomaloglossus baeobatrachus. The sequence continues at coordinate 220,835,169 of NC_134361.1, read as the reverse complement.
AATGTTGCGCTGGAGACTCTCCAGACGTTCGGGTGGATCATCGACTTCTCAAAGTCAAACCTGTCACCGACCCAATCACTAACGTATCTTGGCATGGAGTTTCATACCCTCTCAGCGCTAGTGAAGCTTCCGCTGGACAAGCAGCGGTCACTACAGACTGGGGTGCAGACTCTCCGTCAAGGTCAGTCGCACTCCTTAAGACGCCTCATGCACTTCCTCGGGAAGATGGTGGCGGCAATGGAGGCGGTTCCGTTTGCGCAGTTTCATCTGCGTCCTCTTATTGGGACATTCTCCGCCAATGGGACGGGAAGTCAACATCCCTGAACAGGAAAGTATCCTTTTCACAGAAGGACTCTCTGCAATGGTGGCTTCTTCCCACCTCATTATCACAGGGAAGATCCTTCCTACCACCGTCTTGGGCGGTAGTCACGACAGACGCGAGTCTGTCAGGGTGGGGAGCAGTTTTTTCTCCACCACAGGGCTCAGGGTACGTGGACTCAGCAGGAGTCCACCCTTCAGATCCATGTTCTGGAAATCACAGCAGTGTATCTTGCCCTACTAGCCTTCCAGCAGTGGCTGGAAGGAAAGCAGATCCGAATTCAGTCGGACAACTCCACAGCGGTGGCATACATCAATCACCAAGGAGGGACACGCAGTCGGCAAGCCTTCCAGGAAGTCCGGCGGATTCTGACGTGGGTGGAAGCCACGGCCTCCACCGTATCCGCAGTTCACATCCCCGGCGTAGAAAACTGGGAATCAGACTTCCTCAGCCGCCAGGGCATGGACGCAGGGGAATGGTCCCTTCACCCGGACGTGTTTCAGGAAATCTGTAGCCACTGGGGAAGGCCGGACGTCGACCTAATGGCGTCCAGGCACAACAACAAGGTCCCAACCTTCATAGCACGGTCTCGCGATCACAGAACTCTGGCGGCAGACGCCTTAGTGCAAGATTGGTCGCAGTTCCGGCTCCCTTATGTGTTTCCACCTCTGGCACTCTTGCCCAGAGTGCTACGCAAGATCAGATCCGACTGCAGCCGCGTCATACTCGTCGCCCCAGACTGGCCAAGGAGGGCGTGGTATCCGGATCTGTGGCATCTCACGGTCGGCCAACCGTCGGCACTACCAGACCGACCAGACTTACTGTCCCAAGGGCCTTTTTTCCATCGGAATTCTGCGGCCCTGAACCTGACTGTGTGGCCATTGAGTCCTGGATCCTAAGGTCTTCAGGATTATCCCAAGGGGTCGTTGCCACCATGAGACAGGCTAGGAAGCCCACGTCCGCTAAGATCTACCACAGAACGTGGAGGATATTCTTATCCTGGTGCTCTGCTCAGGGAGTGTCTCCCTGGCCTTTCTTTCTTTCCTGCAATCTGGGTTAGAAAAAGGTTTGTCGCTCGGCTCCCTTAAAGGGCAAGTCTCGGCGCTATCCGTCTTTTTTCAAAAGCGTCTAGCACGACTTCCTAAGGTGCGCATGTTCCTGCAGGGGGTTTGTCATATTGTACCCCCGTACAAGCGGCCGTTAGATCCATGGGATCTGAACAGGGTACTAGTTGCCCTCCAGAAGCCGCCCTTCGAGCCTCTGAGGGAGGTTTCACTTTCTAGACTATCACAGAAAGTGGCTTTTCTGGTAGCGATCACATCTCTTCGGAGAGTGTCTGAGCTAGCAGCGCTGTCATCCAAGGCTCCTTTCCTGGTCTTCCACCAGGACAAGGTAGTGCTGCGCCCCATTCAGGAGTTTCTCCCGAAGGTGGTATCCTCTTTTCATCTTAATCAGGATATCTCTTTGCCTTCTTTTTGTCCTCATGCAGTTCATCGGTATGAGAAGAATTTACATTTGTTAGATCTGGTGAGAGCACTCAGAATCTACATTTCCCGCACGGCGCCCCTGCGCCGCTCCGATGCACTCTTTGTCCTTGTCGCTGGTAAGCGCAAAGGGTCGCAGGCTTCCAAAGCCACCCTGGCTCGATGGATCAAAGAACCAATTCTTGAAGCCTACCGTTCTGCTGGGCTTCCGGTTCCATCAGGGCTGAAGGCCCATTCTACCAGAGCCGTGGGTGCGTCCTGGGCATTGCGACACCAGGCTACGGCTCAACAGGTGTGCCAGGCAGCTACCTGGTCGAGTCTGCACACTTTCACCAAACATTATCAGGTGCATACCTATGCTTCGGCGGACGCCAGCCTAGGTAGAAGAGTCCTGCAGGCGGCAGTTGCCTCCCCGTAGGGGAGGGCTGTCTTCGCAGCTCTAACATAAGGTATTTCTTTACCCACCCAGGGACAGCTTTTGGACGTCCCAATCGTCTGGGTCTCCCAATGGAGCGACGAAGAAGAAGGGAATTTTGTTACTTACCGTAAATTCCTTTTCTTCTAGCTCCTATTGGGAGACCCAGCACCCGCCCTGTTGTCCTTCGGGATTTTTGGGTTTTTTCGGGTACACATGTTGTTCATGTTGAACGGTTTTTCAGTTCTCCGATGTTACTCGGAGTGAATTTGTTTAACCAAGTTATTGGCTTTCCTCCTTCTTGCTTTTGCACTAAAACTGGTGAGCCAGTGATCCCACTGGGGGTGTATAGCCAGAAGGGGAGGGGCCTTACACTTTTTAGTGTAATGCTTTGTGTGGCCTCCGGAGGCAGTAGCTATACACCCAATCGTCTGGGTCTCCCAATAGGAGCTAGAAGAAAAGGAATTTACGGTAAGTAACAAAATTCCCTTCTTTTTCAAAAGCGTCTAGCGCGACTTCCTCAGGTACGCACGTTCCTGCAGGGGGTTTGTCACATCGTCCCTCCGTACAAACGGCCGTTAGATCCATGGGATCTGAACAGGGTGCTAGTTGCTCTCCAGAAGCCGCCCTTCGAGCCTCTGAGGGATGTTTCACTTTCTCGACTCTCACAGAAAGTGGCCTTTCTGGTAGCGGTCACGTCTCTTCGGAGGGTATCCGAGCTGGCAGCGCTGTCATCCAAAGCTCCCTTCCTGGTTTTTCACCAGGACAAGGTAGTGCTGCACCCCGTTCAGGAGTTTCTCCCTAAGGTGGTATCCTCTTTTCATCTCAATCAGGATATCTCCTTACCTTCTTTTTGTCCTCATCCAGTTCATCGGTTTGAAAAGGATTTGCATTTGTTGGATCTCGTGAGAGCACTCAGAATTTACATTTCCCGCACGGCGCCCCTGCGCCGCTCGGATGCACTCTTTGTCCTTGTCGCTGGTAAGCGCAAAGGATCGCAGGCTTCCAAATCCACCCTGGCTCGATGGATCAAGGAACCAATTCTTGAAGCCTACCGTTCTGCTGGGCTACCGGTTCCATCAGGGCTGAAAGCCCATTCTACCAGAGCCGTGGGTGCGTCCTGGGCATTACGACACCAGGCTACGGCTCAACAGGTGTGCCAGGCAGCTACCTGGTCGAGTCTGCACACTTTCACCAAACATCAGGTGCATACCTACGCTTCGGCGGACGCCAGCCTAGGTAGAAGAGTCCTGCAGGCGGCGGTTGCCTCCTCGTAGGGGAGAGCTGTTTTGCAGCTCAAACTTGAGGTATTACTTTACCCACCCAGGGACTGCTTTTGGACGTCCCAATCGTCTGGGTCTCCCAATGGAGCGCCGAAGAAGAAGGGAATTTTGTTACTTACCGTAAATTCCTTTTCTTCTAGCTCCAATTGGGAGACCCAGCACCCGCCCTGTTTCCTTCGGGATTTTTGTTTTTTTCGGGTACACATGTTGTTCATGTTGAACGGTTTCAGTTCTCCGATGTTACTTCGGATTGAATTTGTTTAAACCAGTTATTGGCTTTCCTCCTTCTTGCTTTTGCACTAAAACTGAAGCAGCCCGTGATCCCACGGGGGGTGTATAGCCAGAAGGGGAGGGGCCTTGCACTTTTTAGTGTAGTGCTTTGTGTGGCCTCCAGAGGCAGTAGCTATACACCCAATCGTCTGGGTCTCCCAATTGGAGCTAGAAGAAAAGGAATTTACGGTAAGTAACAAAATTCCCTTCTTCTTCTAGCTCTAATTGGGAGACCCAGCACCCGCCCCTGTTTTTTCGTGTACACATGTTGTTCATGTTGAATGGTTTCTGTTCTCCGATATTCCTTCGGATTGAAGTTACTTTAAACCAGTTTATAATTCTTTTTCCTCCTTCTTGGTTTTGCACCAAAACTGAGGAGCCCGTGGGAGCACGGGGGGTGTATAGGCAGAAGGGGAGGGGCTTAACACTTTTAAGTGTAATACTTTGTGCGGCCTCCGGAGGCATAGCCTATACACCCAATTGTCTGGGTCTCCCAATTGGAGCTAGAAGAAAAGGAATTTACGGTAAGTAAACAAAATTCCCTTCTTTCCTTCCCCATCCCCCTTAGGGCTCTGGGTGAAGTGGGATCCTATCGGTCTCCAGGCACTGAGACCGTGCTCCATCCACAACTCCTGGGAGCCTGCTGGATAGGAGCTGAGTATCGTTCAGGGACATGGCCCTGCTACTTGGAGGTACTCTGTGTCCCTGTGGGGACCGCGCACAGCAACACTCCAGCATTGCTGGGTGTGCTAGTGCACCGGGGACCGCGGCGCTGACCGGGTTAATGTGCCATTACACACTCAGCGTCGCTGAGTGTGTTTATGTAGGGGGACTACCGCCGCCGCCATGTTTTAACACTGCGGCGCGGCTGGGACTTGTAGTGCGCCGGGGACTTCCGCGCGGCCGCGCTTTTATGGCAGCCGCGCTTATTACTTGAGTCCCCGGCTTGTACGGCCTAGTGTTTCCTCCTCCCGCCCACAGCCCTGACAGGCAGGGGTAGGGCGGGACGCTGTACAGACGTGCAGCAGTGAGGGCTGGAGCATGCTTTGCATACTCCACCCCCCTCACTGTGCACTGTGAGGCACCAGTTCCCGCACTTTCTGGGTCACGCCCACGGCTCCCTCATCTCCTCAGGACGCCGGCAGCCATTCCTGTCAGCTCCTCGGACGCTGCAGAGGGGGACAAATTCTGGGAGACCCAGGCAGGGATTCTGGTGGCCTCACAACCGCTTTAAGCGGGCGGTAAGCAGCACCTGTGGTGCTAGCCCCAGTGTGCAGAAGTGTAATTATATGTTTATGATATTTTACACTGTATAGTGCACAGTTGCTTTCTGGCTATATTCCCTATTGTGTTACTCTGGGAAGACATAGCATGGCGCCCACAATAGGCAGGGGTGCCAAAACACAGGCTTACTATGCTGCCTGCGCTGCATGTACGACGCCGCTACCGGCAGGTTCCACTGACCCTCACTGTGTGCACTGCTCGGCCCCTGCTGCACTTACTCAGCCGGAGCCTCTGCTAGGGGGGGCCCAGGGGGCTCCACCTGCTGACACTGTCCAGGTGACAGGGACGGAGTTTGCAGTCTTTAAGGATAAACTCTCTGAGACTATGGCTAAGATACTAGAAGCCTTGCAGTCCAGACCGGTATCTCAGCACAGGGACTCTGTTGAATCATTGTTCCCTGGCCCCCCTCAGTTGGACCAACAATGTCCCCCCGGGGATTATCATAGAAACCTGGCTGAGGGCTCTGACACAGACCCCAGTCCCAGACCGACTAAGCGAGCTCGCTTGGCAATTCCCTCGACATCATCATATTGTTCAGGGTCTCAGCGAGGGGAATCTCTGGTTGATGACGCGGAGGTAGCTGATCAGGATTCTGATCCTGAGGCCGCTCTCAATCTTGATACTCCTGACGGGGACGCAATAGTGAACGATCTTATTGCGTCCATCAATAAAATGTTGGATATTTCTCCCTCAGCTCCTCCGGTGGAGGAGTCAGCTTCTCAGCAGGAGAAATTCCGTTTCAGGTTTCCCAAGCGTACACCGAGTATGTTTCTGGACCACTCTGATTTCAGAGAGGCAGTCCAGAATCACCATGATTGTCCAGATAAGCGTTTTTCTAAACGCCTTAAGGATACACGTTATCCCTTTCCCCCTGACGTGGTCAAGGGTTGGACTCAGTGTCCCAAGGTGGACCCTCCAATCTCCAGACTGGCGGCTAGATCCATACTTGCAGTTGAAGATGGGGCTTCACTCAAAGATGCCACTGACAGACAGATGGAGCTCTGGTTGAAATCCATCTATGAAGCTATCGGCGCTTCTTTTGCCCCAGCATTCGCAGCCGTATGGGCGCTACAAGCTATATCAGCAGGTCAAACGCAAATTGACGCAGCCACACGCACTTCCGCGCCGCAGGTGGCGTCCATAACCGCTCAGACGTCAGCAATGGTGTCTTACGCTATTAATGCTGTCCTGGACTCTGCGAGCCGTACGGCGGTTGCATCCGCCAATTCGGTGGTACTCCGCAGGGCCTTGTGGCTACGGGAATGGAAGGCAGATTCTGCTTCCAAAAAGCGCTTAACTAGTTTGCCAATTTCTGGCGATCGATTGTTTGGCGAGCGTTTGGATGAAATCATCAAACAATCCAAGGGAAAGGATACATCCTTACCCCAGCCCAAACCAAACATACCCCAACAGAGGAGGGGGCAGTCGAGGTTTCGGTCCTTTCGGGGCGCGGGCAGGTCCCAATTCTCCTCGTCCAAAAGGCCTCAGAAAGATCAAAGGAACTCTTGATTCATGGCGGTCTAAGTCACGTCCAAAAAAGACCACAGGAGGTGCCGCTACCAAAGCGGCTTCCTCATGACTTTCGGCCTCCGCAATCTGCATCCTCGGTCGGTGGCAGGCTCTCCCGCTTTTGCGACACCTGGCTGCCACGGGTAAAAGACCGCTGGGTGAGAGACATTCTGTCTCACGGTTACAAGATAGAGTTCACCTCTCGTCCCCCGACTCGATTCGTCAGGTCATCCCCGCCTCCCGAGCGAGCCGAGGCTCTTCTGCAGGCGCTGGGCACTCTGAAGGCAGAAGGAGTGGTGGTCCCTGTTCCTCTTCAGCAACAGGGTCACGGTTGTTACTCCAACCTGTTTGTGGTCCCAAAGAAGGACGGGTCCTTCCGTCCTGTCCTGGACCTGAAACTGCTCAACAAACACGTAAAGACCAGGCGGTTCCGGATAGAATCCCTCCGCTCCGTCATCGCCTCAATGTCCCAGGGAGATTTCCTTGCATCGATCGATATCAAAGATGCTTATCTCCACGTACCGATTGCTCCAGAGCACCAGCGCTTCTTGCGCTTCGCCATAGGAGACGAACACCTGCAGTTCGTGGCACTGCCGTTCGGCCTGGCAACAGCCCCACGGGTTTTCACCAAGGTTATGGCTACTGTAGTAGCGGTCCTCCACTCTCAGGGTCACTCGGTGATCCCTTACTTGGACGATCTCCTGATCAAGGCACCCTCTCAAGAGGCATGCCAACACAGCCTCGACGCTACTCTGGAGACTCTCCAGAGTTTCGGGTGGATCATCAATTTTCCAAAGTCAAATCTGACACCGGCCCAATCGCTGACATATCTTGGCATGGAGTTTCATACCCTCTCAGCGATAGTGAAGCTTCCGCTGATCAAGCAGCAGTCGCTACAGAAGGGGGTACAATCTCTTCTTCAAGGTCAGGCACACCCCTTGAGGCGCCTCATGCACTTCCTGGGGAAGATGGTGGCAGCAATGGAGGCAGTCCCTTTCGCGCAGTTTCACCTGCGTCCTCTTCAATGGGACATCCTTCGCAAATGGGACAGGAAGCCGACGTCCCTCGACAGGAACGTCTCTCTCTCTCAGGCGACAAAAGCTTCCCTTCGGTGGTGGCTTCTTCCCACTTCATTATCGAAGGGGAAATCCTTCCTACCCCCATCCTGGGAGGTGGTCACGACGGACGCGAGTCTGTCAGGGTGGGGAGCGGTTTTTCTCCACCACAGGGCTCAGGGTACGTGGACCCGGCAAGAGTCCTCACTTCAGATCAATGTTCTGGAAATACGGGCAGTGTACCTTGCCCTGAAAGCGTTCCAGCAGTGGCTGGAAGGCAAGCAGATCCGAATTCAATCGGACAATTCCACAGCGGTGGCATACATCAACCACCAAGGCGGCACACGCAGTCGGCAAGCCTTCCAGGAAGTCCGGCGGATCTTGATGTGGGTGGAAGCCACGGCCTCCACCATCTCTGCAGTTCACATCCCGGGCGTGGAAAACTGGGAAGCAGATTATCTCAGTCGCCAGGGCATGGACGCAGGGGAATGGTCCCTTCACCCGGACGTGTTTCAGGAGATCTGTTGCCGCTGGGGGGTGCCGGACGTCGACCTCATGGCGTCCCGGCACAACAACAAGGTACCGACGTTCATGGCACGGTCTCAAGATCCCAGAGCTATGGCGGCAGACGCCTTAGTTCAGGATTGGTCGCAGTTTCAGCTCCCTTATGTGTTTCCTCCGCTGGCACTGTTGCCCAGAGTGTTACGCAAGATCAGGGCCGACTGCCGCCGCGTCATCCTCGTCGCTCCAGACTGGCCGAGGAGGTCGTGGTACCCGGATCTGTGGCATCTCACGGTCGGCCAACCGTGGGCACTACCAGACCGACCAGACTTGCTGTCTCAAGGGCCGGTTTTCCATCTGAATTATGCGGCCCTCAACCTGACTGTGTGGCCATTGAGTCCTGGCTCCTAGCGTCTTCAGGATTATCTCAAGAGGTCATTGCCACTATGAGACAGGCTAGGAAACCAACGTCCGCCAAGATCTACCACAGGACGTGGAAAATTTTCCTGTCATGGTGCTCTGCTCAGGGTTTTTCTCCCTGGCCTTTTGCCTTGCCCACTTTTCTGTCCTTCCTTCAATCTGGACTGGAAAAGGGTTTGTCGCTCGGCTCCCTTAAGGGACAAGTCTCAGCGCTCTCTGTGTTTTTCCAGAAGCGCCTAGCCAGACTTCCACAGGTACGCACGTTCCTGCAGGGGGTTTGTCACATCGTTCCTTACAAGCGGCCGTTAGAACCCTGGGATCTGAACAGGGTGCTGATGGTTCTTCAGAAACCACCATTCGAGCCAATGAGAGATATTTCTCTCTCACGCCTTTCGCAGAAAGTGGTCTTCCTAGTAGCAGTCACCTCTCTTCGGAGAGTGTCTGAGCTAGCAGCGTTGTCGTGCAAAGCCCCTTTCCTGGTGTTTCACCAGGACAAGGTGGTTCTGCGTCCGGTTCCGGAATTTCTCCCCAAGGTGGTATCCCCTTTTCATCTCAATCAGGATATCTCCTTACCCTCTTTTTGTCCTCATCCAGTTCACCAATGTGAAAAGGATTTGCACTTGTTAGATCTGGTGAGAGCACTCAGACTCTACATTTCTCGTACGGCGCCCCTGCGCCGCTCGGATGCACTCTTTGTCCTTGTCGCTGGCCAGCGTAAAGGGTCACAGGCTTCCAAATCAACCCTGGCTCGGTGGATCAAGGAGCCAATTCTCGAAGCTTACCGTTCTGCTGGGCTTCCGGTTCCCGCAGGGCTGAAGGCCCATTCTACCAGAGCCGTGGGCGCGTCCTGGGCTTTGAGGCACCAGGCTACGGCTCAGCAGGTGTGTCAGGCGGCTACCTGGTCGAGCCTGCACACTTTCACGAAACACTATCAGGTGCATACCTATGCTTCGGCGGATGCCAGCCTAGGTAGACGAGTCCTTCAGGCGGCGGTTGCCCACCTGTAGGAAGGGGCCGTTTTACGGCTCCATTACGAGGTATTATTTTACCCACCCAGGGACTGCTTTTGGACGTCCCAATTGTCTGGGTCTCCCAATGGAGCGACAAAGAAGAAGGGAATTTTGTTTACTTACCGTAAATTCCTTTTCTTCTAGCTCCAATTGGGAGACCCAGCACCCGCCCCTGTTTTCTTCAGCGCTCTATTGGGAGACCCAGACGATTGGGGTATAGCTACTGCCCTCCGGAGGCCACACAAAGCACTACACTAAAAAGTGCAAGGCCCCTCCCCTTCTGGCTATACCCCCCCGTGATATCACGGGTTCTCCAGTTTTAGCTTTGTGTGCGAAGGAGGTCAGACATCCATGCATAGCTCCACAGATTTTAGTCAGCAGCAGCTGCTGACTATGTCGGATGGAAGAAAAGAGGGCCCATATAGGGCCCCCAGCATGCTCCCTTCTCACCCGTGGATGGTGTTGTAAGGTTGAGGTACTTATTGCTAGTACAGAGGCCGGAGCCCACATGCTGCTTTCCTTCCCCATCCCCATGAGGGGCTCTGGGTGAAGTGGGATCTTACCGGTCTCCAGGCACAGAGACCGAGCTCCATCCACAGACCCAAAAGAACCTGCTGGATATGGAGCTGAGTATCGTCAGGGACAGGGCCCTGCTACATCAAGGTACTCTGTGTTCCCATGCACATCGCGCCCACACACACCAGCATTGCTGGGAGTGTTAGTGCGCCGGGGACAACAGCGCGGAGCGCTGGTGCTATTATTCACTGCAGCTTTGCTGAGTGAATTTATGTATTGAAAACGGCCGCGCCGGCCGCTGCTGGTTGTTTTTTACATTGTGGCGCGGCTGGGACTTGTGGTGCGCCGGGGGACTTCGGCGTCGGCCGTGCACATAGGACGGCCGCGCTTATTACTAGAGTCCCCGGCTTTGCGGCCTAGTTTTCGTTTCGTTCCCGCCCCAGCCCTGCCAGTCAGAGGAGGGGCGGGACGCTGTACAGTAGCTCAGCGCAGGGAGCTGGAGTCTGCTTTGCATTCTCCAGCCCCCTCTCACTGAACACAGTGAGACGCCGGGTTCCCGCTCTTGGCTGGGGCTCGCCCACTGCCCGCCCCTCTGCACAGGACGGGGAAGAGAAGCCGGCAGCCATTATGGTTTCCACTCTGGGAGAACGGAACCAGTCACAGGTTTTTGGGCGACCTCACACCCGCTCTTGTGCGGGCGGTAAGCAACTGACACCACTAATGCTGAAGTGGGCTTTTGGGCTGTGTGCTGATATGCTATGCACTGTACTGTACTGTCGCTATTCTGGGCAACAGCAGCAAATAAGCAATGCTGCTGAGGCACAAGCTTTCAATGCTTCTTCGTTTGCATGTGCTGCAGTGTTTACTGTCAGATTGGGCAACAGCAGCAGTAGAGCAATTTGTGCTAAGGCACAAGCTTTCAATGCTGCTTCGCTTGCATGTGCTGCACGGTTTATTGTTATGATATACATTCACTGTATGTCGCTATTCTTGGCTAATGCGCCCAGATAAACAGACAAAAGCAGCAGTAGAGCAATGGTGCTACGGCACAAGTTTTCAATGCTGCTTGACTTGCATTGGCTGCAGTGTTTACTGTCATGCTTGTATGCATACCTCCCAACCGTCCCGGATACAGCGGGACAGTCCCTCTTCTGAGCCTTTGATCCCGGGTCCCGCCCGTGAGGCTGTTTATCCCGGGCTCCACCCACCCACTGTAGCCCCGCCTCGCTGTTTCTCCCTTCTATTCATTACAGAGCCGACCGCGCACCTACTCCTGTGACTGCTGCTGAGGTATGAATCACCCCCTGCAGCAGAGCGACCCCCCCTCCCCCAGAGCCGACCCCCCCCAGTCCTGGAGCCTGCGTTTGTCTGCAGCTGTTCTCTGATTCCCCGTGTGCGGCTTCTCACTGCTGCAGACACGCGGGGAGTCAGGAAGCTGAGGAGACCGTGCAATCAGCACTTCTCTCTCCTGCAGATAGCACTGGCCAGTAATAACCTATGCAGAGTGACATCTGCAGGCTTCTATTACCGATCAGTGGTCTCCTGCCTGTAGAGCTGCTGGGTCCTAGCTTCCCAACAGCTTCAGCTCTGCTTTATCCTGGCTCCTCTACCAGTTAAAGGGAACATGTCAGCAGAAATTTCACAATAAAAGTAATAGATTCCCCTCTGCAGCTCCTGGGCTGCTTCTAGAAAGGTTCCTGTTGTTATTGTGCCCCCTTTGAGACCTACAAAAATACTTTATGAAGTCTTACCTTTTTGTATGCAAATGTGTTTTTATGGTCACGGGGGCGGGCTGTCTGGCGTCCGTTATTCCCCCTCCTGCCGCTTTACGCAGTCCCCCATTGCTCATTTACATACACAAGAACGCCTTCCTCATGTAACTGTCCTCCCGAAGATTTGCGCATGTGAACGCTTTTTCAGGTGATTGCGCAGGCACGAGATTATGGGCGGCGCTGTGATTGTCATCAACAGCGTTAACCAAGTACCCGCCCATAATCTCGTGCCCGCACTTTTCCCTCTGACTCCACCGTTATGCGCAAGTGCTGGCCATATGAACCATGTTACCTATTACCGCTTGCACGAGATTATGGGCGGGTACTTGGATGACTTTGCTGATGACAATCACAGCGCCGCCCATAATCTCGCGCCCATGGTAATAGGTAACGTGGTTCATATGGCCAGTGCTTGCGCATAACGGTGGAGGCAGAGTGAGAAGCGCGGGCACGAGATTATGGGCAGGTACTTGGATGACGCTGCTGATGACAATCACAGCGCCGCCCATAATCTCGCGCCCATGGTAATAGGTAACATGGTTCATATGGACAGTGCTTGCGCATAACGGTGGAGGCAGAGTGAGAAGCGCGGGCACGAGATTATGGGTGGGTACTTGTATGACGCTGCTGATGACAATCACAGCGCCGCCCATAATCTCGCGCCCATGGTAATAGGTAACGTGGTTCATATGGCCAGTGCTTGCGCATAACGGTGGAGGCAGAGTGAGAAGCGCGGGCACAAGATTATGGGCAGGTACTTGGATGACGCTGCTGATGACAATCACAGCGCCGCCCATAATCTCGCGCCTGCGCAATCACCTCAAAAGCGTTCACACTTTGCACAGTGCTCAGTCCCGCGAGAGTGGCACTGGGCATGCACAAAACTTCAGGAGGACAGTTACATGAGGAAGGCGTCCTCATGTATGGAAATGAGCAATGGGGGACGGCGTACAGCGGCAGGAGGGGGAATAACGGACGCCAGGCAGCCCGCCCCCGTGACCATAAAAACAGATTTGCATACAAAAAGGTAAGACTTCATAAAGTATTTTTTTAGGTCTCAAAGTGGGCACAATAACAACAGGAACCTTTCCAGAATGCAGCCCAGGAGCTGCAGAGGGGAATCTTTTATTTTTTTTGCTAAATTTCTGGTGACAGTTTCCCTTTAAAGGGAACCTATCAGGTGCAATCTGCACTCAGAGCCAGGAGCAGTTCTGGGTGTATATTGCTAATCCCTGCCTAACCGTCCCTGTATACACTAGCATAGATAAAGGCATCTATAGAAAAAGTATTTTTAAAGAGCTTATATCTTATGCTAATTAGCGCGGGGACTAGTCCCAAGGGCGTTACTTCACTTGGCTAGTCGGCTCACATAGCGTATTAGTACTCACACAGGGGCGTAATAACATGCTAACATGCTATGCGAGCCGACTAGCCAAGTGAAGTAACGCCCTTCGGACTAGTCCCCGCACTCATTAGCATAAGATATAAGATCTTTAAAAATATTTGTTCTTGATCTCTTTATCTATGCTAGTGTATACAGGGACGGTTAGGCAGGGATTAGCAATATGTGCCCAGAACTGCTCCTGGCTCTGAGTGCATATTGCACCTGACAGGTTCACTTTAAAGGGAACCTGTCACCAGATTTGGGGCCTATAAGCTGCGGCCACCACCAGCGGGATCTTATGTACACATTCTAACATGCTGCATACCTCCCAACCGTCCCGGATACAGCGGGACTTTCACGCTTTACGTTGTTTGTCCCGTTGCCACGGGCGGGACGGCCGGCTCCCGGGCTCCGCCCACCCACTCTCTCTCCGCCTCCCTGCTTTTCCCTCCTACCATCCTAGTAGACGTGGCATAGAGAGGAGCGCTGCCTGTGCTGCTGCTGGTACAGTAAACTAATCTCCCCAGCGCTGATTTCCCTCCCTCCCCCCTCACCCCCGGCCGGAGCCTGTCTGTGCGGTCGGCCGGCCGCCTGTCTGTGCGGTCGGCCGGCCGCCTGTCTGTGCGGTCGGCCCCGCCACCTGTCTGTGCGGGCGCCCCCCTGCCGCCTGTCTGTGCGGGGCGCCACCCGCCGCCTGTCTGTGCGGGCGCCCCCCGCCGCCTGTCTGTGCGGGCGCCCCCCTGCCGCCTGTCTGTGCGGGCGCCCCCCCTGCCGCCTGTCTGTGCGGGCGCCCCCCGTGCCGCCTGTCTGTGCGGGCGCCCCCCTGCCGCCTGTCTGTGCGGGCGCCCCCCCTGCCGCCTGTCTGTGCGGGCGCCCCCCGCCGCCTGTCTGTGCGGGCGGCCCGCCGCCTCATTGTGCGGGCAGCCGGCCGCCTCTCTGTGCGGGCGGCTGGCCGCCTCTCTGTGCGGGCGGCCCGCCGCCTGTCTGTGAAGGCGACCGGCCGCCTCACTGTGCGGGCGACCGGCCGCCTCACTGTGGCTGCCTGCGTGTCCGTGCTGGAGGCCCGCCGGCTGCCTGCGTGTCCGTGCTGGAGGCCCGCCGGCTGCCTGCGTGTCCGTGCTGGAGGCCCGCCGGCTGCCTGCGTGTCCGTGCTGGAGGCCCGCCGGCTGCCTGCGTGTCCGTGCTGGAGGCCCGCCGGCTGCCTGCGTGTCCGTGCTGGAGGCCCGCCGGCTGCCTGCGTGTCCGTGCTGGAGGCCCGCCGGCTGCCTGCGTGTCCGTGCTGGAGGCCCGCCGGCTGCCTGCGTGTCCGTGCTGGAGGCCCGCCGGCTGCCTGCGTGTCCGTGCTGGAGGCCCGCCGGCTGCCTGCGTGTCCGTGCTGGAGGCCCGCCGGCTGCCTGCGTGTCCGTGCTGGAGGCCCGCCGGCTGCCTGCGTGTCCGTGCTGGAGGCCCGCCGGCTGCCTGCGTGTCCGTGCTGGAGGCCCGCCGGCTGCCTGCGTGTCCGTGCTGGAGGCCCGCCGGCTGCCTGCGTGTCCGTGCTGGAGGCCCGCCGGCTGCCTGCGTGTCCGTGCTGGAGGCCCGCCGGCTGCCTGCGTGTCCGTGCTGGAGGCCCGCCGGCTGCCTGCGTGTCCGTGCTGGAGGCCCGCCGGCTGCCTGCGTGTCCGTGCTGGAGGCCCGCCGGCTGCCTGCGTGTCCGTGCTGGAGGCCCGCCGGCTGCCTGCGTGTCCGTGCTGGAGGCCCGCCGGCTGCCTGCGTGTCCGTGCTGGAGGCCCGCCGGCTGCCTGCGTGTCCGTGCTGGAGGCCCGCCGGCTGCCCTGCGTGTCCGTGCTGGAGGCCCGCCGGCTGCCTGCGTGTCCGTGCTGGAGGCCCGCCGGCTGCCTGCGTGTCCGTGCTGGAGGCCCGCCGGCTGCCTGCGTGTCCGTGCTGGAGGCCCGCCGGCTGCCTGCGTGTCCGTGCTGGAGGCCCGCCGGCTGCCTGCGTGTCCGTGCTGGAGGCCCGCCGGCTGCCTGCGTGTCCGTGCTGGAGGCCCGCCGGCTGCCTGCGTGTCCGTGCTGGAGGCCCGCCGGCTGCCTGCGTGTCCGTGCTGGAGGCCCGCCGGCTGCCTGCGTGTCCGTGCTGGAGGCCCGCCGGCTGCCTGCGTGTCCGTGCTGGAGGCCCGCCGGCTGCCTGCGTGTCCGTGCTGGAGGCCCGCCGGCTGCCTGCGTGTCCGTGCTGGAGGCCCGCCGGCTGCCTGCGTGTCCGTGCTGGAGGCCCGCCGGCTGCCTGCGTGTCCGTGCTGGAGGCCCGCCGGCTGCCTGCGTGTCCGTGCTGGAGGCCCGCCGGCTGCCTGCGTGTCCGTGCTGGAGGCCCGCCGGCTGCCTGCGTGTCCGTGCTGGAGGCCCGCCGGCTGCCTGCGTGTCCGTGCTGGAGGCCCGCCGGCTGCCTGCGTGTCCGTGCTGGAGGCCCGCCGGCTGCCTGCGTGTCCGTGCTGGAGGCCCGCCGGCTGCCTGCGTGTCCGTGCTGGAGGCCCGCCGGCTGCCTGCGTGTCCGTGCTGGAGGCCCGCCGGCTGCCTGCGTGTCCGTGCTGGAGGCCCGCCGGCTGCCTGCGTGTCCGTGCTGGAGGCCCGCCGGCTGCCTGCGTGTCCGTGCTGGAGGCCCGCCGGCTGCCTGCGTGTCCGTGCTGGAGGCCCGCCGGCTGCCTGCGTGTCCGTGCTGGAGGCCCGCCGGCTGCCTGCGTGTCCGTGCTGGAGGCCCGCCGGCTGCCTGCGTGTCCGTGCTGGAGGCCCGCCGGCTGCCTGCGTGTCCGTGCTGGAGGCCCGCCGGCTGCCTGCGTGTCCGTGCTGGAGGCCCGCCGGCTGCCTGCGTGTCCGTGCTGGAGGCCCGCCGGCTGCCTGCGTGTCCGTGCTGGAGGCCCGCCGGCTGCCTGCGTGTCCGTGCTGGAGGCCCGCCGGCTGCCTGCGTGTCCGTGCTGGAGGCCCGCCGGCTGCCTGCGTGTCCGTGCTGGAGGCCCGCCGGCTGCCTGCGTGTCCGTGCTGGAGGCCCGCCGGCTGCCTGCGTGTCCGTGCTGGAGGCCCGCCGGCTGCCTGCGTGTCCGTGCTGGAGGCCCGCCGGCTGCCTGCGTGTCCGTGCTGGAGGCCCGCCGGCTGCCTGCGTGTCCGTGCTGGAGGCCCGCCGGCTGCCTGCGTGTCCGTGCTGGAGGCCCGCCGGCTGCCTGCGTGTCCGTGCTGGAGGCCCGCCGGCTGCCTGCGTGTCCGTGCTGGAGGCCCGCCGGCTGCCTGCGTGTCCGTGCTGGAGGCCCGCCGGCTGCCTGCGTGTCCGTGCTGGAGGCCCGCCGGCTGCCTGCGTGTCCGTGCTGGAGGCCCGCCGGCTGCCTGCGTGTCCGTGCTGGAGGCCCGCCGGCTGCCTGCGTGTCCGTGCTGGAGGCCCGCCGGCTGCCTGCGTGTCCGTGCTGGAGGCCCGCCGGCTGCCTGCGTGTCCGTGCTGGAGGCCCGCCGGCTGCCTGCGTGTCCGTGCTGGAGGCCCGCCGGCTGCCTGCGTGTCCGTGCTGGAGGCCCGCCGGCTGCCTGCGTGTCCGTGCTGGAGGCCCGCCGGCTGCCTGCGTGTCCGTGCTGGAGGCCCGCCGGCTGCCTGCGTGTCCGTGCTGGAGGCCCGCCGGCTGCCTGCGTGTCCGTGCTGGAGGCCCGCCGGCTGCCTGCGTGTCCGTGCTGGAGGCCCGCCGGCTGCCTGCGTGTCCGTGCTGGAGGCCCGCCGGCTGCCTGCGTGTCCGTGCTGGAGGCCCGCCGGCTGCCTGCGTGTCCGTGCTGGAGGCCCGCCGGCTGCCTGCGTGTCCGTGCTGGAGGCCCGCCGGCTGCCTGCGTGTCCGTGCTGGAGGCCCGCCGGCTGCCTGCGTGTCCGTGCTGGAGGCCCGCCGGCTGCCTGCGTGTCCGTGCTGGAGGCCCGCCGGCTGCCTGCGTGTCCGTGCTGGAGGCCCGCCGGCTGCCTGCGTGTCCGTGCTGGAGGCCCGCCGGCTGCCTGCGTGTCCGTGCTGGAGGCCCGCCGGCTGCCTGCGTGTCTGTGCTGAATGGGTGTGGATGGGGAGTGGATATGGGCGTGACTGTGAAATGGGTGTGGTTAGGGGGCGTGGCCTAAAAATTTGCCGCGACGCGCTACGCGCGCCGCAAACTTTGTCCCACTTTTCCTTCTTTAAAAGTTGGGAGGTATGTTGTATGCTATACATTCACTGTATGTCGCTATCCTTGGCTAATGTTCCTGGATAAATAGACAACAGCAGCAGAAAGACTAGGGTGCTAACGCGCAAGCTTTCAATGCTGCTTGGATTGCATGGGCTGCAGTGTTTACTGTCATGCTGTATGCTATACATTCACTGTATGTCGCTATCCTTGTCTCATGCTCCTAGATAAATAGACAACAGCAGCAGAAGAGCAAATGTGCCAAGCCACAAGTTTTCAATGCTGCGTGTACTACATGTGCTGAAGTGTTTATTTGTACTTCATGCTTGTATGACTATTCACTGTACGGTCGCTATCCTCGGCTAGGCTCTTAGATAGCTAGACAACAACAGCAGAAAAAGACAAGTTGCCAATGCACGGGCTTTCTATGCTGCTTGTACTGCATGTCATACGGTTTCAGGACCCCCAGTGCGTGCAATTGCTCAACCGGGGTCTCTGCTATATGTGGCCAAAGGAACCACCTGTGATCTCTGTCCAGAGACAGGGACGAAGTTGCAGTTTTTACGCTGATATATTGTCTGTGACTATGACTGACATCTTACAGACTTTGCACCCCAAGCAGACCGTGGGCAATATGGTTGCAATGACCCTGGCCGCCCTGATCTGGAGCATCTCAAGGCGCCAGAGTGATTCCAGGCATTCCAGAGAGCAGGCATCCGACACGGTCGACAGTCCCAGATGGCCTAAGCGGGCTCGCTGGCATTAGCCCTCGACTACATCACTGGGCAAGGTCCCAGCTGGAGTACTCTCTGTACGATGAGGCAGACGTAGCTGTTCAGGACTCTGTTCCTGACACCGCTCTCAATCCGGATACACCGGATGGTGACGCTATAGTGAATAATCTTATTGCGTCCATCAACGAAAGGTTGGGTATTTCTCCCTCAACTCCTCCAGTGGAGGGGTCAGCTTCACAGCAAGAGAAATCTCTATATATTGAGTACTTGTTTAGCACTCTGACTCCAGAGACGCAGTCCAGAAACGACACGCTTATCACGATAAGCGTTTCTCCGACCGTATTAATGAGACACGTGTCGCTCCCCCTGACGTGGTCAAGCGCTAGACCCAGTATCCAAATGTGGATCCCCCAATCTCCATGCTTGCAGCTAGATCTATAGTTGTAGTGGTGGATAGGACTTCACTTCAAAATGCCATTGACAGGCAGATTGGCCTCTGGTTGCAATCTGTCTATGAAGCTATCGGCAGGTCGGCTGCTCCGGCAGTCGCAGCCGTGAAGGCACTCCAAGCTATTTCAGCTAGTATTGCGCAGAGGGTCGCTGTCACAGGTACTCTCGGTCCCAGCAGCGTCTTTAACTCGCAATGTCGGCATGGCGAATCATGCTGTTATTGCTGTCCGAGACTCTACGAGCCGGACGTCAGTGGCATCCGCCAACTCCGTGTTTTTACGCAGAGGCTAGTAGTTGAGAGATTGGAACAGAGGCTGCTTCCAACGAAGTGCTTAACCAGGTTGCCTTTATCTAGTGATAGTCTGTTGGTAAGGGTTGAATGAAATCATTCAACTATCCAAGACGACTCAAAAAGCCCAGAAGGGCATAGATTCCTAGCGGGCTCAATTCACGCCCGGGGAAGGCAGCCGGAGGATCCGCTACCAAAGCGTTTTCCTCATAATTTTCAGCCCTCTCACTCCGCAACCGCGGGGGGGCAGACTCCCCCGCTTTAGCGGCATTTACCTACCGCAGGTTGAGGGCCTGTGAGTGAGAGTCAGTTTGTTTTCAAACTACCGCACCGACCGAGCCGAGGCTCTTCTGCAGGCGGAAAGAGCCGTAATCCCTGTTCCTCTTCAGGAACCAGATACGCATTTTGCCCCGACCTGGTCGTGGTGCCAAAATAGGACGGCTCCTTCCGTCCCGTTCTGGACTTTATACTGCTTAACGAGCACGTGAAAACCAGGCGGTTCCGGATGGCATCACTCCGCTCCGTCATTGCCTCTCTGTCTCAAGGAGTTTTCCTAGCTTCAATAGACATCAGGATGCTTATCTACACGTGCCGATTGCTCCGAGGCACCGGCGTTGGCTACGATTCGTTATTAAAGACGAGAATATTTCGTTTCGTAGCCATACCCTTTGGCTGGCGACAGCCCCACGGGTGTTCACCAAGTTCGTGGCAGCAGAGGGAGCAGTCCCGCGCTCTCACGGTCACTCTGTGATCCTTTACTTGGGCAATCTACTGGTCAAGGCACTCTCCTTTACAAGCATGCCAACACAACCTGAACATGGCGCTGGACCCTTCCCAGAGTTTCGGGTGGGTCTTCAACTTTTCAAGGTTGAACCCAATCGCTGGCATCTCCTGGAGAGTTTTCACACTCTCTCAGCGATAGTGAAGCTTCCGCTGGACAAACAGCGTTCACTACAGACGAGGGGACAGTCTCTCCTTCAAGGAGGCGCCTCATCCAGAGGCGAGTTTTAGCTTTTCCAGACGGTCAAAGACCATCTTCAGAGGAGTCCACTCTTCAACTCAGTGGTCTGGAGCTCTGGGCAGTGTATCTTGCACTGCAAGCCTTCCTGCAGTGGCTGGAATGCAAATAGATCCGAATTCAGTCGGACTATCCACAGCGGTGGCATACACCAACCACCAAGGCGGACTACGCAGTCGACAAGACTCCCAAGAGGTCCGGCGGATTCTGCTATGGGTAGAAGACAGAGCATACACCATATCAGCTGTTCACATCCCGGGCGTACGACACTAGGAAGCAGACTTCCTCAGTCGCCAGGGCGTGGACGCAGGGGAATGGGCTCTGCACCCGTTTGTTTGCAAGAATTCTGTAGACGCAGGATGAAGACGGACGTCGACGTCATGGCTTCTCGGCAACAACAAGGTCCCGATTTTCATGACGCGGTCTTACGATCAAAGAGCTCTGGCGACAGGCGCCTTGGCTCAGGATTGGTCACAGTTCCAGCTACCGATTGCTGCCACACCATCCTCGTCGCCCCAGACTGGCCGGGGAGGTCGTGGTACCGTGATCTGTGGCATCTCACCGTCGGTCGACCGTGAGCACGACGTCATTGCCACCATGAGACGGGCTAGCCAGCCGCGGTCTGCCAAGATCTACCACAACTCGTGGAAGATATTCTTATCTTAGTGTTCTGCTCAGGGAGGGTCTCCCTGGCCATCGGCATTGCCTACTTTGCCTTCCCTCCTGCAATCTGGTTGGGAAAGAGGTTGGTCGCTCGGCTCCCTTTAAGGGCAAGTCTCGGCACTATCCGTGTTCTTTTCAGAAGCGTCTAGCACGTCTTCCTAAGGTGCGCACGTTACTACAGGGGGTTTGTCATATTGTGCCCCCGTACAAGCGGCCGTTAGATCCATGGGATCTGAACAGGGTACTAGTTGCTCTCCAGAAGCCGCATTTCGAGCCTCTGAGGGAAGTTTCCCTTTCGCGCCTGTCACAGAAAGTGGCCTTTCTGGTTGCGATCACGTCGCTTCAGCGAGTGTCTAAGCTGGCGGCTCTGTCATTCAAGGCTCCCTTCCTAGTGTTCCACCAGGACAAGGTAGTGCTGCGCCCTATTCAGGAGTTTCTCCCTAAGGTTGTATCCGCGTTTCTTCTTAATCGGGATATACCCTTTCCTTCCTTTTGTTCTCATCCGGTTCTCCGGTATGAAAAGGATTTACAGTTGTTAGTTCTGGTGAGAGCACTCAGAATCTACATTTCCCGCACGGCGCCCATGCGCCGCTCTGATGCATTTTTTGTCCTTGTCGCTGGTACGCGCAAGGGGTTGCAGGTTTCTAAAGCCACCATGGCTCGATGGATCAAAGAACCAATTCTTGAAGACTACCGTTCTGCGGGGCTTCCGGTTCCTTCAGGGCTGAAGGTCCATTCTACCAGAGCCGTAGGTGCGTTCTGGGCATTACGACACCAGGCTACGGCTCAACAGGTGTGCCAGGCAGCTACCTGGTCGAGCCTGCACATTTTTCACCAAACATTATCAGGTGCATACCTATGCTTCGGCGGACGCCAGCCTAGGTAGAAGAGCCCTGCAGGTGGCAGTGGCTTCCCCATAGGGGAGGGCTGTCTTGCAGCTCTAACATGAGGTATTTCTTTACCCACCCAGGGACAGCTTTTGGACGTCCCAATCGTCTGGGTCTCCCAATAGAGCGCTGAAGAAGAAGGGAATTTTGTTACTTACCGTAAATTCCTTTTCTTCTAGCTCTTATTGGGAGACCCAGCACCCGCCCTGTTGTCCTTCGGGATTTTTTTGTTGTTTGCGGGTACACATGTTGTTCATGTTGAACGGTTTTTCAGTTCTCCGATGTTACTCGGAGTTAATTTGTTTAAACCAGTTATTGGCTTTCCTCCTTCTTGCTTTGGCACTAAAACTGGAGAACCCGTGATATCACGGGGGAGTATAGCCAGAAGGGGAGGGGCCTTGCACTTTTTAGTGTAGTGCTTTGTGTGGCCTCCGGAGGGCAGTAGCTATACCCCAATCGTCTGGGTCTCCCAATAAGAGCTAGAAGAAAAGGAATTTACGGTAAGTAACAAAATTCCCTTCTTTTTGTGTACACATGTTGTTCATGTTGAATGGTTTCAGTTCTCCGATATTCCTTCGGATTGAAGTTACTTTAAACCAGTTTATAATTTTTTCCTCCTTCTTGCTTTTGCACCAAAACTGAGGAGCCCGTGGGAGCACGGGGGGTGTATAGGCAGAAGGGGAGGGGCTTTACACTTTTAGTGTAATACTTTGTGCGGCCTCCGGAGGCATAGCCTATACACCCAATTGTCTGGGTCTCCCAATTGGAGCTAGAAGAAAAGGAATTTACGGTAAGTAAACAAAATTCCCTTCTTTCCACCAGGTGGCGCTATAGGTGGCTTCATTGCGTAGCGCATGGCTACTTTACTATACCTAGACACCACTTCTATGCCTATAGCTGCCGCCGTTCTCAAGTTAATGGCGGTGGACAGGATATGGGTGGACACACTGTATATAGGTGCGGTGTATACAGGAGATGGGTGGACACACTGTATATAGTTGCGGTGTATACAGGAGATGGGTGGCCACACTGTATATAGGTGCGGTGTATACAGGAGATGGGTGGCCACACTGTATATAGGTGCGGTGTATACAGGAGATGGGTGGCCACACTGTATATAGGTGCGGTGTATACAGGAGATGGGTGGACACGCTGTATATAGGTTCGGTGTATACAGGAGATGGGTGGACACACTGTATATAGGTGCGGTGTATACAGGATATGGGTGGACACACTGTATATAGGTGCGGTGTATACAGGATATGGGTGGACACACTGTATATAGGTGCGGTGTATACAGGATATGGGTGGCCACACTGTATATAGGTGCGGTGTATACAGGAGATGGGTGGCCACACTGTATATAGGTGCGGTGTATACAGGAGATGGGTGGCCACACTGTATATAGGTGCGGTGTATACAGGAGATGGGTGGACACACTGTATATAGGTGCGGTGTATACAGGAGATGGGTGGACACACTGTATATAGGTGCGGTGTATACAGGAGATGGGTGGCCACACTGTATATAGGTGCGGTGTATACAGGAGATGGGTGGACACACTGTATATAGGTGCGGTGTATACAGGAGATGGGTGGACACACTGTATATAGGTGCGGTGTATACAGGAGATGGGTGGACACACTGTATATAGGTGTGGTGTATACAGGAGATGGGTGGCCACACTGTATATAGGTGTGGTGTATACAGGAGATGGGTGGACACACTGTATATAGGTGCGGTGTATACAGGAGATGGGTGGACACACTGTATATAGGTGCGGTGTATACAGGAGATGGGTGGACACACTGTATATAGGTGCGGTGTATACAGGAGATGGGTGGACACGCTGTATATAGGTGCGGTGTATACAGGAGATGGGTGGACGCACTGTATATAGGTCCGGTGTATACAGGAGATGGGTGGACGCACTGTATATAGGTGCGGTGTATACAGGAGATGGGTGGACACACTGTATATAGGTGCGGTGTATACAGGAGATGGGTGGACACACTGTATATAGGTGCGGTGTATACAGGAGATGGGTGGACACGCTCTGTATAGGTGCGGTGTATACAGGAGATGGGTGGACACGCTGTATATAGGTGCGGTGTATACAGGAGATGGGTGGACACGCTCTGTATAGGTGCGGTGTATACAGGAGATGGGTGGACACACTGTATATAGGTGCGGTGTATACAGGAGATGGGTGGACACGCTCTGTATAGGTGCGGTGTATACAGGAGATGGGTGGACACACTGTATATAGGTGCGGTGTATACAGGAGATGGGTGGACACGCTGTATATAGGTGCGGTGTATACAGGAGATGGGTGGACACGCTCTGTGTAGGTGCGGTGTATACAGGAGATGGGTGGACACGCTGTATATAGGTGCGGTGTATACAGGAGATGGGTGGACGCACTGTATGAAGCTGGTGTTACATGATCGCAGGGCTGTGATGGTGACTGAGGCTCCTCTACGGCCCCTATGATCAGCACTGATCTATACATAGAGGACATGGAAGGCTTTGGTGATGACAGTTGTGTGTAATATGGCACTATCTTCTCTCGCAGGCTGACCAGTGCACCGGATTACAAGGTTTCCTCATTTTCCATAGCTTTGGAGGCGGCACAGGCTCAGGATTTGCATCTCTTCTGATGGAGAGACTCTCTATAGATTATGTCAAGAAGTCCAAGCTTGAGTTTGCAATCTACCCAGCACCGCAAGTGTCCACAGCAGTGGTGGAGCCATACAACTCCATACTGACCACACACACCACGCTGGAGCATTCAGATTGTGCCTTTATGGTGGACAATGAGGCCATTTATGATATTTGTCGCCGAAACTTGGACATTGAACGTCCAACATACACAAATCTCAACCGTCTCATTGGGCAGATCGTGTCGTCCATCACTGCCTCGCTGAGGTTTGATGGGGCTTTAAATGTTGATCTCACCGAATTTCAGACAAACCTGGTTCCATATCCACGTATCCATTTCCCGCTGGTCACGTACGCGCCTGTCATCTCTGCAGAGAAGGCCTACCACGAGCAGCTGTCCGTGGCTGAAATAACCAATGCCTGCTTTGAGCCTGCAAACCAGATGGTGAAGTGTGACCCCCGCCACGGCAAATACATGGCCTGCTGCATGTTATACAGGGGGGACGTGGTCCCCAAGGATGTCAACGCCGCCATCGCAACCATTAAGACAAAACGCACTATTCAGTTTGTAGACTGGTGCCCAACAGGATTCAAGGTTAGTATTAGAAACCCACCCACACCGGCCTAAATGGAAAGTGTCATTACCAGTGCAGAGAATATTAGCACAGAATTAGATTGGTGGAAAAACCCATATAATAAAGTGAAGCCTATAGAAAAGATATACCATCACATGACTAGTGGGGTGCAGATTGTGAGATTGAAGCGGATCCACTAATTTTCCTACACATTGACATCTTAGCCCCTTCAGTCTCAGGATTGTGGGGGTCCTAGAAGTATAACCCTACTGATAATAAAGTGATGGCATGTCCGTGCCAAGGAAAGGTCATCAATATACCAAGTCTGAAGACTCCATTAGGCCCTGTGCGCACACTGCGTTTTTACCCGCTTTTTCTTTGTCGCTCCATTGGGAGACCCAGACAATTGGGTGTATAGCTTCTGCCTCCGGAGGCCACACAAAGTATTACACTTTAAAAGTGTAACCCCTCCCCTCTGCCTATACACCCTCCCGTGCATCACGGGCTCCTCAGTTTTATGCTTTGTGTGGAAGGAGGCACACATCCACTCATGCATTCTCAGATTAGTTATATCGGTTGGAAGAAAAGAGGACCCCCACGGGGCCCCCGGCATGTTCCCTTCTCACCCCACTAAAGTCGGCGGTGCTGTTAAGGTTGAGGTACCCATTGCGGGTACAAAGGCCGGAGCCTCATGCCGTTTTCCTTCACCATCCCTTAGTGGCTCTGGGAGAAGTGGGATCCTAATCGGTCATCCATTCACTGGGACCGGGCTCTCTCCGCAGCCCCTGTGGGAATCTGCTGGACAGGAGTATATTCTTCCTCAGGAATCGGGCCCTGCATCTATAAGGTACTCTGTGTCCCCATGGGGACTGTGCATGGAGCGCCTTATTCCCGGACGCTGCAGCAGCTGCTGATTTCGGAAGACCGGCGGACTTCCGCGCCGACCGAGCCTGCTTGTCGGCCGCGGTCTTAAATTTAGTCCCCGGCTTCATCGCGGCCTAGTAGCTAAAATCCCGCCCCCGGGCTTGCCTGTCAGAGGTAAGGGCGGGACGGCTGGCCTGACGTCGGCTGTGAGGGCCGGAGCATCCTGTATGTTTCCTCCCCCCTCACTGATCACTGTGGGGACCCCAGATTCCCGCACTTTTCTAGCACCGCCCACGGCTCTACTCCTCCCCTGAGAGCTCCGGCAGCCATGTTTTTTGGCATTCTGCCGGTGGAGGATTATCAGAGAAGAGCTCTGCAGCTCTGGGAGACCTAAGGCAGGGAATCTGGAGGACACACACTCGCTTTTCTTTGTCGCTCCTAATTGGGAGACCCAGACAATTGGGGTGTATAGCTACTGCCTCCGGAGGCCGCACAAAGTACTACACTTAAAAGTGTAAGGCCCCTCCCCTTCTGGCTATACACCCCCCCGTGGGATCACGGGTTCCTCAGTTTTTGCTTTGTGCGAAGGAGGTCAGACACGCACGCATAGCTCCACTGTTTAGTCAGCAGCAGCTGCTGACTATGTC
Organism: Anomaloglossus baeobatrachus; assembly: GCF_048569485.1. Taxonomy (NCBI): domain Eukaryota; kingdom Metazoa; phylum Chordata; class Amphibia; order Anura; family Aromobatidae; genus Anomaloglossus; species Anomaloglossus baeobatrachus. The sequence continues at coordinate 220,809,014 of NC_134361.1, read as the reverse complement.
GGATGGAAGAAAAGAGGGCCCATACAGGGCCCCCAGCATGCTCCCTTCTCACCCCACTTTCTGTCGGCGGTGTTTGTTAAGGTTGAGGTACCCATTGCGGGTACGGAGGCTGGAGCCCACATGCTGATTCCTTCCCCATCCCCATTAGGGTTCCGGGTGAAGTGGGACTTTACCGGTCTCCAGGCACTGAGACCGTGCTCCATCCGCAGCCCCTGAAGAAGCCGCTGGATATGGAGCTGAGTATCGTCAGGGACAGACCCTGCTCCGTCAAGGTACTCTGTGTCCCCGTGCATACCGCGCGCACACCGCAGCATGGCTGGGTGTGTTAGTGCGCCGGGGACATCAGCGCTGCTGCGCTTGTGCCATTTCCTCACTACAGCTTGGCTGAGTGGGTAGACTTAGGGCGAACGGTCGCGCCGGCCGCTGGGGTCAGTCACACTGCGACGCGGCTGGGACTTGTGGTGCGCCGGGGACTTCCGCGCTGGCCGTGCATATATCACGGCCGCGCTTATTACTACAGTCCCCGGCTTTTGCGGCCTAGTTCGTCTCGTTCCCGCCTCCGCACCTGCCAGTCAGGAGGAGGGCGGGACGCCGTACAGAGCATCAGCGCTGAGGGCTGGAGTCTGTTTTACATACTCCAGCCCTCACACCAGGCACAGTAGGACGCAGTTTCCCGCACTTTGTTTGTGGCACGCCCACGGTCCGCCCCTCTTCACAGGACGCCGGCAGCCATTCCTGTCTGCACGCTGAGCTGGAGAGGGGAGCCTGGGAGACCCAGACACGGGATTCTACGACCTCATACCCGCTTTTCAGCGGGCGGTAAGCAGCCCTCAAGGGCTCACCCCCACTTGTGCCGTTGTGTACTTGGTATTTTGTGTTTGCAAATACTTTTCACTGTACGGTCGCTGGTGATTCTCGGCTATATACCCTCCTAGATTGCAAGGAGGCAACAGCATGTCGTCCGTTAAACGCAAGGGTGCCAAGGCACAGACTTTATATGCTGCCTGTACCGCATGTGGGGCTACTCTACGGCAGGTTCCACTGACCCCCATTGTGTGCAGTGCTCGGCCCCTGCAGCACTTGCTCAGCCGGGGCCTCTGCTAGACGTGACCCAGGGTGTACCACCTGTGAATGCTGTCCAGGTGACAGGAACGGAGTTTGCAGCTTTTGCTGATAGATTGTCTATGACAATGTCTAAGATTCTTGAAACATTGCAGTCTAGACCAGTAACTCAGACCACGGACACTGTTGAATCATTGCTCCCTGGTCCCCCTCAACTGGAACACTTCCGGGCTCCGGGGGTGTCACATGCACCCCAGGGTGACGGCTCTGACTCGGACGACAGTCCCAGACAGCCTAAGCGGGCTCGCTATGAGGGGCCCTCAACTTCGTCTCACTGGTCAGGATCCCAGCGGGATGAATCTATGGGTGATGAGGCGGATGTAACTGATCAGGATTCTGATCCTGGGACCGCTCTCAATCTGGATACACCGGATGGTGACGCCATAGTGAATGATCTTATAGCGTCCATCAATAAGATGTTAGATATTTCTCCGCCAGCTCCTCCTGAGGAGGAGTCAGCTTCACAGCATGAGAAATTCCATTTCAGATATCCCAAGCGTAAATTAAGCTCTTTTCTGGACCACTCTGACTTTAGAGACGCAATCCAGAAACACCACGCTTATCCCGATAAGCGGTTTTCCAAACGGCTTAAAGATACACGCTATCCTTTTCTTCGGCGCTCCATTGGGAGACCCAGACGATTGGGTGTATAGCTACTGCCTCCGGAGGCCACACAAAGTATTACACTAAAAAGTGTAAGGCCCCTCCCCTTCTGCATATACACCCCCCGTGGATCACGGGCTGCTTCAGTTTTCATGCTTTGTGCGAAGGAGGTCAGACATCCACGCATAGCTCCACTGTTTTTAGTCAGCAGCAGCTGCTGACTATGTCGGATGGAAGAAAAGAGGGCCCATACTAGGGCCCCCAGCATGCTCCCTTCTCACCCCACTTTTGTCGGGTGTTTGTTAAGGTTGAGGTACCCATTGCGGGTACGGAGGCTGGAGCCCACATGCTGTTTTCCTTCCCCATCCCCCCTCGGGGCTCTGGGTGAAGTGGGATCTTACCGGTCTCCAGGCACTGAGACCGGGCTCCATCCACAGACCCGGAGAACCTGCTGGATATGGAGCTGGGTATCGTCAAGGACAGGGCCCTGCTACATTAAGGTACTCTGTGTCCCCGTACACATCGCGCACACACACACCAGCATTGCTGGGAGTGCTAGTGCGCCGGGGACAACAGCGCGGAGCGCTTGTGCTATTATTCACTGCAGCTTAGCTGAGTGAATTTATGTGTTAGAAACTGCCGCGCCGGCCGCTGCGGGGTGTTTTACACTGTGGCGCGGCTGGGACTTGTGGTGCGCCGGGGACTTCCGCGCTGGCCGTGCACATAGGACGGCCGCGCTTATTACTCGAGTCCCCGGCTTTGCGGCCTAGTTTTCGCTTCGTTCCCGCCCCCAGCCCTGCCAGTCAGGGGAGGGGCGGGACGCTGTACAGACAGTCAGCGCCGAGAGCTGGAGTCTGCTTTGCATTCTCCAGCCCCCTTCACTGGACACAGTGGGACGCCAGTTTCCCGCTCTTGTCTGGGGCACGCCCACGGCCCGCCCCTCTTCACAAGACGCCGGCAGCCATTCCTGCACGCAGTCTGGGCTGGAGAAGGGAGACAAGCTCTGGGCAACCAGTCACAGGATTCGGGCGACCACACACCCGCCTTTCGGCGGGCAGTAAGCAGCACCTGAAGTGCTGACCCCACTAATGCCATTTGTACTTTATGCCTAGATGGCTAGACTACAGCAGCAAAAAGCAAGGGTGCTAAGGCACAGGCTTTCTAGGCTGCTTGTATTGCATGTGCTGAAGTGTTCATTTGTACTTTATGCTGGTATGCTATACACTGCACTGTACGGTCGCTATTCTTGGCTATATACTCCTAGATGGCTGGACAACAGCAGCAAAAAAGCAAGGGTGCTAAGGCACAGGTTTTCTATGCTACTTGTACTGCATGTGCTGAAGTGTTCATTTGTACTTTCTGCTTGTATGCTATACATTGCACTGTACGGTCGCTATTCTTGGCTATATGCTTCTAGATGGCTAGACAACAGCAGCAAAAAAGAAAGGGTGCCAAGGCACAGGCTTTCTATGCTGCTTGTACTGCACGTGATACTGTTCCACACGGCAGGTTCCACTGTCCCCATTGTGTGCAATGCTCCCCTGTAGCACTTGATCAGCCGGGGTCTCTGCTAGAGGTGGCCAAAGGAACCACCTGTGAACCCTGTCCAGGGACAGGGACGGAGTTGCAGTTTCGGCTGATAGGTCTGTGACTGTGACTAACATCTTAGAGACTTTGCAGTCCAGACGGACCATGGGCAATGTTGATACGCCCTCATTTGGAACAAATCAGTGCTCCGGGGGGGTCCCATGCATCCCAGGGCGCAGGCTCTGACACGGACGACAGTCCCAGACAGTCTAAGCGAGCTCGCTGGGAGCGGCACTCGGCTTCATCACTGGTTAGGGTCCCAGCGGGACTCTCTGTATGATGAGGCAGACGTAGCTGATCAGGACTCTGATCCTGTGACCGCTCTCAATCCGGATACTCCGGATGGTGACGCCATAGTGAATGATCTTCTAGCGTCCATCAAGGGAATGTTGGAGATTTCTCCCTCAGCTCCTCCGGTGGAGGAGTCAGCTTCACAGCAGGAGAAATCCCTTTTCAGTATCTCAAGCGTATATTGAGTACTTTTCTGGCCACTCTGACTTCAGAGAAGCAATCCGGAAACACCACACTTATCCAGATAAGCGTTCTCCAATCGTATTAAGGATACACGTTATCCTTTCTTCAGCGCTCTATTGGGAGACCCAGACGATTGAGACCCAGACGATTGGGGTATAGCTACTGCCCTCCGGAGGCCACACAAAGCACTACACTAAAAAGTGCAAGGCCCCTCCCCTTCTGGCTATACCCCCCCGTGGAATCACGGGTACTCCAGTTTTCAAGCTTTGTGCGAAGGAGGTCAGACATCCACGCATAGCTCCACAGATTTTAGTCAGCAGTAGCTGCTGACTATTTCGGATGGAAGAAAAGAGGGCCCATATAGGGCCCCCAGCATGCTCCCTTCTCACCCGTTGATGGTGTTGTAAGGTTGAGGTACCTATTGCTGGTACAGAGGCTGGAGCCCCACATGCTGTTTTCCTTCCACATCCCCTTGTAGGGCTCTGTGGAAGTGGGATCCTGCCGGCCTCAAAGCTCTGACGCCGGGCTCCATCCACAGACCCATAGAACCTGGTGGATGCCGAGCAGGAGTACCATCAGGGACAAGGCCCTGCATCATACAGGTACTCTGTGTCCCCGGCAGGCACAGACACACTCCGGGCTGGCTGGGTGTTGTAGTGCGCCGGGGACCGTAACGCTAGAGCTAGTGTCTCTACAGTTTACTGGGGGACTTTTTTCTGTGTGTGGGAACGCAGCGCCGACCCCCGCTGGACCGGCGGCGCTGCTGTGACTTTTAGTTCGCCGGGGACACGCCGACCGCGCTTTTACGGCGGTGGCGTTTATAAATCTAGTCCCCGGCTTTTGCGGCCTAGGACGCCGGCAGCTCCGATTCGTTCCCGCCCCCACCCTGTCAATCAGGGTAGGGGAGAGACGCTGTTTCACCGCAGCGACGAGGGCTGGAGCCTGATTTACATGCTCCAGCCCTCTCACTAGGCACAGAGGGAAGCAGGCTTCCCGCTCTTAGCCAGGAACGCCCAGGGCCCGCCCCCCCTCCTCTCTCAGGACGCCGGCAGCCATTACATGCATGTCTGGCTGGAGGAAGGACGCAAGGCTCTGGGAGACCTGGACTAGGGGGCTTTGGAGATCACACACCCGCTCTTAAGCGGGCGGTAAGCGGCTTTTCAGCTGGCCCCTCTAGTGCCTCAGTGTGTATTAGTGTCACTGGACATATATATATGTCCTTATTGCTTGCACTGTGAGGTCGCTTCCTGGCTGTATACCCAGATCACTCTGAGGAGGCAGCAACATGTCATCTGCAAAACGCAAGGCTGCCAAGGCTAGGGCTGTGTACACTGCGTGTGCTGCATGTGGGGCTGCTCTACCAGCAGGCTCCAAGGACCCCCATTGTGTGCAATGCTCAGATCCGGTGCTGCTTCGCCAGCCGGAGTCAGGAGAGATAGTGACCCAGGCTGAGACGCCTGTAAGTCCTGCCCCGGTGTCAGGGACAGACTTTGCAGTTTTTGCGGATAATATGTCTGTGACGATGGCAAAAATCCTTGAAACTTTGCAATCCATGCCTGGGGCTCAGTCTATGGACACGGCGAGGTCTCTGTCCTCTAATCCCCCTCAGTTGGATTTAATCCAGACTGCAAGGGGGTCCCCGGCTTCACAGGCTGAGTATTATGACTCAGATGATAGCCCCAGCCACCCTAAGCGAGCTCGCTGGGAAAGACCCTCAACGTCATCACACTGCTCAGGGTCTCAGCGCAATCAGTCTCCCTGTGATGCGTCTGATGAGAGTGATCAGGAGTCTTATCCTGGAACCCCTCTCAATCTGGATACCCCGGATGGGGACGCCATGGTAAACGATCTTATCTCAGCCATCAATAGACTGTTAGATATTTCTCCCCCAGCCCCTTCAGCAGAGGAGGCAGCTGCAGAGCAGGAGAAGTTTCGTTTCCTCTATCCCAAGCGTAAATTAAGTGCTTTCTTGGATCACTCTGACTTCAGAGAGTCAATCCAGAAACACGACGCTCATCCAGAAAGGCGTTTCTCTAAACGTTCTAAGGATACACGTTTTCCTTTTCCCCCTGATGTGGTCAAGCGCTGGACCCAGTGTCCAAAAGTTGACCCCCCGATTTCCAAACTTGCAGCTAGATCCATAGTTGCAGTGGAGGATGGCGCTTCACTTAAGGATGCCAATGACAGACAGATGGACCTTTGGTTAAAATCTGTCTATGAAGCTATCGGCGCGTCGTTTGCTCCAGCATTCGCAGCCGTATGGGCACTCCAAGCTATTTCAGCTGGTTTAGCAAAAGTGGATGCTATCTTACATCCAGCGGTGCCGCAAGTGGCGTCCCTTACCTCGCAGATGTCCGCGTTCGCGTCTTACGCTATCAATGCGGTCCTAGAATCTACCAGCCGCACCTCAATGGCGTCCGCCAATTCGGTAGTTTTGCGCAGAGCCTTGTGGTTAAAGGACTGGAAAGCAGATGCTGGTTCCAAAAAATGTTTAACCAGCCTGCCTTTATCTAGAGATAGACTGTTTGGCGAACCATTGGCTGACATCATTAAACAGTCCAAGGGTAAAGACTCTTCTTTACCCCAGCCCAGAACAAGCAAACCTCAGCAGAAAAAGTGGCAGCAGAGGTTTCAGTCCTTTCGAGGTTCGGGCAAGACACAATTCTCCTCGTCCAAAGGGACTCAGAGGACGCAAAGAAGCTCAGATTCCTGGCGGGCTCACGCGCGCCCCAAGAAAGCAAATGGAGGAACCGCTTCCAAAGCGGCCACCTCATGACTTCCAGCTCCCCCCCTCCGCATCTCCGGTCGGGGGCAGGCTCTCCCGCTTTTCCGTCATTTGGATGTCACAGGTCAAAGACCGGTGGGTGACAGACATTTTGTCGCGCGGGTACAGAATCGAGTTCAGTTCTCGTCCTCCAGCTCGGTTCTTCAGAACCTCCCCACATCCAGACCGAGCAGATGCCCTGCTGCAGGCGGTGGACTCCCTAAGAGCGGAAGGAGTAGTGGTTCCTGTACCGCCTCAGGAACAAGGGCGAGGGTTTTACTCCAATCTCTTTGTGGTTCCAAAAAAGGACGGCTCGTTCCGTCCTGTTCTGGATCTAAAGCTGCTCAACAAACATGTGCACGCCAGGCGGTTCCGGATGGAAACCCTCCGCTCTGTCGTGGCCTCAATGTCTCAAGGAGACTTCCTTGCCTCAATAGACATCAAAGATGCTTATCTCCACGTGCCAATTGCTACAGAACATCAACGTTTTCTACGTTTTGTGATAGGAAACGAACATCTTCAGTTCGTAGCTCTGCCATTCGGTCTGGCGACAGCCCCACGGGTTTTCACCAAGGTCATGGCGGCAGTGGTAGCAGTCTTGCACTCTCAGGGACACTCGGTGATCCCTTACCTAGACGATCTACTTGTCAAGGCACCCTCTCAAGAGGCATGCCAACTCAGTCTACATGCTACGCTAGAGACTCTACAGACTTTCGGATGGATCATCAACTTTCCAAAGTCAAATCTGTCACCGACACAGTCACTAACGTATCTTGGCATGGAGTTCCATACTCGAGCAGCGAGAGTGAAGCTTCCGCTGAACAAGCAGCGGTCACTACAGACAGGGGTGCAATCCCTCCTTCAGGGCCAGTCGCACCCCTTACGGCGCCTCATGCACTTCCTCGGGAAGATGGTGGCAGCCATGGAAGCAGTTCCCTTTGCGCAGTTTCATCTGCGCCCACTTCAATGGGACATTCTCCGCCAATGGGACGGGAAGTCAACGTCCCTGGACAGGAAAGTCTCTCTTTCCCAGACGGCCAAGGACTCTCTACAATGGTGGCTCCTTCCCACCTCATTGTCTCAGGGAAGATCCTTCCTGCCCCCATCCTGGGCAGTGGTCACGACAGATGCGAGTCTGTCAGGGTGGGGAGCAGTGTTTCTCCACCACAGGGCTCAGGGGACGTGGACTCCGCAGGAGTCCACCCTTCAGATCAATGTTCTGGAAATCAGAGCAGTGTATCTTGCCCTACTAGCCTTCCAGCAGTGGCTGGAAGGAAGGCAGATCCGAATTCAGTCGGACAACTCCACAGCGGTGGCATACATCAACCACCAAGGGGGGACACGCAGTCGGCAAGCCTTCCAGGAAGTCCGGCGGATTCTGATGTGGGTGGAAGCCACGGCCTCCACCATATCCGCAGTTCACATCCCCGGCGTAGAAAACTGGGAAGCAGACTTCCTCAGTCGCCAGGGCATGGACGCAGGGGAATGGTCCCTTCACCCGGACGTGTTTCAGGAAATCTGTCGCCGATGGGGAGTGCCGGACGTCGACCTAATGGCGTCCCGGCACAACAACAAGGTCCCGGCATTCATGGCGAGGTCGCGCGATCAAAGAGCTCTGGCGGCAGACGCATTAGTTCAAGATTGGTCGCGGTTCCGGCTCCCATACGTCTTCCCACCTCTGGCACTCTTGCCCAGAGTGTTACGCAAGATCAGATCCGATTGCAGCCGCGTCATACTCGTCGCCCCAGACTGGCCGAGGAGATCGTGGTATCCGGATCTGTGGCATCTCACGGTCGGTCGACCGTGGTCACTGCCAGACCGACCAGACTTACTGTCCCAAGGGCCGTTTTTCCATCAGAATTCTGCGGCCCTGAACCTGACTGTGTGGCCATTGAGTCCTGGATCCTAGCGTCTGCAGGATTATCTCAAGGAGTCGTAGCCACAATGAGACAGGCTAGGAAGTCAACGTCTGCTAAGATCTACCACAGGACGTGGAAGATTTTCTTATCTTGGTGCTCTGCACAGAGAGTATCCCCTTGGCCATTTGCATTGCCCACCTTTCTTTCCTTCCTGCAATCGGGGTTGGAAAAGGGCTTGTCGCTCAGTTCCCTTAAAGGGCAAGTCTCGGCACTGTCTGTGTTTTTTCAGAAGCGTCTAGCACGTCTTCCTAAGGTGCGCACGTTCCTACAGGGGGTCTGTCATATTGTGCCCCCGTACAAGCGGCCGTTAGATCCATGGGATCTGAACAGAGTACTTGTTGCTCTGCAAAAGCCGCCCTTCGAGCCTCTAAAGGACGTTTCCTTTTCTCGACTGTCACAGAAAGTGGCGTTTCTTGTCGCGATCACATCGCTTCGGCGAGTGTCTGAGCTGGCAGCTTTGTCATCCAAGGCTCCTTTCCTGGTATTCCACCAGGACAAGGTAGTGCTGCGCCCCATTCCGGAGTTTCTCCCTAAGGTCGTATCCTCGTTTCATCTTAATCAGGATATATCCTTGCCTTCCTTTTACCCTCATCCGGTTCACCGGTATGAAAAGGACTTACGTTTGCTAGATCTGGTGAGAGCACTCAGAATCTACATCTCCCGAACGGCGCCCATACGCTGTTCCGATGCACTTTTTGTCCTTGTCGCTGGTCCGCGCAAGGGATTGCAGGCTTCTAAAGCCACCCTGGCTCGATGGATCAAAGAACCAATTCTAGAGGCCTACCGCTCTGCGGGGCTTCCGGTTCCTTCAGGGCTAAAAGCCCACTCAACCAGAGCCGTGGGTGCGTCCTGGGCATTACGTCACCAGGCTTCGGCTCAACAGGTGTGCCAGGCAGCAACCTGGTCCAGTCTGCACACTTTCACCAAGCATTATCAGGTGCATACCTATGCTTCGGCGGATGCCAGCTTAGGTAGAAGAGTCCTGCAGGCGGCAGTGACATCCCCGTAGGGGAGGGCTGTTTTTTTGCAGCTCTAACATGAGGTATTTCTTTACCCACCCAGGGACAGCTTTTGGACGTCCCAATCGTCTGGGTCTCCCAATAGAGCGCTGAAGAAGAAGGGAATTTTGTTACTTACCGTAAATTCCTTTTCTTCTAGCTCTTATTGGGAGACCCAGCACCCGCCCTGTTGTCCTTCGGGATTTTTTTGTTGTTTGCGGGTACACATGTTGTTCATGTTGAACGGTTTTTTCAGTTCTCCGATGTTTCTCGGAGTTAATTTGTTTAAACCAGTTATTGGCTTCCTCCTTCTTGCTTTGGCACTAAAACTGGAGTACCCGTGATTCCACGGGGGGGTATAGCCAGAAGGGGAGGGGCCTTGCACTTTTTAGTGTAGTGCTTTGTGTGGCCTCCGGAGGGCAGTAGCTATACCCCAATCGTCTGGGTCTCAATCGTCTGGGTCTCCCAATAAGAGCTAGAAGAAAAGGAATTTACGGTAAGTAACAAAATTCCCTTCTTTTTTCTCCCTGACGTGGTCAAGCGCTGGACCCAGTGTCCAAAGGTGGATCCCCCAATCTCGGCTTGCGGCTAGATCCATAGTTGCAGTGGAAGATGGGACTTCACTTAAAGATGCCATTGACAGACAGATGGTCCTCTGGTTGAATTCTGTCTATGAAGCTATCGGCGTGTCGGTTGCTCCGGCATTCGCAGCCGTATGGGCATTCCAAGCTTTTTCAGCTGGTCTTGCGCACGTGGACACTGTCACATGTACATCTGTGCCGCAGATGGCGTCCTTAACCTCGCAATGTCTGCATTGCGACTTACGCTATTAATGCTGTCCTGCACTCTACGAGCCGTACGTCAGTGGCGTCCGCCAACTCCGTGGTTTTACGCAGAGCCTTGTGGTTGAGGGAATGGAAAGCAGATTCTGCTTCCAAAAAAGTGCTTAACCAGTTTGCCGTTATCTGGTGACAGACTGTTTGGTGAGCGATTGGATGAAATCATTAAACAGTCCAAGGGTAAGGACTCTTCCTTACACCAGCCCAGATCAAACAACACCCAACAGAGGAAGGGACAGTCGAGGTTTCGGTCCTTCCCAGGCTCGGGCAGGTCCCAATTGTCCTCGTCCAAAAGGACTCAAAGAGCTCAGAGAGGCGCAGATTCCTGTCAGGCTCAATCACGCCCAAGGAAGGCAGCCGGAGGAACCGCTACCAAGGCGGTTTCCTCATGACGTTCAGCTCTCTCTCTCCGCATCCGCGGTCGGTGGCAGACTCCCGCTTTGGCGACATTTAGCTGCCACAGGTCAAAGACCGGTGGGTGAGAGACATTTTGTCTCACGTGTACAGGATAGAGTTCTGTTCTCGTCCTCCGACTAGATTTTCAGAACTTCCTCACCTCCCGACCGAGCCGATGCTCTTCTGCAGGCAGAAGGAGTGGTAATCCCTGTTCCTCCTCAGGAACAAGATACGGTTTTTACTCCAATCTGGTTGTGGTACCAAAAAACGACGGCTCTTCCGTTCCGTTTTGGACCTAAACCTGCTCAACAAGCACGTGAAAACCAGGCGGTTCCGGATGGAATCCCTCCGCTCCGTCATTGCCTCCATATCTCAAGGAGATTTCCTAGCGTCAATAGACATCAGGATGCTTATCTCCACGTGCCGATTGCTCCAGAGCACCGGTGTTGGCTACGATTCGTTATTGAAGACGAGCATCTTCAGTTCGTAGCCCTGCCCTTCGGTCTGGCGACAGCCCCACGGCTTTTCACAAGTTAATGGCAGAAGTGGGAGTAGTCCTGCACTCTCAGGGTCACTCTGTAATCCCTTACTTGGACGATCTACTTGTCAAGGCACCCTCTCAAGAGGCATGCCAACACAGCCTGAACGTGGCGCTGGAGACTCTCCAGAGTTTCGGGTGGATCATAAACTTTTCAAAGTTAAATCTGACACCGACCCAAGCGCTGACATATCTTGGCATGGAGCTTCACACTCTCTCAGCGATAGTGCAGCTCCCGCTGGCCATACAGCGTTCACTACAGACGGGGGTGCAGTCTCTCCTTCAAGGCCAGTCACACCCCTTAAGACGCCTCATGCAGAGGCAGTCCTTTTCGCGCAGTTTCATCTGCGTCCACTTCTATAGGACATTCTTCGCCAATGGGATGGGAAGTCAACGTCCCTAGACAGGAACGTACCCCTTTCTCAGACGGGCAAGGACTCTCTTCAGAGGAGTCCACCCTTCAGATCAATGTTCTGGAAATCTGGGCAGGGTATCTTGCCCTGCAAGCCTTCCAGCAGAGGCTGGAAGGCAAACAGATCCGAATTCAGTCGGACAACTTCGCAGCGGTGGCATACATCAACCACCAAGGCGGAACACGCAGTCGGCAAGCCTCCCAGGAAGTCCGGCGGATTCTGATGTGGGTGGAAGACAGAGCATACACCATATCCGCAGTTCACATCCCGGGCGTAGAAAACTGGGAAGCAGACTTCCTCAGTCGCCAGGGCATGGACGCAGGGGAATGGTCTCTGCACCCGGACGGGTCTCAAGAAATCTGTAGCCGCTGGGGGAGGCCGGACGTCGACCTAATGGCGTCTCGGCACAACAACAAGGGCCCGATTTTCATGGCGCGGTCTCACGATCAAAGAGCTCTGGCGGCAGGCGCCTTAGTTCAGGATTGGTCGCAGTTCCAGCTACCCTATGTGTTTCCCCCTCTGACACTGTTGCCCAGAGGGCTACGCAAGATCAACTCCGATTGCCGCCGCGCCATCCTCGTCGCCCCAGACTGGCCGAGGAGGTCGTGGTACCTGCATCTGTGGCATCTCACGGTCGGCCAACCGTGGGCACTACCAGGCCGGCCAGACTTACTGTCCCAAGGGCCGTTTTTTCCATCTGAATTCTACAGCCCTGAACCTGACTGGTGGCCATTGAGTCCTGGATCCTAGCGTCTTCAGGATTATCTCAAGACGTCATTGTCACCATGAGACGGGCTAGGAAGCCGACGTCTGCCGAGATCCACCACAAGACGTGGAAGATATTCTTATCTTAGTGCTCTGCTCAGGGAGTGTCTCCCTGGACATTTGCATTGCCTACTTTTCCTTCCTTCCTGCAATCTGGTTTGGGAAAAGGTTTGTCGCTCGGCTCCCTTAACGGACGAGTCCCAGCGCTGTCTGTATTCTTTCAGAAGCGCATAGGGCGACTTCCTCAGGTACGCACGTTCCTGCAGGGGGTTTGTCACATTGTCCCTCCGTACAAGAGGCCATTAGACCCATGGGATCTGAACAGGGTACTAATTGCTCTCCAGGAGCCGCCCTTTGAGCCTCTGAGGGATGTTTCACTTTCTCGACTTTCACAGAAAGTGGCCTTTTTGGTAGCGGTCACGTCTCTTCAGAGAGTGTCCGAGCTCGCAGCGCGGTCATCCAAAGCTCCCTTCTTGGTGTTTCACCAAGACAAGGTAGTGCTGCGCCTGATTCCGGGGTTTCTCCCTAAGGTGGTATCCCCCTTTTCATCTCAGTCAGGATATCTCCTTACCTTCCTTTTGTCCTCATCCAGTTCATCGATATGAAATGGATTTGTATTTGTTGGATCTGATGAGAGCGCTCAGAATCTACATTTCCCGCACGGCGCCCCTGCGCCGCTCGGATGCACCCTTTGTACTTGTCGCTGGTCAGCGCAAAGGGTCGCAGGCTTCCAAATCCACCCTGGCTCGATGGATCAAGGAACCAATTCTTGAAGCCTACCGTTCTGCTGGGCTTCCGGTTCCATCAGGGCTGAAGGCCCATTCTACCAGAGCCGTGGGTGCGTCCTGGACATTACGGCACCAGGCTACGGCTCAGCAGGTGTGCCAGGCGGCTACCTGGGCGAGTCTGCACACCTTCACCAAGCGTTATCAGGTGCATGCCTACGCTTAGGCGGATGCCAGCCTAAGTAGAAGAGTCCTGCAGGCGGCGGTTGCCTCCATGTAGGGAAGGGCTGTTTTTACAGTCCAAACTTGAGGTATTAATTTACCCACCCAGGGACTGCTTTTGGACGTCCCAATCGTCTGGGTCTCCCAATGGAGCGCCGAAGAAGAAGGGAATTTTGTTACTTACCGTAAATTCCTTTTCTTCTAGCTCCAATTGGGAGACCCAGCACCCGCCCCTGTTCCTTCGGGATTTTTTGGTTGTTCGGGTACACATGTTGTTCATGTTGAATGGTTTCAGTTCTCCGATGTTCCTTCGGATTGAATTGTTTAACCAGTTATTGGCTTTCCTCCTTCTTGCTTTTGCACTAAAACTGAAGCAGCCCGTGATCCACGGGGGGTGTATATGCAGAAGGGGAGGGGCCTTACACTTTTTAGTGTAATACTTTGTGTGGCCTCCGGAGGCAGTAGCTATACACCCAATCGTCTGGGTCTCCCAATTGGAGCTAGAAGAAAAGGAATTTACGGTAAGTAACAAAATTCCCTTCTTCCCCCTGACGTGGTCAAGGGCTGGACCCAGTGTCCCAAGGTGGACCCTCCAATCTCCAGGCTTGCAGCTAGATCCTTAGTTGCAGTGGAAGATGGAGCGGCACTTAAAGATGCCACTGACAGACAGATGGAGCTCTGGTTGAAATCCATCTATGAAGCTATTGGAGCGTCGTTGGCGCCAGCATTCGCAGCCGTATGGGCACTCCAAGCTATTTCAGCTGGGCTTACACAAGTCGACACTGTCACACGTACATCTGCTCCGCAGGTGGCACCATTGACCTCTCAGATGTCTGCATTCGCGTCTTACGCGATTAATGCTGTCCTAGACTCTACGAGCCGTACGGCGGTGGCGTCAGCCAACTCCGTAGTTTTACGCAGAGCCTTGTGGTTGAGGGAATGGAAGGCAGATTCTGCTTCCAAGAAGTGCTTAACCAGTTTGCCTTTTTCTCGTGACCGATTGTTTGGTGAGCGTTTGGATGAAATCATTAAACACTCCAAGGGTAAGGATTCATCCTTACCTCAACACAGACAAAACAAACCCCAACAAAGGAGGGGTCAGTCTGGTTTTCGGTTCTTTCGAGGCTCAGGCAGGTCCCAATTCTCCTCGTCTAAGAGGACTCAAAAGGATCAGAGAGGCTCAGATTCTTGGCGGACTCAATCACGCCCAAAAAAGACAGCAGGAAGAACCGTCACCAAGACGGCTTCCTCATGACTCTCAGTCTCCTCTTTCCGCATCCTCGGTCGGTGGCAGGCTCTCCCGCTTTGGCGACATTTGGCTGTCACAGGTCAAAGACCGTTGGGTGAGAGACATTCTGTCTCACGGGTACAGGATAGAGTTCAGCTCTCGTCCTCCAACTCGTTTCTTCAGAACTTCTCCACCGCCCGACCGGGCCGATGCTCTGCTGCAGGCGGTGGCCGCTCTAAAGGCGGAAGGAGTGGTGACTTCCGTTCCTCTTCAGGAACAAGGTCACGGTTTTTACTCCAATTTGTTTGTGGTGCCAAAGAAGGACGGGTCGTTTCGTCCCGTCCTGGATCTAAAGTTGCTCAACAAACACGTAAAAACCAGGAGGTTCCGGATGGAATCTCTCCGCTCCGTCATCGCCTCAATGTCTCAAGGAGATTTCCTAGCATCAATAGACATCAAGGATGCTTATCTCCACGTGCCGATTGCGCCAGAGCATCAGCGTTTTCTACGCTTCGTTATAGGAAGCGAACACCTGCAGTTCGTAGCGCTACCTTTCGGGCTGGCGACAGCCCCTCGGGTCTTCACCAAGGTCATGGCTGCAGTAGTAGCAGTCCTGCACTCGCAGGGTCACTCGGTGATTCCGTATTTGGACGATCTACTTATCAAGGCACCCTCTCAAGAGGCATGCCAACACAGTTTGAACGTGGCACTGAAGACTCTCCAGAGTTTCGGGTGGATTGTCAACTTTGCAAAGTCAAATCTAACCCCGACCCAATCACTAACATATCTTGGCATGGAGTTTCATACTCTCTCAGCGATAGTGAAACTTCCACTGGACAAGCAGTGCTCGCTGCAGACAGGGGTGCAATCTCTCCTTCAGGGCCAGTCGCACACCTTGAGGCGCCTCATGTATTTCCTAGGGAAAATGGTGGCAGCAATGGAAGCAGTCCCTTTCGCGCAGTTTCATCTGCGCCCTCTACAATGGGACATTCTCCGCCAATGGGACGGGAAGTCGACGTCCCTCGACAGGGATGTTTCCCTCTCTCAGACAGCCAAGGATTCTCTCCGGTGGTGGCTTCTTCCCACCTCTTTGTCAAAAGGAAGGTCGTTCCTACCCCCATCCTGGGCGGTAGTCACGACAGATGCGAGCCTATCAGGGTGGGGAGCAGTGTTTCTTCACCACAGGGCTCAGGGTACGTGGACTCGGAAAGAGTCCACCCTTCAGATCAATGTTCTGGAAATCAGAGCAGTCTATCTTGCCCTGCAAGCCTTCCAACAGTGGCTGGAAGGCAAGCAGATCCGAATTCAGTCGGACAATTCCACGGCGGTGGCGTACATCAACCACCAAGGGGGAACACGCAGTCGGCAAGCCTTCCAGGAAGTAAGGCGGATTCTGTCGTGGGTGGAAGACACAGCATCCACCATATCCGCAGTTCACATCCCAGGCGTGGAAAACTGGGAAGTAGATTTTCTCAGTCGCCAGGGCATGGACGCAGGGGAATGGTCCCTTCACCCGGACGTGTTTCAGGAGATCTGTCGCCGCTGGGGGATGCCGGACGTCGACCTGATGGCGTCACGACACAACAACAAGGTCCCGGTTTTCATGGCACGATCTCACGATCACCGAGCTTGGTCGGCAGACGCCTTAGTTCAAGATTGGTCACAGTTCCGGCTACCTTATGTGTTCCCACCTCTGGCACTGTTGCCCAGAGTGCTCCGAAAGATCAGGTCCGACTGCCGCCGCGCCATTCTCGTCGCTCCAGACTGGCCAAGGAGGTCGTGGTACCCGGAGCTGTGGCACCTCACGGTAGGCCAACCGTGGGCGCTACCAGACCGTCCAGACTTGCTGTCTCAAGGGCCGTTTTTCCATCTGAATTCTGCGGCCCTGAACCTGACTGTGTGGCCATTGAGTCCTGGATCCTAGGGGCCTCAGGTTTATCTCATGAGGTGGTTGCCACCATGAGACAGGCTAGGAAACCATCCTCCGCCAAGATCTACCACAGGACGTGGAAGATATTCCTATCTTGGTGCTCTGCCCAGGGAGTTTCTCCCTGGCCATTTGCATTGCCTATTTTTCTTTCCTTCCTGCAGTCTGGGTTGGAAAAAGGTTTGTCGCTTAGCTCCCTTAAAGGTCAAGTCTCCGCGCTATCCGTATTTTTTCAGAAACGCCTAGCGCGACTTCCTAAGGTACGCACGTTCCTGCAAGGAGTCTGTCATATCGTCCCTCCTTACAAGCGGCCGTTGGAGCCCTGGGATCTGAACAAGGTTCTAATTGCTCTCCAGAAGCCGCCTTTCGAGCCTATGAAGGAGATTTCCTTTTCTCGGCTTTCACAGAAAGTGGCTTTTCTAGTGGCGGTCACGTCTCTTCGGAGAGTGTCCGAGCTGGCGGCGTTATCTTGCAAATCTCCCTTCCTGGTGTTTCACCAGGACAAGGTAGTTCTGCGTCCAATTCCAGAGTTTCTTCCCAAGGTGGTATCTTCCTTTCATCTCAATCAGGATATCACTTTACCGTCTTTGTGTCCGCATCCAGTTCACCAATTCGAAAAGGGTTTGCATTTGTTGGACCTGGTGAGAGCACTCAGGATCTACATTTCCCGCACGGCGCCCCTGCGCCGCTCGGATGCACTCTTTATCCTGGTCGCTGGTCAGCGTAAAGGGTCGCAAGCTTCCAAATCCACCCTTGCGCGGTGGATCAAGGAACCAATTCTTCACACCTACCGTTCTGCTGGGCTTCCGATTCCATCTGGACTGAAGGCCCATTCTACCAGAGCCGTGGGTGCGTCCTGGGCATTACGGCATCAGGCTACGGCTCAGCAGGTGTGCCAGGCGGCTACCTGGTCGAGTCTGCACACTTTTACCAAACATTATCAGGTGCATACCTTCGCTTCGGCGGATGCCGGCCTAGGTAGACAAGTCCTTCAGGCGGCGGTGGCCCACCTGTAGGAAAGGTCTGCTTGACGGCCCTATCACGAGGTATTCTTTTACCCACCCAGGGACTGCTTTTGGACGTCCCAATTGTCTGGGTCTCCCAATTAGGAGCGACAAAGAAGAAGGGAATTTTGTTTACTTACCGTAAATTCCTTTTCTTCTAGCTCCAATTGGGAGACCCAGCACCCGCCCTGTTTTTTCTTAGGGATTTTGTTTTTCGGGTGCACATGTTGTTCATTTTAATAAGTTCAGTTCTCCGATGTTGTTTATCGGATTGAATTTGTTTTTGAAACAGTTATTGGCTTTCCTCCTTCTTGCTTTTGCACTAAAACTGAGGAACCCGTGATCCCACGGGGGGGTGTATAGCCAGAAGGGGAGGGGCCTTACACTTTTAAGTGTAGTACTTTGTGCGGCCTCCGGAGGCAGTAGCTATACACCCAATTGTCTGGGTCTCCCAATTGGAGCTAGAAGAAAAGGAATTTACGGTAAGTAAACAAAATTCCCTTCTTTTGGTTCATGGTTTTCAGTTCTCCGAACATCCTTCGGATTGAATTTACCCTATACCAATTCATAAGTCTTCTCCTTCCTGCTTTTGCACCAAAACTGAGGAGCCCGTGATGCACGGGAGGGTGTATAGGCAGAGGGGAGGGGTATCACTTTTTAAAGTGTAATACTTTGTGTGGCCTCCGGAGGCAGAAGCTATACACCCAATTGTCTGGGTCTCCCAATAGGAGCTAGAAGAAAAGGAATTTACGATAAGTAAACAAAATTCCCTTCTTTTTGTGCGTTTTTGCTGCAGAAATTTCTTGAGAAAATGGTTGTGCCTTTCTGCAGACATTCCCCAGCAAAACCTATGGGGAAAAAAAAAATAGCTGTGCGCACACTGCGTTTTTTCTTAAGAAAATCTACCGAAATAATTTTCTTAAGAAAAAGAATGAGCAGTCACTTCTTTTCTGCAGGTAGCTGCGTTATTCACTCCATTGACTGCAATGTAATCATGAAATAGCACAGGAATAGCGCAGGTAGCAAATCATGTGAGTTTCATTGCGTTTTCCTGCGTTATTCCCGCGTTGTTTCACGTTTTTCGGGACATAGTGTACATCACTGCCCTGTGTTTTGCAAGGACGTGATGTGACTAGAAGAGGAAGAGGAAGTTCCTCCATTTTCAGTGGTGTAGGAAGTATACATATATAATGCACAGACACATAGAAATCCAATGTACATATTAAAAAAAAAAGCGTGTGCTCCGCCGTATTTTTACCGTCCAGCCGGGTAAGCACACAGCGGCGGCCCGATATTCTCAGGCTGGGGAGGGCGAGGGCCAGGGTAAATATCAGTTAAAAGCAAAGCACTTTTCTTCGGCGCTCCATTGGGAGACCCAGACGATTGACGATTGGGTGTATAGCTACTGCCTCCGGAGGCCACACAAAGCACTACACTAAAAAGTGTAAGGCCCCTCCCCTTCTGGCTATACACCCCCCGTGGGATCACGGGCTGCTCAGTTTTATGCTTTGTGCGAAGGAGGTCAGACATCCACGCATAGCTCCACTGTTTAGTCAGCAGTAGCTGCTGACTATGTCGGATGGAAGAAAAGAGGGCCCATACTAGGGCCCCCAGCATGCTCCCTTCTCACCCCACTTTTGTCGGCGGTGTTTGTTAAGGTTGAGGTACCCATTGCGGGTACGGAGGCTGGAGCCCACATGCTGTTTTCCTTCCCCATCCCCCTGAAGGGCTCTGGTGAAGTGGGATCTTACCGGCCTCCAAACTCTGAGGCCGGGCTCCATCCACAGACCCGGAGATCCTGCTGGATACGGAGCTGGGGTACCGTCAGGGACAAGGCCCTGCAACATTCAGGTACTCTGTGTCCCCGTGCAGACAGGCACAGACACACTCCAGCGTTGCTGGGTGTTCTAGTGCGCCGGGGACAGTAGCGCTGCGCGCTTGGGGTTATACTCGCTACAGCTTTGCTGAGTGAGTTTATGTGTGGGGAGCTACCGCGCCGGCCGCCATGGTGACTGCGGCGCGGCTGTGACTTGTGGTGCGCCGGGGACTTTGCGCCGACCGTGCTTTTACGACGGCAGCGCTTGTAAATCTAGTCCCCGGCTTCTGCGGCCTAGTTACGCTTCGTTCCCGCCCCCAGCCCTGTCAGTCAGGGAAGGGGAGAGACGCTGTACAATAGTCATCGCCGAGGGCTGGAGTATTATTTACATACTCCAGCCCTCTCACTGGGCACAGTGGGACGCCAGTTCCCGCTCTTTGTCTGCAGCACGCCCACGGCCCGCCCCTCTTCACAGGACGCCGGCAGCCATTCCTGCACGCAGTCTGAGCTGGAGAACGGACATAGCCCTGGGAGACCCAGACAAGGGATTCTGGCGACCACACACCCGCTATTAAGCGGGCGGTAAGCAGCACCTAGGTGCTGACCCCACTAGTGCCACAGTGTTGTTTTGTGTACTTTTATCTGTACCTATATATTGCACTGTACGGTCGCTTCTTGGCTTATACCCCTATATTGCTCTGAGGAGACAACAGCATGTCATCCGCAAAAAGCAAGGGTGCCAAGGCACGGGCTTCATATGCTGCCTGTACCGCATGTGGGGCTGATCTACCGGCAGGTTCCACTGACCCCCATTGTGTGCAATGTTCGGTCCCTGTGCCACTTCGTCAGCCGGAGTCTATGCTAGTAGTGGCCCAGGCAGAGACGCCTGTGAACCCTGCCCCGGTGACGGGGACAGAATTTGCAGTTTTTGCTGATAAGATGTCTGTGACTATGACAAAAATTCTAGAAACCTTGCAGTCCAGGCCGGTCACTCAGACCATGGGCACTGCTGATTCAATGTTCCCCGGTCCCCCTCAGTTGGAACTAATCCGTGCTCCAAGGGGGTCCCAGACATCACAGGCTGAAGGCTCTGACTCGGACGACAGTCCCAGGCAGCCTAAGCGAGCTCGCTGGGAGAGACCCTCGGCGTCATCACGCTGGTCAGGGTCTCAGCGAGAGGATTCTCTGTATGATGAGACAGAACTAGGTGATCAGGACTCCAATCCTGAGACTGCTCTCAACCTGGATACCCCTGATGGTGACGCCATGGTGAATGATCTTATAGCGGCCATCAATAGACTGCTGGATATTTCTCCTCCAGCGGAGGAGGCAGCAGCACAGCAGGAGAAATTCCATTTTAGGTATCCCAAACGTAAATTGAGCTCTTTTCTGGACCACGCGGACTTCAGAGAAGCAGTCCAGAAACACCATGCTTATCCAGATAAGCGTTTCTCCAAACGTCTTAAGGATACACGTTATCCCTTTCCCCCTGACGTGGTCAAACGCTGGACCCAGTGTCCAAAGGTGGACCCCCCAATCTCCAGGCTGGCGGCTAGATCCATAGTTGCAGTGGAAGATGGGGCTTCACTTAAAGATGCCAATGACAGACAGATGGACCTTTGGTTAAAATCTGTCTATGAAGCTATCGGCGCGTCGTTTGCTCCAGCATTCGCAGCCGTGTGGGCACTCCAAGCTATTTCAGCTGGTCTGGCGCAGGTGGACTCTATCATACGTCCATCAGTGCCGCAGGTGGCGTCCTTGACTTCGCAAATGTCTGCGTTTGCGACTTACGCTATCAATGCGGTCTTGGACTCTACCAGCCGTACGTCAATGGCGTCCGCCAACTCGGTGGTTTTACGCAGAGCCTTATGGTTAAAGGAATGGAAAGCAGATTCTGCTTCCAAAAAATGCTTAACCAGTTTGCCATTATCTCAAGACAGGCTGTTTGGTGAGCAATTGGCGGAAATCATTAAACAGTCCAAGGGTAAGGACTCTTCCTTACCCCAGCCTAGATCAAGCAAACCTCAACAGTGGAAGGGACAGTCGAGGTTTCGGTCCTTTCGAGGTTCGGGCAGAACCCAATTCTCCTCGTCCAAAAGGACTCAGAAGGAGCAGAGGAGCTCAGATTCCTGGCGGACTCACTCACGCCCAAAGAAAGCAGCCGGAGGAACCGCTTCCAAGCCGGCTGCCTCATGACTTTCGGCCTCCTCTCTCCGCATCCTCGGTCGGTGGCAGGCTCTCCCGCTTTTGCGGCATTTGGCTGCCACAGGTCAAAGACCGGTGGGTAACAGACACTTTGTCTCACGGGTACCGGATAGAGTTCAGTTCTCGTCCTCCGCCTCGGTTCTTCGGAACCTCCCCACATCCCGACCGAGCCGATGCTCTTCTGCAAGCGGTGTGCTCGCTAAGGGCAGAGGGAGTGGTGATCCCTGTTCCTCTTCAGGAACGAGGTCAAGGTTTTTACTCCAATCTGTTTGTGGTGCCAAAAAAGGACGGCTCTTTCCGTCCTGTTCTGGACCTAAAACTGCTCAACAAGCACGTGAAAACCAGGCGGTTCCGGATGGAATCCCTCCGCTCCGTCATTGCCTCGATGTCTCAAGGAGATTTCCTAGCATCAATAGACATCAAAGATGCTTATCTCCACGTGCCGATTGCTCCAGAGCACCAGCGTTTTCTACGCTTCGTTATAGGAGACGAACACCTTCAGTTCGTAGCCCTGCCATTTGGTCTGGCGACAGCCCCACGGGTTTTCACCAAGGTCATGGCAGCAGTGGTAGCAGTCTTGCACTCTCAGGGACACTCGGTGATCCCTTACTTGGACGATCTACTTGTCAAGGCACCCTCTCAAGAGGCATGCCAACACAGCCTGAACGTTGCGCTGGAGACTCTCCAGACTTTCGGGTGGATCATCAACTTTTCAAAGTCAAATCTGTCACCGACCCAATCGCTAACATATCTTGGCATGGAGTTTCATACTCTCTCAGCGACAGTGAAGCTTCCGATGGACAAGCAGCGTTCACTACAGACAGGGGTGCTCTCGCTTCTTCAAGGCCAGTCGCACCCCTTAAGACGCCTCATGCACTTCCTGGGGAAGATGGTGGCAGCAATGGAGGCAGTCCCGTTTGCGCAGTTTCATCTGCGCCCACTTCAATGGGACATTCTCCGCCAATGGGACGGGAAGTCGACGTCCTTAGACAGGAAAGTCTCCCTTTCCCAGACGACCAAGGACTCTCTTCAATGGTGGCTTCTTCCCACCTCATTATCACAAGGAAGGTCCTTCCTACCCCCATCCTGGGCGGTGGTCACGACAGACGCGAGTCTGTCAGGGTGGGGAGCAGTTTTTCTCCACCACAGGGCTCAGGGTACGTGGACTCAGCAGGAGTCCACCCTTCAGATCAATGTTCTGGAAATCAGGGCAGTGTATCTTGCCCTACAAGCCTTCCAGCAGTGGCTGGAGGGAAAGCAGATCCGAATTCAGTCGGACAACTCCACAGCGGTGGCATACATCAACCACCAAGGCGGGACACGCAGTCGGCAAGCCTTCCAGGAAGTCCGGCGGATCCTGATGTGGGTGGAGGCCACGGCCTCCACCATCTCCGCAGTTCACATCCCCGGCGTAGAAAACTGGGAAGCGGACTTCCTCAGTCGCCAGGGTATGGACGCAGGGGAATGGTCCCTTCACCCGGACGTGTTTCAGGAAATTTGTCGCCGCTGGGGAAGGCCGGACGTCGACCTAATGGCGTCCCGGCACAACAACAAGGTCCCAATTTTCATGGCACGGTCTCGCGATCACAGAGCTCTGGCGGCAGACGCCTTAGTGCAAGATTGGTCGCAGTTCCAACTGCCCTATGTGTTTCCCCCTCTGGCACTCTTGCCCAGAGTGCTGCGCAAGATCAGGTCCGAGTGCCGCCGCGTCCTGCTCGTCGCCCCAGACTGGCCGAGAAGGTCGTGGTATCCGGATCTGTGGCATCTCACGGTCGGCCAACCGTGGGCGCTACCAGACCGGCCAGACTTACTGTCACAAGGGCCGTTTTTCCATCTGAATTCTGCGGCCCTGAACCTGACTGTGTGGCCATTGAGTCCTGGATACTAGCATCTTCAGGATTATCTCAAGGGGTCGTGGCCACCATGAGACAGGCTAGGAAGCCCACGTCTGCTAAGATCTACCACAGAACGTGGAAGATTTCTTCAGCGCTCTATTGGGAGACCCAGACGATTGGGGTATAGCTACTGCCTCCGGAGGCCACACAAAGCACTACACTAAAAAGTGCAAGGCCCCTCCCCTTCTGGCTATACCCCCCCGTGGTATCACGGGTTCTCCAGTTTTCAAGCTTTGTGCGAAGGAGGTCAGACATCCATGCATAGCTCCACAGATTTTAGTCAGCAGTAGCTGCTGACTATTTCGGATGGAAGAAAAGAGGGCCCATATAGGGCCCCCAGCATGCTCCCTTCTCACCCGTTGATGGTGTTGTAAGGTTGAGGTACCTATTGCTGGTACGGAGGCTGGAGCCCACATGCTGCTTTCCTTCCACATCCCCCTGAGGGGCTCTGAGGAAGTGGGATCCTGCCGGTCTCAAAGCTCTGACGCCGGGCTCCATCCACAGACCCATTTGAACCTGCTGGATACGGAGCTGGAGTACCGTTCAGGGACATGGCCCTGCACCATTACAGGTACTCTGTGTCCCCGGACACACAGACACAGCACACTCCAGACTTGCTGGGTGTGCTAGTGCGCCGGGGACAGTAAAGGGTTACAGTCACTGCAGCTTTGCTGAGTGACTTTGTGTATTGGGAACTACCGCGCCGGACGCTCCGGGAGCGGCGGCGCGGCTGGGACTTGTAGTCCGCCGGGGACTGGGCGCCGACCGCGCTTTTACGGCGGCGGCGCTTATAAATCCAGTCCCCGGCTTCTGCGGCCTAGTGCCGCTTCGTTCCCGCCCCCTCCCTGTCACTCAGGGAAGGGGACAGGCGCTGAGCAATCAGCAGCGCCGAGGGCTGGAGCCTTTTTACATGCTCCAGCCCTCTCACTGCACACTGTCGGACGCCGGATTCCCGCTCTGACTTGGGGCACGCCCACGGCCCGCCCCTCCTCACACGAGCTGGGGAAGACGCCGGCAGCCATTACCGCAGTCCGAGCTCGGACTTTCGGCAACCAGGCAGGACTATGGTGACCATACACCCGCTTATAGGCGGGCGGTAAGCGGCACACATAGTGCTGACCCCAATATATACTGCAGTGTGTACATGTGTATTTTAACTGCATAGGTCGCTATATGCCCGCTTGGAGAGCGACACATCAGCAGCAGGAAAGCAGGTGTGCTAAGGCACAGGCTTTCTATGCTGCTTGTATTGCACGTACTGAAGTGTTCATTTGTATTTATGCTTGTATGCTATACATTGCACTGTACAGTCGCTAGTTTTAGCTATATTCTCCTGGAATGGCTAGACTACAGCAGCTGAAAACCAAGGGTGCTGGGGCACAGGTTTTTTTCTATGCTGCTTGTATTGCATGGGCTGCAGTGTGCATTTGTACTTGTGCTTGTATGCTATACATCGCACTGTATGGTCACTCTTCTGGGCTATATTCCCCTAGATGACTTGTCTACAGCAGCAGAAGAGCAGGGGTGCCAGGGCATAGGCTTCTATGCTGCTTGTATTGCTTGTGCTGCAGTGTTCATTTGTACTTTATGCTTGTATGCTATACATTGCACTGTACGGTCACCATTCTTGGCTATATACTTCTAGATGGCTAGTCGGCAGCGGCAAAAAAGCAACACAGTTTTTCAGTGCTGTTTTTACTACATGGGATGCTATTCATGACACCGTCCCATTGTGTGCATGCTCCCCTGTAGCACTTCGTCTGCCGGGGTCTCTAGCACTTCGTCTGCCGGGGTCTCTACTAGTCGTGGCCTAAGAAACCACCTGTCCACCCTGTCCAAGGACAGGGACGGAGTTGCAGTTTCGACAGATATATTGTCATAAGATAGAGACTTGCAGTCCAGACAGGCCATGGGCAATCTTCCTGACCAACCTCATTTGGAACGGGGGGGTCCCAGGAGGACTCTCTGTAGGATAAGGCAGCTCTCCAGGACTTTGATCCTGACATCGCTCTCAATCCGGATACACCGGATGGTAACGCCATACGGAATGATCCTATAGCGTCCATCAATGGAAGGTTGGATCTTTCTCCCTCAGCTCCCCCAGTGGAGGAGTCAGCTTCACAGCAGGAGAAGTCCCTTTTCAGTATCTCAAACGGATATTGAGTATTTTTCTGGCCACGCTGACTTCAGAGAAGCAGTCCAGAAACACCACGCTTACCAGATAAGCGTTTTCTCCAAACGTTTTTTAAAGATACACGTTATCCCTTTTCCCCTGACGTGGTCAAGCGCTGGACCCAGGGTCCAAAGGTGGATTCTCCAAGCTCCAGGCTTGCGTCTAGAGACATAGTTGCACTGGAGATGGGGCTTCACTTAAAGATGCCAATTCACAGACAGATGGACTCTGGTTGAAATCTGTCTAGGAGGCTATCGGCGTGTCGGTTGCTCCGGCATTCACAGCCGTATAGGCAACCTAACCTGTTCAGCTGTTCTTGCGCAGCTGGCCTTGAGCACATGTACATCTGTACCGCAGAGGCGTCCGTAACCCCGCAATGTCTGCACTGCGACTTGCCCTATTAATGCTGTCCTAAAAGTACAGTCGAGGTTTCGGTCCTTCCCAAGCTCGGGCAGGTCCCAATTGTCCTCGTGCAAAAGGGCTACAAAACCTCAGACGGGCTCAGATTCCGGCCGGGCTCAATCACGCCCAAGGAAGGCAGCCGGAGGAACCGCTACCAAGGCGGTCTCCTCATGACTCTCAGCTCTCTCTCTCTATCTCCGCATCCGCGGTTGATGGCAGACTCCCCCGCCTTTGGCGACATTTAGCTGCCACAGGTCACAGACCGGTGGGTGGCGGACATTGTGCTCACGTGCACAGGACAGTGTTCTGTTCTCGGCCTCCGACTCCATTCTTCAGAACGGCCCCACCTCTCCACCGAGCAGATGCCCTGCTGCAGGCGGTGGACGCTCTAAGAGCAGAAGGAGTGGTGATCCCTGTCCCCCCCTCAGGAACGAGGGCGAGGGTTTGTACTCCAATCTCTTTGTGGCTCCAAAACAGGACGGCTCCTTCCGTCCTGTTCTGGACCTAAAACTGCTCAACAATCATGTGCACGCCAGGCGGTTCCGGATGGAATCCCTCCGATCCGTCATTACCTCAATGTCTCGAGGAGACTTCCTTGCCTCAACAGACATCAAAGATGCCTATCTCCACGTGCCAATTGCTACGGAGCACCAACGTTTTCTACGTTTTGTGATAGGAGACGACCATCTTCAGTTCGTAGCTCTGCCATTCGGTCTGGCGACAGCCCCACGGGTGTTCACCAAGGTCATGGCAGCAGTGGTAGCAGTCTGGCACTCTCAGGGACACTCGGTGATCCCTTACTTGGACGATCTACTCGTCAAAGCACCCTCCCTCGAGGCATGCCAACGCAGCCTGAATGTTACGCTGGAGACTCTCCAGACTTTCGGGTGGATCATCAATCTGGCAAGGTCAAATCTGTCACCGACTCAATCACTAACGTATCTCGGCATGGAGTTTCACACTCTATCAGCGATAGTGAAGCTTCCGCTGAACAAGCAGCGTTCACTGCAGACAGAGGTGCAGTCTCTCCTTCAAGGCCAGTCGCACCCCTTAAGGCGCCTCATGCACTTCCTAGGGAAGATGGTGGCAGCCATGGAGGCAGTTCCCTTTGCGCAGTTTCATCTGCGCCAACTTCAATGGGACATTCTCCGCCAATGGGACGGGCAGTCAACCTCCCTGGACAGGAAAGTCTCCCTTTCCCAGACGGCCAAGGACTCTCTGCAATGGTGGCGTATTTCCACCTCATTGTCACAGTGAAGTTCCTTCCTACCCCCATCCTGGGCAGTAGTCACGACAGATGCGAGTCTGTCAGGGTGGGGAGCAGTCTGTCTCCGCCACAGGGCTCAGGGGACGTGGACTCAGCAGGAGTCCACCCTTCAGATCAATGTTCTGGAAATCAGGGCAGGGTATCTTGCCCTACTAGCTTTCCAGCAGTGGCTAGAAAGAGAGCAGATCCGAATCCAGTCGGACAACTCCACAGTGGTGGCATACATCAACCACCAAGGAGAGACGCGCAGTCGGCAAGCCTTCCAGGAAGTCCGGCGAATCCTCATGTGGGTGGAGGACACAGCATCCACCATATCCGCAGTTCACATCCCGGGCGTAGAAAAATGGGAAGCAGACTTCCTCAGTCGCCAGGGTATGGACGCAGGGGAATGGTCCCTTCACCCGGACGTGTTTCAGGAAATCTGTCGCCGCTGGGGGGTGCCGGACGTCGACCTAATGGCGTCTCGGCACAACAACAAGGTCCCGGCATTTATGGCACGATCGCGCGATCACAGAGCTCTGGCGGCAGACGCCTTAGTGCAAGATTGGTCGCAGTTCCGGCTCCCATATGTGTTTCCACCTCTGGCAATCTTGCCCAGAGTACTGCGCAAAAATCAGATCCGATTGCAGCCGCGTCATACTCGTCGCCACCAGACTGGCCGAGGAGATCGTGGTACCCGGATCTGTGGCATCTCACGGTCGGCCGACCGTGGTCACTACCAGGCCGGCCAGAACTACTGTCCCAAGGGCCGTTTTTCCATCGGAATTCTGCGGCCCTGAACCTGACTGTGTGGCCATTGAGTCCTGGATCCTAGCGTCTTCAGGATTATCCCAAGGGGTCGTTGCCACCATGAAACAGGCTAGGAAGTCCACCTCTGCTAAGATCTACCACAGAACGTGGAAGATTTTCTTAACCTGGTGCTCGGCTCAGGGAGGGTCTCCCTGGCCATTTGCATTGCCTACTTTTCTTTCCTTCCTGCAATCGGGGTTAGAAAAGGGCTTGTCGCTCGGCTCCCTTAAGGGGCAAGTCTCGGCACTATCCGTATTCTTTCAGAAGCGTCTAGCACGTCTTTCTAGGGTGCGCACGTTCCTACAGGGGGTCTGTCATATCGTACCCCCGTATAAGCGGCCGTTAGATCCATGGGATCTCAACAGGGTACTAGTTGCTCTCCAGAAGCCGCCTTTCGAGCCTCTGAAGGAAGTTTCATTTCTCGCCTGTCACAGAAGGTGGTGTTTCTCGTTGCGATCACATCGCTTCGGCGAGTGTCTGAGCTGGCAGCTCTGTCATCCAAGGCTCCCTTCCTGGTGTTCCACCAGGACAAGGTAGTGCTGCGCCCCATTCCGGAGTTTCTCCCTAAGGTCGTATCCTCATTTCATCTTAATCAGGATATATCCTTGCCTTCCTTTTGTCCTCATCCGGTTCACCGGTATGGAAAGGACTTACGTTTGTTAGATCTGGTGAGAGCACTCAGAATCTACATTTCCCGCACGGCGCCCACGCGCCGTTCCGATGCATTTTTTTGTCCTTGTCGCTGGTCCGCGCAAGGGGTTGCAGGCTTCTGAAGCCACCCTGGCTCGATGGATCAAAGAACCAATTCTAGAGGCCTACCGTTCTGCGGGGCTTCCGGTTCCTTCAGGGCTAAAAGCCCACTCACCCAGAGCCGTGGGTGCGTCCTGGGCATTACGACACCAGGCTTCGGCTCAACAAGTGTGCCAGGCAGCTACCTGGTCCAGTCTGCACACTTTCACCAAGCATTATCAGATGCATACCTATGCTTCGGCGGACGCCAGCTTAGGTAGAAGAGTCCTGCAGGCGGCAGTGACACCCCCGTAGGGGAGGGCTGTTTTGCAGCTCTAACATGCGGTATTTCTTTACCCACCCAGGGACAGCTTTTGGACGTCCCAATCGTCTGGGTCTCCCAATAGAGCGCTGAAGAAGAAGGGAATTTTGTTACTTACCGTAAATTCCTTTTCTTCTAGCTCTTATTGGGAGACCCAGCACCCGCCCTGTTGTCCTTCGGGATTTTTTTGTTGTTTGCGGGTACACATGTTGTTCATGTTGAACGGTTTTTTCAGTTCTCCGATGTTACTCGGAGTTAATTTGTTTAAACCAGTTATTGGCTTTCCTCCTTCTTGCTTTGGCACTAAAACTGGAGAACCCGTGATACCACGGGGGGGTATAGCCAGAAGGGGAGGGGCCTTGCACTTTTTAGTGTAGTGCTTTGTGTGGCCTCCGGAGGCAGTAGCTATACCCCAATCGTCTGGGTCTCCCAATAAGAGCTAGAAGAAAAGGAATTTACGGTAAGTAACAAAATTCCCTTCTTTCTTATCCTGGTGCTCGGCACAGAGAGTGTCCCCCTGGCCATTTGCATTGCCTACTTTTCTTTCCTTCCTGCAATCTGGTTTGGAAAAAGGCTTATCGCTCGGCTCCCTTAAAGGGCAAGTCTCAGCGCTATCGGTATTTTTTCAAAAGCGTCTAGCACGACTTCCTCAGGTACGCACGTTCCTGCAGGGTGTTTGTCACATCGTCCCTCCGTACAAACGGCCGTTAGATCCATGGGATCTGAACAGGGTACTAGTTACTCTCCAGAAGCCGCCCTTCGAGCCTCTGAAGGATGTTTCACTTTCTCGACTTTCACAGAAAGTGGCCTTTCTGGTAGCGGTCACGTCTCTTCGGAGGGTATCCGAGCTGGCAGCGTTGTCATCCAAAGCTCCCTTCCTGGTTTTTCACCAGGACAAGGTAGTGCTGCGCCCGATTCAGGAGTTTCTCCCTAAGGTGGTATCCTCTTTTCATCTCAATCAGGATATCTCCTTACCTTCCTTTTGTCCTCATCCAGTTCATCGGTTTGAAAAGGATTTACATTTGTTGGATCTCGTGAGAGCACTCAGAATCTACATTTCCCGCACGGCACCCCTGCGCCGCTCGGATGCACTCTTTGTCCTTGTCGCTGGTAAGCGCAAAGGATCGCAGGCTTCCAAATCCACCCTGGCTCGATGGATCAAGGAACCAATTCTTGAAGCCTACCGTTCTGCTGGGCTGCCGGTTCCATCAGGGCTGAAGGCCCATTCTACCAGAGCCGTGGGTGCGTCCTGGGCATTACGACACCAGGCTACGGCTCAACAGGTGTGCCAGGCAGCTACCTGGTCAAGTCTGCACACTTTCACCAAACATTATCAGGTGCATACCTACGCCTCGGCGGACGCCAGCCTAGGTAGAAGAGTCCTGCAGGCGGCGGTTGCCCCCTCGTAGGAGAGAGCTGTTTTGCAGCTCAAACTTGAGGTATTAATTTACCCACCCAGGGACTGCTTTTGGACGTCCCAATCGTCTGGGTCTCCCAATGGAGCGCCGAAGAAGAAGGGAATTTTGTTACTTACCGTAAATTCCTTTTCTTCTAGCTCCAATTGGGAGACCCAGCACCCGCCCTGTTTCCTTCGGGATTTTTGTTTTTTTCGGGTACACATGTTGTTCATGTTGAACGGTTTCAGTTCTCCGATGTTACTTCGGATTGAATTTGTTTAAACCAGTTATTGGCTTTCCTCCTTCTTGCTTTAGCACTAAAACTGAGCAGCCCGTGATCCCACGGGGGGTGTATAGCCAGAAGGGGAGGGGCCTTACACTTTTTAGTGTAGTGCTTTGTGTGGCCTCCGGAGGCAGTAGCTATACACCCAATCGTCTGGGTCTCCCAATAGGAGCTAGAAGAAAAGGAATTTACGGTAAGTAACAAAATTCCCTTCTTTGCTTGGTTACCCGATATTTATCTTGGTTACCAGCATACACCGCTCAGCGCTGGCTCCCTGCACACGTAACCAGTGTAAATATCGGGTAACTAACCAAAGCGCATTGGTTAGTAACCCTATGTGTATCCTGGTTACGGGTGCAGGGAGCCAGAGAGCGCATGCGCACGAAATCCTACGGATCAAACCGTTACATGCTGCGTTGCTCCCGCCCGGCGGTCAGTCAAAAAACAACTGACCGTCACGCAGCGGATGCAACGCAGCATCATCAGTCACAATCTGTCGCTAATAGAAGTCTATGGGGAAAAACTGGATTCCTGCAAAATATTTTGCAGGATACCGTAATTCCTCAAGGCGATGGATTGTGACTGAAGCAAAACAACGGAAGTGTGAACTTAGCCTAAATGAATTAAGAATCAGCCAAATGGGAGTTGGGAGTCTCCTTACGCTGCATAGAAGCCGGCTGTCAGAGCTTACCGCTTATTACCTCTCCCCTCAGGTCGGAATCAACTACCAGCCCCCAACAGTGGTGCCCGGAGGAGACCTGGCCAAAGTGCAGCGCGCTGTGTGCATGCTGAGCAACACTACGGCCATCGCAGAGGCCTGGGCCCGGCTGGACCACAAGTTCGATCTGATGTACGCCAAGCGAGCCTTCGTGCACTGGTACGTGGGAGAGGGAATGGAGGAAGGAGAGTTCTCCGAAGCCCGAGAAGATCTGGCCGCGCTGGAAAAGGACTACGAAGAAGTGGGAATAGACTCTGTAGACGAGGAGGCTGAAGAGGGAGAGGAGTACTGAGGAAGGAGCAGCCGATGGGATAGGAGAGGTATTAGTGGTTATTAGCAGGTATTAGTGGTTATTAGCAGTTATTAGTGGTTATTAGCAGTTATTAGTGGTTATTAGCAGTTATTAGGGGTTATTAGCAGTTATTAGGGGTTATTAGCAGTTATTAGGGGTTATTAGCAGTTATTAGGGGTTATTAGCAGTTATTAGGGGTTATTAGCAGTTATTAGTGGTTATTAGCAGTTATTAGTGGTTATTAGCAGTTATTAGGGGTTATTAGCAGTTATTAGTGGTTATTAGCAGTTATTAGTGGTTATTAGCAGTTATTAGTGGTTATTAGCAGTTATTAGGGGTTATTAGCAGTTATTAGGGGTTATTAGCAGTTATTAGGGGTTATTCTGTTACTTGTTCTCTGTAGGTTACAGTTTACACTCATTAAAATAAGTTACATTGAAGAGATTCTCCACGTCCCGTCCTTATATAAAGATCTTTATTTACAGGTAACACACAAATACTATTCATTGGGTGAGATATTTCCTCTTCTTAGCGGTGTTGGTGTATGGATGCCAGCGCCACTCCACCTCTGCCGTGCCCTCATTCTCCAGGGTGCCCAGCTTTATCATGTACACTGCAAAGAGTAACAGCCGGTGATAAGTACGGAGCGCCGACACTGGGGCCCTGATACATCACAGCATTTCACAGGGGTTTCTACATGAAAACGTCTTAGACTATGTGGCCCCGGGACACTGTACTCGCGGATATATCCGCAGGTTTCCCGCAGCTGATCCCCGGAATCCGCAGCTATCCATACCTACGGGATTCCAACGAAATATCTGCGGGAAACCTGCGGACATTCATGTGACTTACCCACGGAAGTCTCCATAGTGGAGAGGCGGAACGTCCGCAGGAATAATTGACATGTAGTTACGTGCGGCTGCAGGACATCTGCAGCCGCACATACCGCAGCATGGACACAGCACTCCCCATGTCCCATAGGATAACATGGGGAGTGTCTGTACTTGCTAAAACCTCCGGATTTATCTAGAAAATCCAGATAAATCCGCAGGTTTTCAGCAGCAAAATCCACTGGTACAGAGTCCCGTGGGCACAAAGCTTTAATCTGTGAAGAGTCGGACGATCTTATAACTCGGACGGGGATTGCAATGCTTGGACTGGCCGGCGGCTCTCCCCACCAAAGAGTGACTGCTGCATAGAGGAGCATGAGGCCGTTGTGCTCGGGTGGGGAGAGCCGCCGGCCAGTCCAAGCCTGCCATCCCCGTCCGACTCTTCCCTTAGTGACAGTGGTTTGCGACAAATTCATCAAACTATTTGCTGCTTTTTAAGGCCCTGTGCACACGCTGCGGCTTTTACCACAGATTTGCTGCAGAAAATGTTTTTAACATTGCTACAGTCATTCCCCAGCAAAACCTATGGGTTTAAAAAAAAATGCGTTTTTTCTTTGTCGCTCCATTGGGAGACCCAGACAATTAGGTGTATAGGCTATGCCTCCGGAGGCCGCACAAAGTATTACACTAAAAGTGTAAAGCCCCTCCCCTTCTGCCTATACACCCCCCGTGCTCCCACGGGCTCCTCAGTTTTTTGCTTTGTGCGAAGGAGGCAGACATGCACAGCACAGCTCCACAGATTAGTCAGCAGCAGCTGCTGACTATGTCGGATGGAAGAAAAGTGGGCCCATATAGGGCCCCCAGCATGCTCCCTTCTCACCCCACTCTTGTCGGCGGTGTGGTTAAGGTTGAGGTATCCATTGCGGGTACGGAGGCTGGAGCCCACATGCTGTTTTTCCTTCCCCATCCCCCTTAGGGCTCTGGGTGAAGTGGGATCCTATCGGTCTCCAGGCACTGAGACCGTGCTTCATCCACAACTCCTGTGGAGCCTGCTGGATAGGAGCCGGGTATCGTTCAGGGACATGGCCCTGCTACTTGGAGGTACTCTGTGTCCCTGTGGGGACCGCGCACAGCAACACTCCAGCATTGCTGGGTGTGCTAGTGCACCGGGGACCGCGGCGCTGACCGGGTTAATGTGCCATTACACACTCAGCGTCGCTGAGTGTGTTTATGTAGGGGGACTACCGCACTACCGCCGCCGCCATGTTTTAACACTGCGGCGCGGCTGGGACTTGTAGTGCGCCGGGGACTTCCTCGCGGCCGCGCTTTTATGGCAGCCGCGCTTATTACTTGAGTCCCCGGCTTGTACGGCCTAGTGTTTCCTCCTCCCGCCCACAGCCCTGACAGGCAGGGGTAGGGCGGGACGCTGTACAGACGTGCAGCAGTGAGGGCTGGAGCATGCTTTGCATACTCCACCCCCCTCACTGTGCACTGTGAGGCACCAGTTCCCGCACTTTCTGGGTCACGCCCACGGCTCCCTCATCTCCTCAGGACGCCGGCAGCCATTCCTGTCAGCTCCTCGGACGCTGCAGAGGGGGACAAATTCTGGGAGACCCAGGCAGGGATTATGGTGGCCTCACAACCGTTTTAATCGGGTGGTAAGCAGCACCTGTGGTGCTAGCCCCAGTGTGCAGAAGTGTAATTATATATTTATGATATTTTACACTGTATAGTGCACAGTTGCTTTCTGGCTATATTCCCTATTGTGTTACTCAGGGAAGACATAGCATGGCGCCCACAAAAGGCAGGGGTGCCAAAACACAGGCTTACTATGCTGCCTGCGCCGCATGTACGACGCCGCTACCGGCAGGTTCCACTGACCCTCACTGTGTGCACTGCTCGGCCCCTGCTGCACTTACTCAGCCGGAGCCTCTGCTAGGGGGGGCCCAGGGGGCTCCACCTGCTGACACTGTCCAGGTGACAGGGACGGAGTTTGCAGTCTTTAAGGATAAACTCTCTGAGACTATGGCTAAGATACTAGAAGCCTTGCAGTCCAGACCGGTATCTCAGCACAGGGACTCTGTTGAATCATTGTTCCCTGGCCCCCCTCAGTTGGACCAACAATGTCCCCCCGGGGATTATCATAGAAACCTGGCTGAGGGCTCTGACACAGACCCCAGTCCCAGACCGACTAAGCGAGCTCGCTTGGCAATTCCCTCGACATCATCATATTGTTCAGGGTCTCAGCGAGGGGAATCTCTGGTTGATGACGCGGAGGTAGCTGATCAGGATTCTGATCCTGAGGCCGCTCTCAATCTTGATACTCCTGACGGGGACGCAATAGTGAACGATCTTATTGCGTCCATCAATCGTATGTTGGATATTTCTCCCTCAGCTCCTCCGGTGGAGGAGTCAGCTTCTCAGCAGGAGAAATTCCGTTTCAGGTTTCCCAAGCGTACAACGAGTATGTTTCTGGACCACTCTGATTTCAGAGAGGCAGTCCAGAATCACCATGCTTGTCCAGATAAGCGTTTTTCTAAGCGCCTTAAGGATACACGTTATCCCTTTCCCCCTGACGTGGTCAAGGGTTGGACTCAGTGTCCCAAGGTGGATCCTCCAATCTCCAGACTGGCGGCTAGATCCATACTTGCAGTTGAAGATGGGGCTTCACTCAAAGATGCCACTGACAGACAGATGGAGCTCTGGTTGAAATCCATCTATGAAGCTATCGGCGCTTCTTTTGCCCCAGCATTCGCAGCCGTATGGGCGCTACAAGCTATATCAGCAGGTCAAGCGCAAATTGACGCAGCCACACGCACTTCCGCGCCGCAGGTGGCGTCCATAACCGCTCAGACGTCAGCAATGGCGTCTTACGCTATTAATGCTGTCCTGGACTCTGCGAGCCGTACGGCGGTTGCATCCGCCAATTCGGTGGTACTCCGCAGGGCCTTGTGGCTACGGGAATGGAAGGCAGATTCTGCTTCCAAAAAGCGCTTAACTAGTTTGCCAATTTCTGGCGACCGATTGTTTGGCGAGCGTTTGGCTGAAATCATCAAACAATCCAAGGGAAAAGATACATCCTTACCCCAGCCCAAACCGAACATACCCCAACAGAGGAGGGGGCAGTCGAGGTTTCGGTCCTTTCGGGGCGCGGGCAGGTCCCAATTCTCCTCGTCCAAAAGGCCTCAGAAAGATCAAAGGAACTCTGATTCATGGCGGTCTAAGTCACGTCCTAAAAAGACGACCACAGGAGGTGCCGCTACCAAAGCGGCTTCCTCATGACTTTCGGCCTCCCCACTCCGCATCTTCGGTCGGTGGCAGGCTCTCCCGCTTTTGCGACACCTGGCTGCCACGGGTAAAAGACCGTTGGGTGAGAGACATTCTGTCTCACGGTTACAAGATAGAGTTCACCTCTCGTCCCCCGACTCGATTCTTCAGGTCATCCCCGCCTCCCGAGCGAGCCGAGGCTCTTCTGCAGGCGCTGGGCACTCTGAAGGCAGAAGGAGTGGTGGTCCCTGTTCCTCTTCAGCAACAGGGTCACGGTTGTTACTCCAACCTGTTTGTGGTCCCAAAGAAGGACGGGTCTTTTCTTCAGCGCTCTATTGGGAGACCCAGACGATTGGGTATAGCTACTGCCTCCGGAGGCCACACAAAGCACTACACTAAAAAGTGCAAGGCCCCTCCCCTTCTGGCTATACCCCCCCGTGGTATCACGGGTTCTCCAGTTTTCAAGCTTTGTGCGAAGGAGGTCAGACATCCATGCATAGCTCCACAGATTTTAGTCAGCAGTAGCTGCTGACTATTTCGGATGGAAGAAAAGAGGGCCCATATAGGGCCCCCAGCATGCTCCCTTCTCACCCGTTGATGGTGTTGTAAGGTTGAGGTACCTATTGCTGGTACGGAGGCTGGAGCCCACATGCTGCTTTCCTTCCACATCCCCCTGGGGGGCTCTGAGGAAGTGGGATCCTGCCGGCCTCAAAGCTCTGACGCCGGGCTCCATCCACAGACCCATTTGAACCTGCTGGATACGGAGCTGGAGTACCGTTCAGGGACATGGCCCTGCACCATTACAGGTACTCTGTGTCCCCGTACACACAGGCACAGCACACTCCAGACTTGCTGGGTGTGCTAGTGCGCCGGGGACAGTAAAGGGTTACAGTCACTGCAGCTTTGCTGAGTGACTTTGTGTATTGGGAACTACCGCGCCGGACGC
This sequence comes from Anomaloglossus baeobatrachus, assembly GCF_048569485.1. Lineage (NCBI taxonomy): Eukaryota > Metazoa > Chordata > Amphibia > Anura > Aromobatidae > Anomaloglossus > Anomaloglossus baeobatrachus. The sequence goes on along the minus strand of NC_134361.1, from coordinate 220,772,159 downwards.
TCCGGGAGCGGCGGCGCGGCTGGGACTTGTAGTTCGCCGGGGTCTGGGCGCCGACCGCGCTTTTATGGCGGCGGCGCTTATAAATCCAGTCCCCGGCTTCTGCGGCCTAGTGCCGCTTCGTTCCCGCCCCCTCCCTGTCACTCAGGGAAGGGGACAGACGCTGAGCAATCAGCAGCGCCGAGGGCTGGAGCCTTATTTACATGCTCCAGCCCTCTCACTGCACACTGTCGGACGCCGGATTCCCGCTCTGACTTGGGGCACGCCCACGGCCCGCCCCTCCTCACACGAGCTGGGGAAGACGCCGGCAGCCATTACTGCAGTCCGAGCTCGGACTTTCGGCAACCAGGCAGGACGGTGGCGACCATACACCCGCTTATAGGCGGGCGGTAAGCGGCACACATAGTGCTGACCCCAATATATACTGCAGTGTGTACATGTGTATTTTAACTGCATAGGTCGCTATATGCCCGCTTGGAGAGCGACACATCAGCAGCAGGAAAGCAGGTGTGCTAAGGCACAGGCTTTCTAGGCTGCTTGTATTGCACGTACTGAAGTGTTCATTTGTGTTTATGCTTGTATGCTATACACTGCACTGTACAGTCGCTAGTCTTAGCTATATTCTCCTGGAATGGCTAGACTACAGCAGCAGAAAACCAAGGGTGCTGGGGCACAGGTTTGTTTCTATGCTGCTTGTATTGCATGGGCTGCAGTGTGCATTTGTACTTGTGCTTGTATGCTATACATTGCACTGTATGGTCACTCTTCTGGGCTATATTCCCCTAGATGACTAGTCTACAGCAGCAGAAGAGCAGAGGTGCCAGGGCACAGGCTTCTATGCTGCTTGTATTGCTTGTGCTGCAGTGTTCATTTGTACTTTATGCTTGTATGCTATACATTGCACTGTACGGTCACCAATCTTGGCTATATACTTCTAGATGGCTAGTCGGCAGCGGCAAAAAAGCAACACAGATTTTCAGTGCTGTTTTTACTACATGGGATGCTGTTCATGACACCGTCCCATTGTGTGCATGCTCCCCTGTAGCACTTCGTCTGCCGGGGTCTCTAGCACTTCGTCTGCCGGGGTCTCTACTAGTCGTGGCCAAAGAAACCACCTGTCATCCCTGTCCAAGGACAGGGACGGAGTTGCAGTTTCGACAGATATATTGTCATAAGATAGAGACTTGCAGTCCAGACAGGCCATGGGCAATCTTCCTGACCAACCTCATTTGGAACGGGGGGGTCCCAGGAGGACTCTCTGTATGATAAGGCAGCTCTCCAGGACTTTGATCCTGACATCGCTATCAATCCGGATACACCGGATGGTAACGCCATACGGAATGATCCTATAGCGTCCATCAATGGAAGGTTGGATCTTTCTCCCTCAGCTCCCCCAGTGGAGGAGTCAGCTTCACAGCAGGAGAAGTCCCTTTTCAGTATCTCAAACGGATATTGAGTATTTTTCTGGCCACGCTGACTTCAGAGAAGCAGTCCAGAAACACCACGCTTACCAGATAAGCGTCTTCTCCAAACGTTTTTAAGATACACGTTATCCCTTTTCCCCTGACGTGGTCAAGCGCTGGACCCAGGGTCCAAAGGTGGATTCTCCAATCTCCAGGCTTGCGTCTAGAGCCATAGTTGCACTGGAGATGGGGCTTCACTTAAAGATGCCATTCACAAACAGATGGACTCTGGTTGAAATCTGTCTAGGAGGCTATCGGCGTGTCGGTTGCTCCGGCATTCACAGCCGTATAGGCAACCTAACCTTTTCAGCTGTTCTTGCGCAGCTGGCCTTGAGCACATGTACATCTGTACCGCAGAGGCGTCCGTAACTCCGCAATGTCTGCACTGCGACTTACCCTTTTAATGCTGTCCTAAAAGTACAGTCGAGGTTTCGGTCCTTCCCAAGCTCGGGCAGGTCCCAATTGTCCTCGTGCAAAAGGGCTACAAAACCTCAGACGGGCTCAGATTCCGGCCGGGCTCAATCACGCCCAAGGAAGGCAGCCGGAGGAACCGCTACCAAGGCGGTCTCCTCATGACTCTCAGCTCTCTCTCTCTCTCCGCATCCGCGGTTGATGGCAGACTCCCCCGCCTTTGGCGACATTTAGCTGCCACAGGTCACAGACCGGTGGGTGACGGACATTGTGCTCACGTGCACAGGACAGTGTTCTGTTCTCGTCCTCCGACTCCATTCTTCAGAACGGCCCCACCTCCCCACCGAGCAGATGCCCTGCTGCAGGCGGTGGACGCTCTAAGAGCAGAAGGAGTGGTGATCCCTGTCCCCCCTCAGGAACGAGGGCGAGGGTTTGTACTCCAATCTCTTTGTGGCTCCAAAAAAGGACGGCTCCTTCCGTCCTGTTCTGGACCTAAAACTGCTCAATAAGCATGCGAACGCCAGGCGGTTCCGGATGGAATCCCTCCGATCCGTCATTACCTCAATGTCTCGAGGAGACTTCCTTGCCTCAACAGACATCAAAGATGCCTATCTCCACGTGCCAATTGCTACGGAGCACCAACGTTTTCTACGTTTTGTGATAGGAGACGACCATCTTCAGTTCGTAGCTCTGCCATTCGGTCTGGCGACAGCCCCACGGGTGTTCACCAAGGTCATGGCAGCAGTGGTAGCAGTCTTGCACTCTCAGGGACACCCGGTGATCCCTTACTTGGACGATCTACTCGTCAAAGCACCCTCCCTCGAGGCATGACAACGCAGCCTGAATGTTACGCTGGAGACTCTCCAGACTTTCGGGTGGATCATCAATTTGGCAAGGTCAAATCGGTCACCGACTCAATCACTAACGTATCTCGGCATGGAGTTCACACTCTCTCAGCGATAGTGAAGCTTCCGCTGAACAAGCAGCGTTCACTGCAAACAGAGGTGCAGTCTCTCCTTCAAGGCCAGTCGCACCCCTTAAGGCGCCTCATGCACTTCCTAGGGAAGATGGTGGCAGCCATGGAGGCAGTTCCCTTTGCGCAGTTTCATCTGCGCCAACTGCAAGGGGACATTCTCCGCCAATGGGACGGGCAGTCAACCTCCCTGGACAGGAAAGTCTCCCTTTCCCAGACGGCCAAGGACTCTCTGCAATGGTGGCTTATTCCCACCTCATTGTCACAGTGAAGATCCTTCCTACCCCCATCCTGGGCAGTGGTCACGACAGATACGAGTCTGTCAGGGTGGGGAGCAGTTTGTCTCCGCCACAGGGCTCAGGGGACGTGGACTCAGCAGGAGTCCACCCTTCAGATCAATGTTCTGGAAATCGGGGCAGGGTATCTTACCCTACTAGCTTTCCAGCAGTGGCTAGAAAGAGAGCAGATCCGAATCCAGTCGGACAACTCCACAGCGGTGGCATACATCAACCACCAAGGAGGGACGCGCAGTCGGCAAGCCTTCCAGGAAGTCCGGCGAATCCTCATGTGGGTGGAGGACACAGCATCCACCATATCCGCAGGTCACATCCCGGGCGTAGAAAACTGGGAAGCAGACTTCCTCAGTCGCCAGGGTATGGACGCAGGGGAATGGTCCCTTCACCCGGACGTGTTTCAGGAAATCTGTCGCCGCTGGGGGGTGCCGGACGTCGACCTAATGGCGTCTCGGCACAACAACAAGGTCCCGGCATTTATGGCACGATCGCGCGATCACAGAGCTCTGGCGGCAGACGCTTTAGTGCAAGATTGGTCGCAGTTCCGGCTCACATATGTGTTTCCACCTCTGGCACTCTTGCCCAGAGTACTGCGCAAAAAATCAGATCCGATTGCAGCCGCGTCATACTCGTCGCCCCAGACTGGCCGAGGAGATCGTGGTACCCGGATCTGTGGCATCTCACGGTCGGCCGACCGTGGTCACTACCAGGCTGGCCAGACTTACTGTCCCAAGGGCCGTTTTTCCATCGGAATTCTGCGGCCCTGAACCTGACTGTGTGGCCATTGAGTCCTGGATTTTAGCGTCTTCAGGATTATCCCAAGGGGTCGTTGCCACCATGAAACAGGCTAGGAAGTCCACCTCTGCTAAGATCTACCACAGAACGTGGAAGATTTTCTTAACCTGGTGCTCGGCTCAGGGAGTGTCTCCCTGGCCATTTGCATTGCCTACTTTTCTTTCCTTCCTGCAATCGGGGTTAGAAAAGGGCTTGTCGCTCGGCTTCCTTAAGGGGGAAGTCTCGGCACTATCCGTGTTTTTTCAGAAGCGTCTAGCACGTCTTTCTAAGGTGCGCACGTTCCTACAGGGGGTCTGTCATATCGTACCCCCGTACAAGCGGCCGTTAGATCCATGGGATCTCAACAGGGTATTAGTTGCTCTCCAGAAGCCGCCTTTCGAGCCTCTGAAGGAAGTTTCCTTTCTCGCCTGTCACAGAAGGTGGCGTTTCTCGTTGCGATCACATCGCTTCGGCGAGTGTCTGAGCTGGCAGCTCTGTCATCCAAGGCTCCCTTCCTGGTGTTCCACCAGGACAAGGTAGTGCTGCGCCCCATTCCGGAGTTTCTCCCTAAGGTCGTATCCTCATTTCATCTTAATCAGGATATATCCTTGCCTTCCTTTTGTCCTCATCCGGTTCACCGGTATGAAAAGGACTTACGTTTGTTAGATCTGGTGAGAGCACTCAGACTCTACATTTCCCGCACGGCGCCCATGCGCCGTTCCGATGCACTTTTTGTCCTTGTCGCTGGTCCGCGCAAGGGGTTGCAGGCTTCTAAAGCCACCCTGGCTCGATGGATCAAAGAACCAATTCTAGAGGCCTACCGTTCTGCGGGGCTTCCGGTTCCTTCAGGGCTAAAAGCCCACTCAACCAGAGCCGTGGGTGCGTCCTGGGCATTACGACACCAGGCTTCGGCTCAACAAGTGTACCAGGCAGCTACCTGGTCCAGTCTGCACACTTTCACCAAGCATTATCAGGTGCATACCTATGCTTCGGCGGATGCCAGCTTAGGTAGAAGAGTCCTGCAGGCGGCAGTGACACCCCCGTAGGGGAGGGCTGTTTTGCAGCCCTAACATGAGGTATTTCTTTACCCACCCAGGGACAGCTTTTGGACGTCCCAATCGTCTGGGTCTCCCAATAGAGCGCTGAAGAAGAAGGGAATTTTGTTACTTACCGTAAATTCCTTTTCTTCTAGCTCTTATTGGGAGACCCAGCACCCGCCCTGTTGTCCTTCGGGATGTTTTTGTTGTTTGCGGGTACACATGTTGTTCATGTTGAACGGTTTTTCAGTTCTCCGATGTTACTCGGAGTTAATTTGTTTAAACCAGTTATTGGCTTTCCTCCTTCTTGCTTTGGCACTAAAACTGGAGAACCCGTGATACCACGGGGGGGTATAGCCAGAAGGGGAGGGGCCTTGCACTTTTTAGTGTAGTGCTTTGTGTGGCCTCCGGAGGCAGTAGCTATACCCCAATCGTCTGGGTCTCCCAATAAGAGCTAGAAGAAAAGGAATTTACGGTAAGTAACAAAATTCCCTTCTTTAACTGCATAGGTCGCTATATGCCCGCTTGGAGAGCGACACATCAGCAGCAGGAAAGCAGGTGTGCTAAGGCACAGGCTTTCTAGGCTGCTTGTATTGCACGTACTGAAGTGTTCATTTGTGTTTATGCTTGTATGCTATACACTGCACTGTACAGTCGCTAGTCTTAGCTATATTCTCCTGGAATGGCTAGACTACAGCAGCAGAAAACCAAGGGTGCTGGGGCACAGGTTTTTTTCTATGCTGCTTGTATTGCATGGGCTGCAGTGTGCATTTGTACTTGTGCTTGTATGCTATACATTGCACTGTATGGTCACTCTTCTGGGCTATATTCCCCTAGATGACTAGTCTACAGCAGCAGAAGAGCAGAGGTGCCAGGGCACAGGCTTCTATGCTGCTTGTATTGCTTGTGCTGCAATGTTCATTTGTACTTTATGCTTGTATGCTATACATTGCACTGTACGGTCACCAATCTTGGCTTTATACTTCTAGATGGCTAGTCGGCAGCGGCAAAAAAGCAACACAGATTTTCAGTGCTGTTTTTACTACATGGGATGCTGTTCATGACACCGTCCCATTGTGTGCATGCTCCCCTGTAGCACTTCGTCTGCCGGGGTCTCTAGCACTTCGTCTGCCGGGGTCTCTACTAGTCGTGGCCAAAGAAACCACCTGTCATCCCTGTCCAAGGACAGGGACGGAGTTGCAGTTTCGACAGATATATTGTCATAAGATAGAGACTTGCAGTCCAGACAGGCCATGGGCAATCTTCCTGACCAACCTCATTTGGAACGGGGGGGTCCCAGGAGGACTCTCTGTATGATAAGGCAGCTCTCCAGGACTTTGATCCTGACATCGCTATCAATCCGGATACACCGGATGGTAACGCCATACGGAATGATCCTATAGCGTCCATCAATGGAAGGTTGGATCTTTCTCCCTCAGCTCCCCCAGTGGAGGAGTCAGCTTCACAGCAGGAGAAGTCCCTTTTCAGTATCTCAAACGGATATTGAGTATTTTTCTGGCCACGCTGACTTCAGAGAAGCAGTCCAGAAACACCACGCTTACCAGATAAGCGTCTTCTCCAAACGTTTTTAAGATACACGTTATCCCTTTTCCCCTGACGTGGTCAAGCGCTGGACCCAGGGTCCAAAGGTGGATTCTCCAATCTCCAGGCTTGCGTCTAGAGCCATAGTTGCACTGGAGATGGGGCTTCACTTAAAGATGCCATTCACAGACAGATGGACTCTGGTTGAAATCTGTCTAGGAGGCTATCGGCGTGTCGGTTGCTCCGGCATTCACAGCCGTATAGGCAACCTAACCTTTTCAGCTGTTCTTGCGCAGCTGGCCTTGAGCACATGTACATCTGTACCGCAGAGGCGTCCGTAACTCCGCAATGTCTGCACTGCGACTTACCCTATTAATGCTGTCCTAAAAGTACAGTCGAGGTTTCGGTCCTTCCCAAGCTCGGGCAGGTCCCAATTGTCCTCGTGCAAAAGGGCTACATAACCTCAGACGGGCTCAGATTCCGGCCGGGCTCAATCACGCCCAAGGAAGGCAGCCGGAGGAACCGCTACCAAGGCGGTCTCCTCATGACTCTCAGCTCTCTCTCTCTCTCTCCGCATCCGCAGTTGATGGCAGACTCCCCCGCCTTTGGCGACATTTAGCTGCCACAGGTCACAGACCGGTGGGTGACGGACATTGTGCTCACGTGCACAGGACAGTGTTCTGTTCTCGTCCTCCGACTCCATTCTTCAGAACGGCCCCACCTCCCCACCGAGCAGATGCCCTGCTGCAGGCGGTGGACGCTCTAAGAGCAGAAGGAGTGGTGATCCCTGTCCCCCCTCAGGAACGAGGGCGAGGGTTTGTACTCCAATCTCTTTGTGGCTCCAAAAAAGGACGGCTCCTTCCGTCCTGTTCTGGACCTAAAGCTGCTCAATAAGCATGCGAACGCCAGGCGGTTCCGGATGGAATCCCTCCGATCCGTCATTACCTCAATGTCTCGAGGAGACTTCCTTGCCTCAACAGACATCAAAGATGCCTATCTCCACGTGCCAATTGCTACGGAGCACCAACGTTTTCTACGTTTTGTGATAGGAGACGACCATCTTCAGTTCGTAGCTCTGCCATTCGGTCTGGCGACAGCCCCACGGGTGTTCACCAAGGTCATGGCAGCAGTGGTAGCAGTCTTGCACTCTCAGGGACACCCGGTGATCCCTTACTTGGACGATCTACTCGTCAAAGCACCCTCCCTCGAGGCATGACAACGCAGCCTGAATGTTACGCTGGAGACTCTCCAGACTTTCGGGTGGATCATCAATTTGGCAAGGTCAAATCGGTCACCGACTCAATCACTAACGTATCTCGGCATGGAGTTCACACTCTATCAGCGATAGTGAAGCTTCCGCTGAACAAGCAGCGTTCACTGCAAACAGAGGTGCAGTCTCTCCTTCAAGGCCAGTCGCACCCCTTAAGGCGCCTCATGCACTTCCTAGGGAAGATGGTGGCAGCCATGGAGGCAGTTCCCTTTGCGCAGTTTCATCTGCGCCAACTGCAAGGGGACATTCTCCGCCAATGGGACGGGCAGTCAACCTCCCTGGACAGGAAAGTCTCCCTTTCCCAGACGGCCAAGGACTCTCTGCAATGGTGGCTTATTCCCACCTCATTGTCACAGTGAAGATCCTTCCTACCCCCATCCTGGGCAGTGGTCACGACAGATGCGAGTCTGTCAGGGTGGGGAGCAGTTTGTCTCCGCCACAGGGCTCAGGGGACGTGGACTCAGCAGGAGTCCACCCTTCAGATCAATGTTCTGGAAATCGGGGCAGGGTATCTTACCCTACTAGCTTTCCAGCAGTGGCTAGAAAGAGAGCAGATCCGAATCCAGTCGGACAACTCCACAGCGGTGGCATACATCAACCACCAAGGAGGGACGCGCAGTCGGCAAGCCTTCCAGGAAGTCCGGCGAATCCTCATGTGGGTGGAGGACACAGCATCCACCATATCCGCAGTTCACATCCCGGGCGTAGAATACTGGGAAGCAGACTTCCTCAGTCGCCAGGGTATGGACGCAGGGGAATGGTCCCTTCACCCGGACGTGTTTCAGGAAATCTGTCGCCGCTGGGGGGTGCCGGACGTCGACCTAATGGCGTCTCGGCACAACAACAAGGTCCCGGCATTTATGGCACGATCGCGCGATCTCAGAGCTCTGGCGGCAGACGCCTTAGTGCAAGATTGGTCGCAGTTCCGGCTCACATATGTGTTTCCACCTCTGGCACTCTTGCCCAGAGTACTGCGCAAAAAATCAGATCCGATTGCAGCCGCGTCATACTCGTCGCCCCAGACTGGCCGAGGAGATCGTGGTACCCGGATCTGTGGCATCTCACGGTCGGCCGACCGTGGTCACTACCAGGCTGGCCAGACTTACGGTCCCAAGGGCCGTTTTTCCATCGGAATTCTGCGGCCCTGAACCTGACTGTGTGGCCATTGAGTCCTGGATCCTAGCGTCTTCAGGTTTATCCCAAGGGGTCGCTCGGCTTCCTTAAGGGGTCGTTGCCACCATGAAACAGGCTAGGAAGTCCACCTCTGCTAAGATCTACCACAGAACGTGGAAGATTTTCTTAACCTGGTGCTCGGCTCAGGGAGTGTCTCCCTGGCCATTTGCATTGCCTACTTTTCTTTCCTTCCTGCAATCGGGGTTAGAAAAGGGCTTGTCGCTCGGCTTCCTTAAGGAGGAAGTCTCGGCACTATCCGTGTTTTTTCAGAAGCGTCTAGCACGTCTTTCTAAGGTGCGCACGTTCCTACAGGGGGTCTGTCATATCGTACCCCCGTACAAGCGGCCGTTAGATCCATGGGATCTCAACAGGGTATTAGTTGCTCTCCAGAAGCCGCCTTTCGAGCCTCTGAAGGAAGTTTCCTTTCTCGCCTGTCACAGAAGGTGGCGTTTCTCGTTGCGATCACATCGCTTCGGCGAGTGTCTGAGCTGGCAGCTCTGTCATCCAAGGCTCCCTTCCTGGGGTTCCACCAGGACAAGGTAGTGCTGCGCCCCATTCCGGAGTTTCTCCCTAAGGTCGTATCCTCATTTCATCTTAATCAGGATATATCCTTGCCTTCCTTTTGTCCTCATCCGGTTCACCGGTATGAAAAGGACTTACGTTTGTTAGATCTGGTGAGAGCACTCAGACTCTACATTTCCCGCACGGCGCCCATGCGCCGTTCCGATGCACTTTTTGTCCTTGTCGCTGGTCCGCGCAAGGGGTTGCAGGCTTCTAAAGCCACCCTGGCTCGATGGATCAAAGAACCAATTCTAGAGGCCTACCGTTCTGCGGGGCTTCCGGTTCCTTCAGGGCTAAAAGCCCACTCAACCAGAGCCGTGGGTGCGTCCTGGGCATTACGACACCAGGCTTCAGCTCAACAAGTGTACCAGGCAGCTACCTGGTCCAGTCTGCACACTTTCACCAAGCATTATCAGGTGCATACCTATGCTTCGGCGGATGCCAGCTTAGGTAGAAGAGTCCTGCAGGCGGCAGTGACACCCCCGTAGGGGAGGGCTGTTTTGCAGCCCTAACATGAGGTATTTCTTTACCCACCCAGGGACAGCTTTTGGACGTCCCAATCGTCTGGGTCTCCCAATAGAGCGCTGAAGAAGAAGGGAATTTTGTTACTTACCGTAAATTCCTTTTCTTCTAGCTCTTATTGGGAGACCCAGCACCCGCCCTGTTGTCCTTCGGGATGTTTTTGTTGTTTGCGGGTACACATGTTGTTCATGTTGAACGGTTTTTCAGTTCTCCGATGTTACTCGGAGTTAATTTGTTTAAACCAGTTATTGGCTTTCCTCCTTCTTGCTTTGGCACTAAAACTGGAGAACCCGTGATACCACGGGGGGGTATAGCCAGAAGGGGAGGGGCCTTGCACTTTTTAGTGTAGTGCTTTGTGTGGCCTCCGGAGGCAGTAGCTATACCCAATCGTCTGGGTCTCCCAATAAGAGCTAGAAGAAAAGGAATTTACGGTAAGTAACAAAATTCCCTTCTCCGTCCTGTCCTGGACCTGAAACTGCTCAACAAACACGTAAAGACCAGGCGGTTCCGGATGGAATCCCTCCGCTCCGTCATCGCCTCAATGTCCCAGGGAGATTTCCTTGCATCGATCGATATCAAAGATGCTTATCTCCACGTACCGATTGCTCCAGAGCACCAGCGCTTCTTGCGCTTCGCCATAGGAGACGAACACCTACAGTTCGTGGCACTGCCGTTCGGCCTGGCAACAGCCCCACGGGTTTTCACCAAGGTTATGGCTACTGTAGTAGCGGTCCTCCACTCTCAGGGTCACTCGGTGATCCCTTACTTGGACGATCTCCTGATCAAGGCACCCTCTCAAGAGGCATGCCAACACAGCCTCGACGCTACTCTGGAGACTCTCCAGAGTTTCGGGTGGATCATCAATTTTCCAAAGTCAAATCTGACACCGGCCCAATCGCTGACATATCTTGGCATGGAGTTTCATACCCTCTCAGCGATAGTAAAGCTTCCGCTGATCAAGCAGCAGTCGCTACAGAAGGGGGTACAATCTCTCCTTCAAGGTCAGGCACACCCCTTGAGGCGCCTCATGCACTTCCTGGGGAAGATGGTGGCAGCAATGGAGGCAGTCCCTTTCGCGCAGTTTCACCTGCGTCCTCTTCAATGGGACATCCTTCGCAAATGGGACAGGAAGCCGACGTCCCTCGACAGGAACGTCTCTCTCTCTCAGGCGACAAAAGCTTCCCTTCGGTGGTGGCTTCTTCCCACTTCATTATCGAAGGGGAAATCCTTCCTACCCCCATCCTGGGAGGTGGTCACGACGGACGCGAGTCTGTCAGGGTGGGGAGCGGTTTTTCTCCACCACAGGGCTGAGGGTACGTGGACTCAGCAAGAGTCCTCGCTTCAGATCAATGTTCTGGAAATACGGGCAGTGTACCTTGCCCTGAAAGCGTTCCAGCAGTGGCTGGAAGGCAAGCAGATCCGAATTCAATCGGACAATTCCACAGCGGTGGCATACATCAACCACCAAGGCGGCACACGCAGTCGGCAAGCTTTCCAGGAAGTCCGGCGGATCTTGATGTGGGTGGAAGCCACGGCCTCCACCATCTCTGCAGTTCACATCCCGGGCGTGGAAAACTGGGAAGCAGATTATCTCAGACGCCAGGGCATGGACGCAGGGGAATGGTCCTTTCACCCGGACGTGTTTCAGGAGATTTGTTGCCGCTGGGGGGTGCCGGACGTCGACCTCATGGCGTCCCGGCACAACAACAAGGTACCGACGTTCATGGCACGGTCTCAAGATCCCAGAGCTCTGGCGGCAGACGCCTTAGTTCAGGATTGGTCGCAGTTTCAGCTCCCTTATGTGTTTCCTCCGCTGGCACTGTTGCCCAGAGTGTCACGCAAGATCAGGGCCGACTGCAGCCGCGTCATCCTCGTCGCTCCAGACTGGCCGAGGAGGTCGTGGTACCCGGATCTGTGGCATCTCACGGTCGGCCAACCGTGGGCACTACCAGACCGACCAGACTTGCTGTCTCAAGGGCCGTTTTTCCATCTGAATTCTGCGGCCCTCAACCTGACTGTGTGGCCATTGAGTCCTGGATCCTAGCGTCTTCAGGATTATCTCAAGAGGTCATTGCCACTATGAGACAAGCTAGGAAACCAACGTCCGCCAAGATCTACCACAGGACGTGGAAAATTTTCCTGTCATGGTGCTCTGCTCAGGGTTTTTCTCCCTGGCCTTTTGCCTTGCCCACTTTTCTGTCCTTCCTTCAATCTGGACTTGAAAAGGGTTTGTCGCTCGGCTCCCTTAAGGGACAAGTCTCAGCGCTCTCTGTGTTTTTCCAGAAGCGCCTAGCCAGACTTCCACAGGTACGCACGTTCCTGCAGGGGGTTTGTCACATCGTTCCTCCTTACAAGCGGCCGTTAGAACCCTGGGATCTGAACAGGGTGCTGACGGTTCTTCAGAAACCACCATTCGAGCCAATGAGGGATATTTCTCTCTCACGCCTTTCGCAGAAAGTGGTCTTCCTAGTAGCAGTCACCTCTCTTCGGAGAGTGTCTGAGCTAGCAGCGTTGTCGTGCAAAGCCCCTTTCCTGGTGTTTCACCAGGACAAGGTGGTTCTGCGTCCGGTTCCGGAATTTCTCCCCAAGGTGGTATCCCCCTTTCATCTCAATCAGGATATCTCCTTACCTTCTTTTTGTCCTCATCCAGTTCACCAATGTGAAAAGGATTTGCACTTGTTAGATCTGGTGAGAGCACTCAGACTCTACATTTCTCGTACGGCGCCCCTGCGCCGCTCGGATGCACTCTTTGTCCTTGTCGCTGGCCAGCGTAAAGGGTCACAGGCTTCCAAATCAACCCTGGCTCGGTGGATCAAGGAGCCAATTCTCGAAGCTTACCGTTCTGCTGGGCTTCCGGTTCCCGCAGGGCTGAAGGCCCATTCTACCAGAGCCGTGGGCGCGTCCTGGGCTTTGAGGCACCAGGCTACGGCTCAGCAGGTGTGTCAGGCGGCTACCTGGTCGAGCCTGCACACTTTCACGAAACACTATCAGGTTCATACCTATGCTTCGGCGGATGCCAGCCTAGGTAGACGAGTCCTTCAGGCGGCGGTTGCCCACCTGTAGGAAGGGGCCGTTTTACGGCTCCATTACGAGGTATTATTTTACCCACCCAGGGACTGCTTTTGGACGTCCCAATTGTCTGGGTCTCCCAATGGAGCGACAAAGAAGAAGGGAATTTTGTTTACTTACCGTAAATTCCTTTTCTTCTAGCTCTAATTGGGAGACCCAGCACCCGCCCCTGTTTTTTTGTTTACACATGTTGTTCATGTTGAATGGTTTCAGTTCTCCGATATTCCTTCGGATTGAATTTACTTTAAACCAGTTTATAATTTTTTCCTCCTTCTTGCTTTTGCACCAAAACTGAGGAGCCTGTGGGAGCACGGGGGGTGTATAGGCAGAAGGGGATGGGCTTTACACTTTTAGTGCAATACTTTGTGCGGCCTCCGGAGGCATAGCCTATACACCCAATTGTCTGGGTCTCCCAATTGGAGCTAGAAGAAAAGGAATTTACGGTAAGTGAACAAAATTCCCTTCTTTATACCTGTGGAATTAATGTGCATGTCACTTCTTTTCCGCAGGCACCTGCAGTTTTTGCCATAGATAATGGTAAAACTCCGCAGGGACCAACCTGCGGAAAAACAGCATGCGGATTTCGTTGCGGTTTTGGTGCATTTTTTAGCGCAGGTGCGGGATTCTTTCAAGGGGACCGGATTTTCCCTAAGGCTATGTGCGCACTAGACCGTTTTTCCCGCGGATTTACCCGCGGATTTGCCCCGGAAATTTCTTGAGAAATGTCTGCAATCTTTGTGCAGACATTTCCCATGAAATTCAATGAGAAAAAAAAATAGTTGTGCGCACTGTGCGGATTTTTCTCAAGAAAATTTCTTGAGAAAATTTTCTCGAGAAACTTTCTTGAGAAAATGTGCATGTCCATTAATTTCCGCAGGTACCTGCGGTATTCCGGGGGTATTCCGCAGGTAGCAATGATGTGCGGTATACCACCGGAATAGCCGCGATTTACCTGCGGTAATGCCCATCGCTGCCTGCGGTTTTGCAGGAAGCGATGTCATTATGCCAGGAAGAGGAAGCGGAGCAGACGTCACACTCCCTGGACGCCGCACAGAAGCACTTCCGTGCGACCTCCAGGTGCCCGTGCAGTGTGTGTCCTGCTCCGGCCTCGCGGCTGCCTGCACTGCAGTGTCAGTGTCTGCCCGCAGTCAGCAGCCTGTCACGCGGCAGCGCAGGCAGACACTGACATCCTGCAGTGCTGGGAGCCGCGGGGATGACAATCGCTGCTGTCAGGAGGTGAGATCATTACCTGCTGTGACGATCTCCTGCCTCCTGACGTCACCGCGGTCACTGCTGTCTATGCCCGTCTCGCGAGCGGCCCGAGACTGTCACTAGCGGTGACGTCACGGGCTCTCGCGATAAGTCAGTGACAGCGCTGACGTCAGCAGTACAGGAGATGATCACAGAAGGTAATGATCTCATCTATGCTCCTGATGGCAGCGCTCGTCATCCCCTGCAGTGACCTGAGCTGACCTATTGATGTTAGCTCAGGTCACTGCATTGCTCTCCCAGCCAATGGGGAACATTCTGTTTTTCATTGACTGGGACAGCGACTATGGTATGGATCGCCGTGCCCCCCCCCCCCCCCTTATTGGATTACGCCGGACGTGGAATTGATTGTGCTCTTTTCAATAAATTGGTTAAAGAGGGAATGTTTTGGGGAGTGTTTTTTCAAATAAAACTTTTTTTGTTGTCTATTTTTTAATTATTACTGACTGGGTTGGTGATGTCGGGTATCTGATAGACGCCTGACCTCACCAACCCCAGGGCTTGATGCCAGGTGACATTACACATCTGGCATCAACCCCATATATTACCCCGTTTGCCAACGCACCAGGGCGCGGGATGAGCTGGGGCAAAGCGCCAGGATTGGCGCATCTAATGGATGCGCCACTTCTGGGGCGGCTGCGGCCTGCTATTTTTAGGCTGGGGAGTGTCCAATAACAGTGGACCTCCCTAGTCTGAGAATATCAGACCCCAGCTGTCCGCTTTACCTTGGCTGGTGATCCAATATGGGGGGACCCCACGTTTTTTGTTTTAAATTATTTATATAATTTAAAATAACAGCGTGGGGTGCCCACTGTTTTGGATTATCAGCCAAGGTGAAGCTGCCAGCGGTGGTCTGCAGGCTGCAGCCGTCTGCTTTACCCTAGCTGGCTACAAAAAATGGGGGGACCTCACGTCATTTTTTTTTAATTATTTATTTATTTTATGGCTAAATACAAGGCTAAGCACCCTTTAGGCTACTTTCACACATCCGGCTTGAGCTCTGCGGCTCAATCCGGCTGTGCAAGCTATGCAACGGATGCGGTGAAAACACCGCATCCTTTGCATAAGTTTTTCCTGTGCGGCCAGTCCGGTTTTTGCCGCTTGCGGCATGCTACTGAGCATGCGCAGTGGCAAAAACCGCATGCGGCGGCCGGATGCGGTTATTGCCGCATCCGGCCGCCATAGGCATGCATTGAAAAATGTGCCGCATCGGCCGAATGCGGCGCGATGCGTTTTTCTTCGGCGCTCCATTGGGAGACCCAGACGATTGGGTGTATAGCTACTGCCTCCGGAGGCCACACAAAGCATTACACTAAAAAGTGTAAGGCCCCTCCCCTTCTGGCTATACACCCCCAGTGGGATCACTGGCTCACCAGTTTTCTGCTTTGTGCGAAGGAGGTCAGACATCCACGCATAGCTCCACTGTTTAGTCAGCAGTAGCTGCTGACTATGTCGGATGGAAGAAAAGAGGGCCCATATAGGGCCCCCAGCATGCTCCCTTCTTACCCCACTTGTGGTTTGTAAGGTTGAGGTACCCATTGCGGGTACGGAGGCTGGAGCCCACATGCTGCTTTCCTTCCCCATCCCCCTGAGGGGCTCTGTGGAAGTGGGATCTTACCGGCCCCCAAGCCCTGAGGCCGGGCTCCATCCACAGACCCAGTGAACCTGATGGATACGGAGCTGTGTACCGTTCAGGGACAAGGCCCTGCAACTTTCAGGTACTCTGTGTCTCCGTACAGGCGGGCACGCACACACCAGACTTGCTGGGTGTGTTAGTGCGCCGGGGACAGTAGCGCTATACGCTGGGGTTTTGAGTCACAGCAGCTTAGCTGTGTGACTTCATGTGCTGGGAACTACCGCGCCGGCCACTCTCGGAGCGGCGGCGCGGCTGGGACTTGTAGTGCGCCGGGGACTTAGCGCCGACCGCGCTTTTACGGCGGCGGCGCTTATAAATTTAGTCCCCGGCTTTTGCGGCCTAGCTCCGTTTCGTTCCCGCCCCCTCCCTGTCAATCAGGGAAGGGGAGAGACGCTGTACGATTACTCAGCGCCGAGGGCTGGAGCCTTATTTACATGCTCCAGCCCTCTCACTAGGCACAGTGGGACGCAGGTTTCCCGCTTTTGGTCTGGCACGCCCAGGGCCCGCCCCCCCCTCCACAGGACGCCGGCAGCCATTCCTGCATGCAGTCTGGCTGGAGGACGGACACAGGCTCTGGGAGACCCAGACTAGGGATTTCTGGCGACCACACACCCGCGTTTAGCGGGCGGTAAGCAGCACATTAGTGCTGGCCCCACTAGTGCCACAGTGTGTATTGGTATATTTTTTCCTGTACCTGATATATATATATATATTTTCTGCACTGTACGGTCGCTTCTTGGCTGTATACCCTTTATTGCTCTGGGAAGACAACAACATGTCATCCACAAAACGCAAGGGTGCCAAGGCACGGGCTGTATACACTGTTTGTACTGCATGTGGGGCTAATCTACCAGCAGGCTCCAACGACTCTCATTGTGTGCAATGTTCAGTCCCAGTGGCACTTCGTCAGCCAGAGCCTATTGTGGTGGTAGCCCAGGCAGAGACGCCTGTGAACCCTGCCCCGGTGACGGGGACAGAGTTTGCAGTCTTTGCTGATAAAATGTCCGTGACTATGACAAAAATCCTGGAGACCTTGCAGTCCAGGCCAGTTGCTCAGACCATGGACACTGCTGTGCCGATGTTCCCCGGTCCCCCTCAGTTGGAACTAATCCGTACTTCAAGGGGGTCCCAGGCATCACAGGCTGAGGGCTCTGACTCCGATGACAGTCCCAGGCCGCCTAAGCGAGCTCGCTGGGAGAGACCCTCCACGTCATCACGCGGGTCAGGGTCTCAGCGAGAAGGGTCTCTATATGATGAGACAGAGGTGGGTGATCAGGAGTCTAGCCCTGACACCGCACTCAATTTGGATACGCCAGATGGTGACGCCATGGTAAATGACCTTATAGCAGCCATCAATAGGCTGTTGGATATTTCTCCCCCAGCCCCTTCAGCAGAGGAGGCAGCTGCACAGCAGGAGAAATTCCATTTCCTGTATCCCAAGCGTAAATTGAGCACTTTTCTGGACCACTCTGACTTCAGAGCATCAATCCAGAAACACCATGCTTATCCGGACAAGCGTTTTTCCAAACGTCTTAAGGATACACGTTATCCCTTTCCCCCTGACGTGGTCAAACGCTGGACCCAGTGTCCAAAAGTGGACCCTCCAATATCCAGGCTTGCAGCTAGATCCATAGTTGCAGTGGAGGATGGGGCTTCACTTAAAGATGCCAATGACAGACAGATGGACCTTTGGTTGAAATCTGTCTATGAAGCTATTGGCGCGTCGTTTGCTCCAGCATTCGCGGCCGTGTGGGCGCTCCAAGCTATTTCAGCTGGTTTGGCACAGGTGGACTCTTTCATACGTCCAGCAGTGCCGCAAGTGGCGTCCTTAACTACACAAATGACCGCGTTTGCGACCTACGCTATTAATGCGGTCTTGGACTCTACCAGCCGTACAGCAATGGCATCCGCCAACTCTGTAGTTTTGCGCAGAGCCTTGTGGTTAAAAGAATGGAAAGCAGATTCTGCTTCTAAAAAATGTTTAACCAGCTTGCCATTATCTGGAGACAGACTGTTTGGTGAGCAATTGGCGGAAATCATTAAACAGTCCAAAGGTAAGGACTCTTCCTTACCCCAGCCCAGATCAAGCAAACCTCAACAGAGGAAGTGGCAGTCAAAGTTTCGGTCCTTTCGAGGCTCGGGCAAGCCCCAATTCTCCTCGTCCAAAGGGACTCAGAAAGAGCAAAGGAGCTCTGATTCCTGGCGGGCTCACTCACGCCCCAAGAAAGCAACCGGAGGTACCGCTTCCAAGGCGGCTGCCTCATGACTTTCGGCCGCCTCCCTCCGCATCCTCGGTCGGTGGCAGGCTCTCCCGCTTTTGCGCCATTTGGCTGCCACAGGTCAAAGACCGGTGGGTAACAGACATTTTGTCTCACGGGTACAGGATAGAGTTCAGTTCTCGTCCTCCGCCTCGGTTCTTCAGAACTTCCCCACATCCCGACCGAGCAGATGCCCTTCTGCAGGCGGTGAATTCTCTAAGAGCAGAAGGAGTGGTGGTCCCTGTTCCTCTTCAGGAACAAGGACAAGGTTTTTACTCCAATCTCTTTGTGGTGCCAAAAAAGGACGGCTCATTCCGTCCTGTTCTGGACCTAAAACTGCTCAACAAGCATGTGAACGCCAGGCGGTTCCGGATGGAATCCCTCCGCTCAGTCATTGCCTCAATGTCTCAAGGAGATTTCCTAGCATCAATAGACATCAAAGATGCTTATCTCCACGTGCCGATTGCTACAGAGCACCAACGCTTTCTACGCTTCGTGATAGGAGACGACCATCTTCAGTTCGTAGCTCTGCCATTTGGTCTGGCGACAGCCCCACGGGTGTTCACCAAGGTCATGGCGGCAGTGGTAGCAGTCTTGCACTCTCAGGGACACTCTGTGATCCCTTACTTGGACGATCTACTTGTCAAGGCACCCTCTCAGGAGGCATGCCAACTCAGCCTGAATGTTGCGCTGGAGACTCTCCAGACGTTCGGGTGGATCATCAACTTCTCAAAGTCAAATCTGTCACCGACCCAATCACTAACGTATCTTGGCATGGAGTTTCATACTCTCTCAGCGATAGTGAAGCTTCCGCTGGACAAGCAGAGGTCACTACAGACTGGGGTGCAGGCTCTCCTTCAAAGTCAGTCGCACTCCTTAAGACGCCTCATGCACTTCCTCGGGAAGATGGTGGCGGCAATGGAGGCGGTTCCGTTTGCGCAGTTTCATCTGCGCCCACTTCAATGGGACATTCTCCGCCAATGGGACGGGAAGTCAACATCCCTGGACAGGAAAGTCTCCCTTTCCCAGACGGCCAAAGACTCTCTGCAGTGGTGGCTTCTTCCCACCTCATTATCACAGGGAAGATCCTTCCTACCACCGTCCTGGGCGGTGGTCACGACAGACGCGAGTCTGTCAGGGTGGGGAGCAGTTTTTCTCCACCACAGGGCTCAGGGTACGTGGACTCAGCAGGAGTCCACCCTTCAGATCAATGTTCTGGAGATCAGAGCAGTGTATCTTGCCCTACTAGCCTTCCAGCAGTGGCTGGAAGGAAAGCAGATCCGAATTCAGTCGGACAACTCCACAGCGGTGGCATACATCAACCACCAAGGGGGGACACGCAGTCGGCAAGCCTTCCAGGAAGTCCGGCGGATTCTGATGTGGGTGGAAGCCACGGCCTCCACCATATCCGCAGTTCACATCCCCGGAGTAGACAACTGGGAAGCAGACTTCCTCAGTCGCCAGGGCATGGACGCAGGGGAATGGTCCCTTCACCCGGACGTGTTTCAGGAAATCTGTCGACGCTGGGGAAGGCCGGACGTCGACCTAATGGCGTCACGGCACAACAACAAGGTCTCAACCTTCATGGCACGGTCTCGCGATCACAGAGCTCTGGCGGCAGACGCCTTAGTGCAAGATTGGTCGCAGTTCCGGCTCCCTTATGTGTTTCCACCTCTGGCACTCTTGCCCAGAGTGCTACGCAAGATCAGATCCGACTGCAGCCGCGTCATACTCGTAGCCCCAGACTGGCCAAGGAGGGCGTGGTATCCGGATCTGTGGCATCTCACGGTCGGCCAACCGTGGGCACTACCAGACCGACCAGACTTACTGTCCCAAGGGCCGTTTTTCCATCGGAATTCTGCGGCCCTGAACCTGACTGTGTGGCCATTGAGTCCTGGATCCTAGCGTCTTCAGGATTATCTCAAGGGGTCGTTGCCACCATGAGACAGGCTAGGAAGCCCACGTCCGCTAAGATATACCACAGAACGTGGAGGATATTCTTATCCTGGTGCTCTGCTCAGGGAGTGTCTCCCTGGCCATTTGCCTTGCCTACCTTTCTTTCTTTCCTGCAATCTGGGTTAGAAAAAGGTTTGTCGCTCGGCTCCCTTAAAGGGCAAGTCTCGGCGCTATCCGTCTTTTTTCAGAAGCGTCTAGCACGACTCTCTAAGGTGCGCACGTTCCTGCAGGGGGTTTGTCATATCGTACCCCCGTACA
This sequence comes from Anomaloglossus baeobatrachus, assembly GCF_048569485.1. NCBI lineage: Eukaryota > Metazoa > Chordata > Amphibia > Anura > Aromobatidae > Anomaloglossus > Anomaloglossus baeobatrachus. The sequence continues at coordinate 220,751,697 of NC_134361.1, read as the reverse complement.
AGCGACCGTTAGATCCATGGGATCTGAACAGGGTGCTAGTTGCCCTCCAGAAGCCGCCCTTCGAGCCTCTGAGGGAGGTTTCACTTTCTAGACTGTCACAGAAAGTGGCTTTTCTGGTAGCGATCACATCTCTTCGGAGAGTGTCTGAGCTAGCAGCGCTGTCATCCAAGGCTCCCTTCCTGGTCTTCCACCAGGACAAGGTAGTGCTGCGCCCCATTCAGGAGTTTCTCCCGAAGGTGGTATCCTCTTTTCATCTTAATCAGGATATCTCTTTGCCTTCTTTTTGTCCTCATGCAGTTCATCGGTATGAGAAGGATTTACATTTGTTAGATCTGGTGCGAGCACTCAGAATCTACATTTCCCGCACGGCGCCCCTGCGCCGTTCGGATGCATTCTTTGTCCTTGTCGCTGGTAAGCGCAAGGGGTCGCAGGCTTCTAAAGCCACCCTGGCTCGATGGATCAAAGAACCAATTCTTGAGGCCTACCGTTCTGCTGAGCTTCCGGTTCCATCAGGGCTGAAGGCCCATTCTACCAGAGCCGTGGGTGCGTCCTGGGCATTGCGTCACCAGGCTACGGCTCAACAGGTGTGCCAGGCAGCTACCTGGTCGAGTCTGCACACTTTCACCAAACATTATCAGGTGCATACCTATGCTTCGGCGGACGCCAGCCTAGGTAGAAGAGTCCTGCAGGCGGCAGTATCCGTAGGGGAGGGCTGTCTTAGCAGCTCTAACATGAGGTATTCTTTACCCACCCAGGGACAGCTTTTGGACGTCCCAATCGTCTGGGTCTCCCAATGGAGCGCCGAAGAAGAAGGGAATTTTGTTACTTACCGTAAATTCCTTTTCTTCTAGCTCCTATTGGGAGACCCAGCACCCGCCCTGTTGTCCTTCGGGATTTTTGGTTGTTTTTCGGGTACACATGTTGTTCATGTTGAACGGTTTTCAGTTCTCCGATGTTACTTCGGAGTGAATTTGTTTAAACCAGTTATTGGCTTTCCTCCTTCTTGCTTTTGCACTAAAACTGGTGAGCCAGTGATCCCACTGGGGGTGTATAGCCAGAAGGGGAGGGGCCTTACACTTTTTAGTGTAATGCTTTGTGTGGCCTCCGGAGGCAGTAGCTATACACCCAATCGTCTGGGTCTCCCAATAGGAGCTAGAAGAAAAGGAATTTACGGTAAGTAACAAAATTCCCTTCTTTTTTGCCGCACGAAAAAACGTGCCAGGCAACGTTCCATCCGGCCGCCGCATCGGCTACATCTGCCGCATGCGGCAAAAACCGGACGGAACGCAAGGCCATGCGTCACAATGCGGCACTAATTAAAGTCTATGCAGGAAAATCGCAACCGGCAGCAAAAAAAACCGGTTGCGATTTTCATGCAAAGTGCCGGATTGTGCCGCATAGCAAAAACCGGAGGTGTGAAAGTAGCCTAAGTGCCACATGAAAGTCACTAAAGGGTGCCAGCTTAGAAAATGCAGGGAGGTGGAACATTATATAGGTTTTTCTCATCTATCTATCTATCTATCCATCCATCTATCTATCTATCTATCTATCCCTCTATCTATCTATCCATCTATCTATCCCTCTATCTATCTATCCATCTATCCCTCTATCTATCTATTCATCTATCTATCTATCCCTCTATCTATCTATCTATCCCTCTATCTATCTATCTATCCATCTATCTATCTATCCATCTATCTATCCCTCTATTTATCTATCTATTCATCTATCCATCTATCCCTCTATCTATCTATCCATCTATCCCTCTATCTATCTATTCATCTATCTATCTATCCCTCTATCTATCTATCTATTCATCTATCCATCTTTCCCTCTATCCATTATCTGTCTATCGATTATCTTTATTATTTATTGCAGGGACAAACCTGCGGTAAATCCGCGGCAAAAACGCATGCGGATTTGGTGCGGATTTTTTCCGCAGGTCCGGAAATCTTTCACTGGCAGAAGTTTCTCAAGAAATTTTCTTGAGAAACTTCACATTTCTAGTGCGCACATAGCCTTAGGAAAAGTCAATGTCTAGTGCGCACAGGGCCTTAAGGTTTCTTTTCAGATTGTTACTGTCATTGCGGCTTCTGCAGACGTCTTACACAAAGTCATGAAATTAAACTTTTAAATGGTTGGAAAAATTTGTCTTAACTCCACTCCAGCCCCCCCTCCCAAGTGATTTTATATACACCAGTTATTTTGGCAATTGTTTTGTGTGACTTTTTTTTTTAAACATTAAATTTTTATTAGAACATAAAATCATATTACAACATATTTTTCTTCAGCGCTCTATTGGGAGACCCAGACGATTGACGATTGGGGTATAGCTACTGCCCTCCGGAGGCCACACAAAGCACTACACTAAAAAGTGCAAGGCCCCTCCCCTTCTGGCTATACCCCCCCGTGGTATCACGGGTTCTCCAGTTTTCAAGCTTTGTGCGAAGGAGGTCAGACATCCACGCATGGCTCCACAGATTTTAGTCAGCAGTAGCTGCTGACTATTTCGGATGGAAGAAAAGAGGGCCCATATAGGGCCCCCAGCATGCTCCCTTCTCACCCGTGGATGGTGTTGTAAGGTTGAGGTACCTATTGCTGGTACAGGGGCTGGAGCCAACATGCTGTTTTCCTTCCACATCCCCTTGTAGGGCTCTGTGGAAGTGGGATCCTGCCGGCCTCTAAGCTCTGACGCCGGGCTCCATCCACAGACCCATAGCACCTGATGGATACGGAGCAGGAGTACAATCAGGGACAAGGCCCTGCATCATACAGGTACTCTGTGTCCCCGGCAGGCACAGACACACTCCGGGCTGGCTGGGTGTTGTAGTGCGCCGGGGACCGTAACGTTGGAGTTAGTGTTCCTACAGTTTACTGGGGGACTTTGTGTTGTGGGAACGCAGCGCCGACCCCCACTGGATCGGGCGGCGCTGCTGTGACTTGTGGTGCGCCGGGGACACGCCGACCGCGCTTTTACGGCGGCGGCGTTTATAACTTTAGTCCCCGGCTTTTTGCGGCCTAGCTCCGCTTCGTTCCCGCCCCCACCCTGTCAATCAGGGTAGGGGAGAGACGCTGTTTCGCAGCAGCGACGAGGGCTGGAGCCTGATTTACATGCTCCAGCCCTCTCACTAGGCACAGAGGGAAGCAGGCTTCCCGCTCTTAGCCAGGAACGCCCAGGGCCCGCCCCCCCTCCTCTCCCAGGACGCCGGCAGCCATTACATGCAGTCTGGCTGGAGGAAGGACGCAAGGCTCTGGGAGACCTGGACTAGGGGGCTTTTGGAGACCACACACCCGCTCTTAAGCGGGCGGTAAGCGGCATTTCAGCTGGCCCCTCTAGTGCCTCAGTGTGCATTGGTGTACTGTGTCACCAGATATATATATTTATTTATTTCTTGCACTGTGAGGTCGCTTCCTGGCTGGACCCAGATCGCTCTGAGGAGGCAGCAACATGTCATCCACAAAACGCAAGGCTGCCAAGGCTAGGGCTGTGTACACTGCGTGTGCTGCATGTGGGGCTGCTCTACCAGCAGGTTCCAAAGACCCCTATTGTGTGCAATGCTCAGATCCGGTGCTGCTTCGCCAGCCGGAGTCCGGAGGGGTAGTGACCCAGGCTGAGACGCTTGTAAGTCCTGCCCCGGTGTCAGGGACAGACTTTGCAGTTTTTGCTGATGGAATGTCTGTGACTATGGCAAAAATCCTTGAAACTTTGCAATCCATGACTGGGGCTCAGTCTATGGACACGGCGAGGTCTCTGTCCTCTAATCCCCCTCAGTTGGAATTAATCCAGACTGCAAGGGGGTCCCCGGCTTCCCAGGCTGAGTATTATGACTCAGATGATAGCCCCAGCCACCCTAAGCGAGCTCGCTGGGAAAGACCCTCAACGTCATCACACTGCTCAGGGTCTCAGCGCAATCAGTCGCCCTGTGATGCGTCTGAAGAGAGTGATCAGGAGTCTTATCCTGGGACCCCTCTCAATCTGGATACCCCGGATGGGGACGCCATGGTAAACGAGCTTATCTCAGCCATCAATAGACTGTTGGATATTTCTCCCCCAGCTCCTTCTGCAGAGGAGGCAGCTGCAGAGCAGGAGAAGTTTCGTTGCCTCTATCCCAAGCGTAAATTGAGTGCTTTCTTGGATCACTCTGACTTCAGAGAGTCAATCCAGAAACACGACGCTCATCCAGAAAGGCGTTTCTCTAAACGTTCTAAGGATACACGTTTTCCTTTCCCCCCTGATGTGGTCAAGCGCTGGACCCAGTGTCCAAAAGTAGACCCCCCGATTTCCAAACTTGCAGCTAGATCCATAGTTGCAGTGGAGGATGGCGCTTCACTTAAGGATGCCAATGACAGACAGATGGACCTTTGGTTAAAATCTGTCTATGAAGCTATCGGCGCGTCGTTTGCTCCAGCATTCGCAGCCGTATGGGCGCTCCAAGCTATTTCAGCTGGTTTAGCAAAAGTGGATGCTATCATACATCCAGCGGTGCCGCAAGTGGCGTCCCTTACCTCGCAGATGTCTGCGTTTGCGTCTTACGCTATCAATGCGGTCCTAGAATCTACCAGCCGCACCTCAATGGCGTCCGCCAATTCGGTAGTTTTGCGCAGAGCCTTGTGGTTAAGGGACTGGAAAGCAGATGCTGGTTCCAAAAAATGTTTAACCAGCTTGCCTTTATCTAGAGATAGACTGTTTGGCGAGCCATTGGCTGACATCATTAAACAGTCCAAGGGTAAAGACTCTTCCTTACCCCAGCCCAGATCAAGCAAACCTCAGCAGAAAAAATGGCAGCAGAGGTTTCAGTCCTTTCGAGGTTCGGGCAAGACACAATTCTCCTCGTCCAAAGGGACGCAGAGGACGCAAAGAGTCTCAGATTCCTGGCGGGCTCACGCACGCCCCAAGAAAGCAAATGGAGGAACCGCTTCCAAAGCGGCTACCTCATGACTTCCAGCCCCCCCCCCTCCGCATCTCCGGTCGGGGGCAGGCTCTCCCGCTTTTCCGACATTTGGATGTCACAGGTCAAAGACCGGTGGGTGACAAACATTTTGTCTCGCGGGTACAGAATCGAGTTCAGTTCTCGTCCTCCAGCTCGGTTCTTCAGAACCTCCCCACATCCAGACCGAGCAGATGCCCTGCTGCAGGCGGTGGACTCCCTAAGAGCGGAAGGAGTAGTGGTTCCTGTACCGCCTCAGGAACAAGGGCGAGGGTTTTACTCCAATCTCTTTGTGGTTCCAAAAAAGGACGGCTCGTTCCGTCCTGTTCTGGATCTAAAGCTGCTCAACAAACATGTGCACGCCAGACGGTTCCGGATGGAAACCCTCCGCTCTGTCGTTGCCTCAATGTCTCAAGGAGACTTCCTTGCCTCAATAGACATCAAAGATGCTTATCTCCACGTGCCAATTGCTACAGAACATCAACGTTTTCTACGTTTTGTGATAGGAAACGACCATCTTCAGTTCGTAGCTCTGCCATTCGGTCTGGCGACAGCCCCCCGGGTCTTCACCAAGGTCATGGCGGCGGTGGTAGCAGTCTTGCACTCTCAGGGACACTCGGTGATCCCTTACCTAGACGATCTACTTGTCAAGGCACCCTCTCAAGAGGCATGCCAACTCAGTCTACATGCTACGCTGGAGACTCTACAGACGTTCGGATGGATCATCAACTTTCCAAAGTCGCTAACGTATCTTGGCATGGAGTTTCATACTCGAGCAGCGAGAGTGAAGCTTCCGCTGAACAAGCAGCGGTCCCTACAGACAGGGGTGCAATCCCTCCTTCAAGGCCAGTCGCACCCCTTACGGCGCCTCATGCACTTCCTCGGGAAGATGGTGGCAGCCATGGAAGCAGTTCCCTTTGCGCAGTTTCATCTGCGCCCACTTCAATGGGACATTCTCCGCCAATGGGACGGGAAGTCAACGTCCCTGGACAGGAAAGTTTCTCTTTCCCAGACGGCCAAGGACTCTCTACAATGGTGGCTCCTTCCCACCTCATTGTCTCAGGGAAGATCCTTCCTGCCCCCATCCTGGGCAGTGGTCACGACAGATGCGAGTCTGTCAGGGTGGGGAGCAGTGTTTCTCCACCACAGGGCCCAGGGGACGTGGACTCCGCAGGAGTCCACCCTTCAGATCAATGTTCTGGAAATCAGGGCAGTGTATCTTGCCCTACTGGCCTTCCAACAGTGGCTGGAAGGAAAGCAGATCCGAATCCAGTCGGACAACTCCACAGCGGTGGCATACATCAACCACCAAGGAGGGACGCGCAGTCGGCAAGCGTTCCAAGAAGTCCGGCGCATTCTAATGTGGGTGGAGGACACAGCATCCACCATATCCGCGGTTCACATCCCAGGCGTAGAAAATTGGGAAGCAGACTTCCTCAGTCGCCAGGGCATGGACGCAGGGGAGTGGTCCCTTCACCCGGACGTGTTTCAGGAAATCTGTCGCCGATGGGGAGTGCCGGACGTCGACCTAATGGCGTCCCGGCACAACAACAAGCTCCCGGCATTCATGGCGAGGTCGCGCGATCAAAGAGCTCTGGCGGCAGACGCATTAGTTCAAGATTGGTCGCAGTTCCGGCTCCCATACGTCTTCCCACCTCTGGCACTCTTGCCCAGAGTGTTACGCAAGATCAGATCCGATTGCAGCCGCGTCATACTCGTCGCCCCAGACTGGCCGAGGAGATCGTGGTATCCGGATCTGTGGCATCTCACGGTCGGTCGACCATGGTCACTGCCAGACCGACCAGACTTACTGTCCCAAGGGCCGTTTTTTCCATCAGAATTCTGCGGCCCTGAACCTGACTGTGTGGCCATTGAGTCCTGGATCCTAGCGTCCGCAGGATTATCTCAAGGAGTCGTAGCCACAATGAGACAAGCTAGGAAGTCAACGTCTGCTAAGATTTACCACAGAACGTGGAAGATTTTCTTATCCTGGTGCTCTGCACAGAGAGTATCCCCTTGGCCATTTGCATTGCCCACCTTTCTTTCCTTCCTGCAATCGGGGTTGGAAAGGATTGTCGCTCAGCTCCCTTAAAGGGCAAGTCTCGGCACTATCTGTGTTTTTTCAGAAGCGTCTAGCACGTCTTCCTAAGGTGCGCACATTCCTACAGGGGGTCTGTCATATTGTGCCCCCGTACAAGCGGCCGTTAGATCCATGGGATCTGAACAGAGTACTAGTTGCTCTGCAAAAGCCGCCCTTCGAGCCTCTAAAGGACGTTTCCTTTTCTCGCCTGTCACAGAAAGTGGCGTTTCTTGTTGCGATCACATCGCTTCGGCGAGTGTCTGAGCTGGCAGCTCTGTCATCCAAGGCTCCCTTCCTGGTGTTCCACCAGGACAAGGTAGTGCTGCGCCCCATTCCGGAGTTTCTCCCTAAGGTCGTATCCTCGTTTCATCTTAATCAGGATATATCCTTGCCTTCCTTTTGTCCTCAGCCGGTTCACCGGTATGAGAAAGACTTACGTTTGCTAGATCTGGTGAGAGCACTCAGAATCTATATTTCTCGCACGGCGCCTATCCGCCGTTCAGATGCACTTTTTGTCCTTGTCGCTGGCCAGCGCAAGGGGTCGCAGGCTTCTAAAGCCACCCTGGCTCGATGGATCAAAGAACCAATTCTGGAAGCCTACCGTTCTGCTGGGCTGCCGGTTCCTTCAGGGCTGAAAGCCCACTCAACCAGAGCTGTGGGTGCGTCCTGGGCTTTGCGACACCAGGCTTCGGCTCAACAGGTGTGCCAGGCAGCTACCTGGTCGAGTCTGCACACTTTCACCAAACATTATCAGGTGCATACCTATGCTTCGGCGGATGCCAGCTTAGGTAGAAGAGTCCTGCAGGCGGCAGTTGCCTCCCCGTAGGGGAGGGCTGTTTTGCAGCTCTAACATGAGGTATCTCTTTACCCACCCAGGGACAGCTTTTGGACGTCCCAATCGTCTGGGTCTCCCAATAGAGCGCTGAAGAAGAAGGGAATTTTGTTACTTACCGTAAATTCCTTTTCTTCTAGCTCTTATTGGGAGACCCAGCACCCGCCCTGTTGTCCTTCGGGATTTTTTTGTTGTTTGCGGGTACACATGTTGTTCATGTTGAACGGTTTTTCAGTTCTCCGACGTTATTCGGAGTTAATTTGTTTAAACCAGTTATTGGCTTCCTCCTTCTTGCTTTGGCACTAAAACTGGAGAACCCGTGATACCACGGGGGGGTATAGCCAGAAGGGGAGGGGCCTTGCACTTTTTAGTGTAGTGCTTTGTGTGGCCTCCGGAGGGCAGTAGCTATACCCCAATCGTCAATCGTCTGGGTCTCCCAATAAGAGCTAGAAGAAAAGGAATTTACGGTAAGTAACAAAATTCCCTTCGTTTGAACAGTGATAATACTTCTCATCCCACCAAGTCATTTGGAAAGGAAGGGGGAGGGGTGATGACATCAGATTGTACCCGTGTGTTACCCGTAATGTTACATTTCCCACTAAAGAGTTGCAGTTTTTTTGCTTTGTGCAAAATTCTTGAATCCCATGTACTATTTTAAGTAGTTTGGGTCAAAAATGTCAGATAAAAAAGATGAAAAGGGGCGTACAATATACACAAATGATGAATTGGACCATCCATTTGTCAGAAACCACGTTGGGAAACCGGCGGCAGACTATTGTGAACGATCAGCTGATCACCCGGCTGCCGGGCGATCAGCTGAGCGCTCTCAAAAGCCGGCTGCCGGGCAATCAGCTGAGCGCTCTCAAAAGCCGGCTGCCGGGCAATCAGCTGAGCGCTCTCAAAAGCCGGCTGCCGGGCAATCAGCTGAGCGCTCTCAAAAGCCGGCTGCCGGGCAATCAGCTGAGCGCTCTCAAAAGCCGGCTGCCGGGCAATCAGCTGAGCGCTCTCAAAAGCCGGCTGCCGGGCAATCAGCTGAGCGCTCTCAAAAGCCGGCTGCCGGGCAATCAGCTGAGCGCTCTCAAAAGCCGGCTGCCGGGCAATCAGCTGAGCGCTCTCAAAAGCCGGGCGATCAGCTGAGCGCTCTCAAAAGCCGGGCGATCAGCTGAGCGCTCTCAAAAGCCGGGCGATCAGCTGAGCGCTCTCAAAAGCCGGGCGATCAGATGAGCGCTCTCAAAAGCCGGCCGATCAGCTGAGCGCTCTCAAAAGCCGGGCGATCAGCTGAGCGCTCTCAAAAGCCAGGCGATCAGATGAGCGCTCTCAAAAGCCGGCTGCCGGGCGATCAGCTGATCGTTTGGCCATCGAGAGACAAAACAAAGTTTCTGTGATTAAAAAAAAAATGATGAGCATGTGCAGTGAAAAATAAAGGATTCCGCCGCTCAATAAACGTTATATGCTGCGTTCCTTTTGCCCGGCGGAAGCAACGCAGCGTCGCCCAGCGGAAGCAACACAGGTCCATCAGTCGCAATCCGTTGTCCATACAAGTCTATGGGAAGCAGCGGAATCACTTAACGGATTCCGCTCTTTCTTCGGCGCTCCATTGGGAGACCCAGACGATTGGGTGTATAGCTACTGCCTCCGGAGGCCACACAAAGCACTACACTAAAAAGTGCAAGGCCCCTCCCCTTCTGGCTATACACCCCCCGTGGGATCACGGGCTGCTCAGTTTTATGCTTTGTGCGAAGGAGGTCAGACATCCACGCATAGCTCCACTGTTTAGTCAGCAGTAGCTGCTGACTATGTCGGATGGAAGAAAAGAGGGCCCATACTAAGGGCCCCCAGCATGCTCCCTTCTCACCCCACTTTTGTCGGCGGTGTTTGTCAAGGTTGAGGTACCCATTGCGGGTACGGAGGCTGGAGCCCACATGCTGTTTTCCTTCCCCATCCCCCTGAAGGGCTCTGGTGAAGTGGGATCTTACCGGCCTCCAGACTCTGAGGCCGGGCTCCATCCACAGACCCGGAGATCCTGCTGGATACGGAGCTGGGTACCGTCAGGGACAAGGCCCTGCAACATTCAGGTACTCTGTGTCCCCGTACAGACAGGCACAGACACACTCCAGCGTTGCTGGGTGTTCTAGTGCGCCGGGGACAGTAGCGCTGCGCGCTTGGGTTATACTCACTGCAGCTTTGCTGAGTGAGTTTATGTGTGGGGAACTACCGCGCCGGCCGCCATGGTGACTGCGGCGCGGCTGAGACTTGTGGTGCGCCGGGGACTTCGCGCCGACCGTGCTTTTACGACGGCAGCGCTTATAAATCTAGTCCCCGGCTTCTGCGGCCTAGTTACGCTTCGTTCCCGCCCCCAGCCCTGTCAGTCAGGGAAGGGGAGAGACGCTGTACAATAGTCAGCGCCGAGGGCTGGAGTCTTATTTACATACTCCAGCCCTCTCACTGGGCACAGTGGGACGCCAGTTTCCCGCTCTTTGTCTGCAGCACGCCCACGGCCCGCCCCTCTTCACAGGACGCCGGCAGCCATTCCTGCACGCAGTCTGAGCTGGAGAACGGACATAGCCCTGGGAGACCCAGACAAGGGATTCTGGCGACCACACACCCGCTGTTTAGCGGGCGGTAAGCAGCACCTAGGTGCTGACCCCACTAGTGCCACAGTGTTGTTTTGTGTACTTTTATCTGTACCTATATATTGCACTGTACGGTCGCTTCTTGGCTTATACCCCTATATTGCTCTGAGGAGACAACAGCATGTCATCCGCAAAAAGCAAGGGTGCCAAGGCACGGGCTTCATATGCTGCCTGTACCGCATGTGGGGCTGATCTACCGGCAGGTTCCACGGACCCCCATTGTGTGCAATGTTCGGTCCCTGTGCCACTTCGTCAGCCGGAGTCTATGCTAGTAGTGGCCCAGGCAGAGACGCCTGTGAACCCTGCCCCGGTGACGGGGACAGAGTTTGCAGTTTTTGCTGATAAGATGTCTGTGACTATGACAAAAATTCTGGAAACTTTGCAGTCCAGGCCGGTCACTCAGACCATGGGTACTGCTGATTCTAGTCCCCCTCAGTTGGAACTAATCCGTGCTCCAAGGGGGTCCCAGACATCACAGGCTGAAGGCTCTGACTCGGACGACAGTCCCAGGCAGCCTAAGCGAGCTCGCTGGGAGAGACCCTCGGCGTCATCACGCTGGTCAGGGTCTCAGCGAGAGGATTCTTTGTATGATGAGACAGAGCTAGGTGATCAGGAGTCTAATCCTGAGACTGCTCTCAACCTGGATACCCCTGATGGTGACGCCATGGTGAATGATCTTACAGCGGCCATCAATAGACTGCTGGATATTTCTCCTCCAGCGGAGGAGGCAGCAGCACAGCAGGAGAAATTCCATTTCAGGTATGCCAAACGTAAATTGAGTACTTTCCTGGACCACGCTGACTTCAGAGAAGCAGTCCAGAAACACCATGCTTATCCAGATAAGCGTTTCTCCAAACGTCTTAAGGATACACGTTATCCCTTTCCCCCTGACGTGGTCAAACGCTGGACCCAGTGTCCAAAGGTGGACCCCCCAATCTCCAGGCTTGCGGCTAGATCCATAGTTGCAGTGGAAGATGGGGCTTCACTTAAAGATGCCAATGACAGACAGATGGACCTTTGGTTGAAATCTGTCTATGAAGCTATCGGCGCGTCGTTTGCTCCAGCATTCGCAGCCGTGTGGGCACTCCAAGCTATTTCAGCTGGTCTGGCGCAGGTGGACTCGGTCATACCTCCATCAGTGCCGCAAGTGGCGTCCTTGACATCGCAAATGTCTGCGTTTGCGACTTACGCTATCAATGCGGTCTTGGACTCTACCAGCCGTACGTCAATGGTGTCCGCCAACTCTGTGGTTTTACGCAGAGCCTTATGGTTAAAGGAATGGAAAGCAGATTCTGCTTCCAAAAAATGCTTAACCAGTTTGCCATTATCTCAAGACAGACTGTTTGGTGAGCAATTGGCGGAAATCATTAAACAGTCCAAGGGTAAGGACTCTTCCTTACCCCAGCCCAGATCAAGCAAACCTCAACAGTGGAAGGGACAGTCGAGGTTTCGGTCCTTTCGAGGTTCGGGCAGGGCCCAATTCTCCTCGTCCAAAAGGACTCAGAAGGAGCAGAGGAGCTCAGATTCCTGGCGGACTCACTCACGCCCAAAGAAAGCAGCCGGAGGAACCACTTCCAAGCCGGCTGCCTCATGACTTTCGGCCTCCTCTCTCCGCATCCTCGGTCGGTGGCAGGCTCTCCCGCTTTTGCGGCATTTGGCTGCCACAGGTCAAAGACCGGTGGGTAACAGACATTTTGTCTCACGGGTACCGGATAGAGTTCAGTTCTCGTCCTCCGCCTCGGTTCTTCAGAACTTCCCCACATCCCGACCGAGCCGATGCTCTTCTGCAGGCGGTGTGCTCTCTAAGGGCAGAAGGAGTGGTGATCCCTGTTCCTCTTCAGGAACGAGGTCAAGGTTTTTACTCCAATCTGTTTGTGGTGCCAAAAAAGGACGGCTCTTTCCGTCCTGTGCTGGACCTAAAACTGCTCAACAAGCACGTGAAAACCAGGCGGTTCCGGATGGAATCTCTCCGCTCCGTCATTGCCTCAATGTCTCAAGATTTCCTAGCATCAATAGACATCAAAGATGCTTATCTCCACGTGCCGATTGCTCCAGAGCACCAGCGTTTTCTACGCTTCGTTATAGGAGACGAACACCTTCAGTTCGTAGCCCTGCCATTTGGTCTGGCGACAGCCCCACGGGTTTTCACCAAGGTCATGGCAGCAGTGGTAGCAGTCTTGCACTCTCAGGGACACTCGGTGATCCCTTACTTGGACGATCTACTTGTCAAGGCACCCTCTCAAGAGGCATGCCAACACAGCCTGAACGTTGCGCTGGAGACTCTCCAGACTTTCGGGTGGATCATCAACTTTTCAAAGTCAAATCTGTCACCGACCCAATCACTAACATATCTTGGCATGGAGTTTCATACTCTCTCTGCGATAGTGAAGCTTCCGATGGACAAGCAGCGTTCACTACAGACAGGGGTGCACTCTCTCCTTCAAGGCCAGTCGCACCCCTTAAGACGCCTCATGCACTTCCTGGGGAAGATGGTGGCAGCAATGGAGGCAGTCCCGTTTGCGCAGTTTCATCTGCGCCCACTTCAATGGGACATTCTCCGCCAATGGGACGGGAAGTCGACGTCCTTAGACAGGAAAGTCTCCCTTTCCCAGATGGCCAAGGACTCTCTTCAATGGTGGCTTCTTCCCACCTCATTATCACAGGGAAGGTCATTCCTACCCCCATCCTGGGCGGTGGTCACGACAGACGCGAGTCTGTCAGGGTGGGGAGCAGTTTTTCTCCACCACAGGGCTCAGGGTACGTGGACTCAGCAGGAGTCCACCCTTCAGATCAATGTTCTGGAAATCAGAGCAGTGTATCTTGCCCTACAAGCCTTTCAGCAGTGGCTGGAAGGAAAGCAGATCCGAATTCAGTCGGACAACTCCACAGCGGTGGCTTACATCAACCACCAAGGCGGGACACGCAGTCGGCAAGCCTTCCAGGAAGTCCGGCGGATTCTGATGTGGGTGGAAGCCACGGCCTCCACCATCTCCGCAGTTCACATCCCCGGCGTAGAAAACTGGGAAGCGGACTTCCTCAGTCGCCAGGGTATGGACGCAGGGGAATGGTCCCTTCACCCGGACGTGTTTCAGGAAATCTGTCGCCGCTGGGGAAGGCCGGATGTCGACCTAATGGCGTCCCGGCACAACAACAAGGTCCCAATTTTCATGGCACGGTCTCGCGATCACAGAGCTCTGGCGGCAGACGCCTTAGTGCAAGATTGGTCGCAGTTCCAGCTGCCCTATGTGTTTCCCCCTCTGGCACTCTTGCCCAGAGTGCTACGCAAGATCAGGTCCGAGTGCCGCCGCGTCCTGCTCGTCGCTCCAGACTGGCCGAGAAGGTCGTGGTATCCGGATCTGTGGCATCTCACGGTCGGCCAACCGTGGGCGCTACCAGACCGGCCAGACTTACTGTCACAAGGGCCGTTTTTCCATCTGAATTCTACGGCCCTGAACCTGACTGTGTGGCCATTGAGTCCTGGATCCTAGGGGCTACGAAGCTGAAGACGTGGGCCCAGATCACAGCCCCTCAATAATGGCCATGATCAGTCTGTACCATTTATAGTGCGCAGGACCGGGCAGGCTCTACTCTGTCCAGCCTGAGACCCGCGGATGGCAGACCACTGCTCATCCTACAAGAGATAATCGGATCCTGGCAAAAATCTTTCACTGTTACTCACATTTCATCTCAAACCGAGGCCCAACCTCAGACAACTCAATATTGCGGTGATCGGTCTTCTTGTAGACGTGGTGCCTGCAGGAAGAAGCAGCGGTTATTATGGAGGACCCCGACACAGCGGGTGCTGATCACCCAGCCCTGGTCCACAGCACGTACCGGAAGGAAATGTCCTCTTGATTTGCAAAAGTTATCACTCGCCTGCTGTCATCCTTGGGCACAGGGAATAAATACTTCATGATATTGGAAACCTGGAGGCAGGAAAGGAAAGGTTTAGAAAAGTAACGACTGATGTATATGGTGGTCCAGGAAGCCGGTCTCACCCGCTGTCCAAGCCGCGAGGTGAAGTTGTGGAAGACGAGGTGTGGGTACGCCTCAGACATCGTGCCCAGGTCCGGAATATCGTGCCTCATTACCACGTTACAGAGGGTGAAATATGCGGTCGGCCCAAACGGAAGATGGCAGACGATCAGCCCGTCTAAAGAACAGGAAATGATGTGTGAGTTACTGCGCCCGATACACACAGGTGCAGCAGAGATCCAGATACTTAAAGGGAACTCGTCATCTGATTCACGCTGCTCGGGTCCTGGGCAGGGCGTCTGGCAGCATTATAAGACTTCACGTGAAAGGGCCGACCACAGACTGTGACCAAACCGGGGCTGATCCGTGACGGCTTCTCTCAGTCCACGACTGACTGATCTCTCCATATACAGACACACGACCCAACAGCCAATAGGATCGGAGACACAGAGAAGCCACCGGGAACGTGCCTCAGAGTAGTCACCCGAGACGCACGGTCCCCGCCCTGCTCTGCAATGTACCAAACTGTATTTGTGATCTGATCAGCGAGTACAATCTAATCATACATAGTTTTGGGGTCTGCTTTGTTTTTGTTAGCGGCTCTCACACTACGTTTTTTTAACATGCGTCCTGAACGGTTTTTAACGCAAAAACGGATCCAGTGCAAATGCGTTTTCATTTCAATGCATTTGCAATGGACTTGCGACAACATGCGTTCACTTGCGTTTCCGTGCGTTATAGTGAGGATCCAGCGACTTGCAGTTTTTTAACTTTTTTCAAAAACGCTCCTTGTAGTGTTTTTGAGCTGCGTCCAAATACTGCAAAATCGCTGGATCCTGACTATACAGCAAACGCATGTGAACGGTGCTATACTGATAGACAGGATCCTGTTTGGCCGAAAACCAGCCTGGCGTGATCACAGTCTCTCTCTCTCCGCTCCCCTCTCCTCCTCTCCGCTCCTCCTCTCCGCCCCCCTCTCCTCCCTGCTTTCCTCCTCCTCTTTTCCTCTCTCCTCCTCCTCCTCTTTTCCTCTCTCCTCCTCCTCTTTTCTTCCTCTCTCCTCCTCCTCTTTTCTTCCATTCTCCTCCTCTTTTCTTCCTCTCTCCTCCTCCTCTTTTCTTCCTCTCTCCTCCTCCTCCTCTTCTTTTCTTCCTCTCTCCTCCTCCTCCTCTTTTCTTCCTCTCTCCTCCTCATCCTCTTTTCTTCCTCTCTCCTCCTCCTCCTCCTCCTCTTTTCTTCCTCTCTCCTCCTCCTCCTCTTTTCTTCCTCTCTCCTCCTCCTCCTCCTCCTCTTTTCTTCCTCTCTCCTCCTCCTCCTCCTCCTCTTTTCCTCCTCCTCCTCTTTTCTTCCTCTCTCCTCCTCCTCCTCTTTTCTTCCTCTCTCCTCCTCCTCCTCCTCTTTTCTTCCTCTCTCCTCCTCTTTTCTTCCTCTCTCCTCCTCCTCCTCTTCTTTTCTTCCTCTCTCCTCCTCCTCCTCTTTTCTTCCTCTCTCCTCCTCCTCTTTTCTTCCTCTCTCCTCCTCCTCTTTTCTTCCTCTCTCCTCCTCCTCCTCCTCTTTTTTTCCTCTTTCCTCCTCCTCTTTTCTTCCTCTCTCCTCTTCCTCTTTTCTTCCTCTCTCCTCCTCCTCTTTTCTTCCTCTTTCCTCCTCCTCCTTTTTTCTTCCTCTCTCCTCCTCCTCCTCCTCTTTTCTTCCTCTCTCCTCCTCCTCCTCTTTTCTTCCTCTCTCCTCCTCTTTTCTTCCTCTCTCCTCCTTCTCCTCCTCCTCTTTTCTTCCTCTCTCCTCCTTCTCCTCCTCTTTTCTTCCTCTCTCCTCCTCCTCCTCCTCCTCCTCTTTTCTTCCTCTCTCCTGCTCTTCCTCCTCTTTTCTTCCTCTCTCCTCCTCCTCCTTCTCCTCTTTTCTCCCTCTCTCCTCCTCCTCTTTTCTTCCTCTCTCTCCTCCTCCTCTTTTCTTCCTCTCTCCTCCTCCTCCTCCTCTTTTCTTCCTCTCTCCTCCTCCTCCTCCTCCTCCTCTTTTCTTCCTCGGTCCTCCTCCTCCTCCTCTTTTCTTCCTCTCTCCTCCTCCTCCTCCTCCTCTTTTCTTCCTCTCTCCTCCTCCTCTTTTCTTCCTCTCTCCTCCTCCTCCAGGGCAGTGCTAAAGGTTTAGGCAGATATGGAAGAAATCCTGCAGAAGTGATAAGAATTGTTTATTTTTAGCAATTAACAATATGTAAAATGAATGAACTAAAGAGAACTGTAAATCCCATATACATATATTCAGAGCCGCCATTTTCTTCATCACTTTCTTCTGGGTCATGCGCACACCTTTTCCATTTGGCAGGAGGTTTCCCCAAACATCTTGGAGGCCTGACCCCTGATCTTCTGTGTACGAGTCTTGTGTGGATCCTTCTGTCAGACAGATGTGATGATGTGAGATCAGCGCTTTGTGGTGGTCGTATCATCACCTCCAGGACTCCTCAGGCTTCATTACACTGAAGATATTTCTTAAAGGGGTTGTCTAGTCTTGTGGTAAAAGTCTGCAGTTGCTCTAGGTGACTGCAGACTTCTGGATCTTGACAGTGTGCACACCGCACACTGTCAGGGATTCTCTACTGGCGTGAGTGTGACGCCCTGGCCTATCAGGTGGTCACAGGGTATTGTGCAATCTGCCCTTCTGTGCAATATCCACCTCCTCCTTCGTTACGGGTCCCTAACAAATGGTGTTGCCAAAACCAGCTAATCAAAATCTTAGGAACACTCTGCACCACACCCACCAGACACACCAGTGGACGACCTGAGTGGAATAGGGTCGCCCACTTGGGGGGTTGGTTAAGGGGAGGTCAGGAGTGTCAGGAGACAGTCAGAGGAAGGGAGAGTGTAGTGTTGGAGGTGAAAGTGAGAGGAGGTCAGGAGCTGGGCTCCTTGTTATGCCTAGGTGGCAGACGTTGGTCTGGGCCTGGTAGGAGCTGGACCCCCGGTCGCAGGGGATCGTGACAACGGGCACGGCATTGTCGTGGTGGACAGCCGGCGGCCTTGTACCATCACCGGGCTGGGACCAGGGCACGACGGGGTACGTGGACCCTAGGTCAGGGAGTAGCTTCAGGCAACCTTACAATTCGCCCGACGAGAACGGAGCCTTCAAGATCCGTTCTCCACCCGCTCCAAAATCAGGGTACTAGAGCAACCAGGGGGATAGGACTTTCCACAAATACGGCCCAAGAAATCCCAAGCGTGAACCCTGACAGCAAGCTCCCTCAGTTAGCCACACTGGGGAGCGGGACCCGACTAGTTTTAGGCTACGGGGACCAACCAGAAAGAAACAAGATGCTACGGGAAAAGGTCACAGATCAACAGACAACACCAACAGAAATGGGACCCAGGCGTGCTCCCCCTCAGCGGCAGCGGTGTCCAGAACTTTGGTTTACTACAGTTGTCGGTGTCAGCGTTATTGGACTGAGTGAGTACGCAAGTGACCCCTACCCCCCCAACGGCACCTCCCTGTCAGCATCACCGAGTCCCGGGGACCCCCCTACCTGTGGAGGGGTTAAACACCTGGCTGCCCACTCCATCACCACCGGGTACTCCCAGCCGAAACGGTGGTACTCCATCTTACCACACACCACGGGTGGCGTCACGAACTCTCAATATACCATACCCCCTGTAAATCCCCCCCTTCATTCGAGTGGACGCGAGACCCCTGGGTCCAGACGTCCCTCGAGCCACCGCGGATCCGAGCAGCTCTGCTGCTTACACGGGGGCGGTACAAGAGCATGACTGCGAGTATGTGATGTGCATACATGCGGTCACATCCCGACATGACACCCATTTCACCACAAGACCGGACAAGACATTGGCTGGATGTTTGGGGTCCGCTGTCTGGCTGCAGAATAAATGTGGATGACGCCCTGATTTATTAGGCCATGTTCACACGTTCTGTATTTGGTGAGATTTTTACCTCAGTATTTGTAGCCAAAACCAGGAGAGGGTGAAAAACACAGAAATGGTGACCAGTTTCTACTACTGTCCCACTCCCTGGTTTTGGCTACAAATACTGAAGTAAAAAACTGCCCAAATACTGAATGTGTGAACAAAATTTTGACCACGCCCCTAGCCACACCCCCAGCCACACCCATTTGGCAGTAAGGGTCATTCAGCAGATGCCCCGGACTGTTCATTCATATTCATAGCAGTCAGAATTTTTTTATATTTCTGTGTCACTATATGACATGTTGCTTATTTGTGCCTATCAATCCGTGTTCACACGTTGCATAAATTCTGTTTCTTTTTGTTTCTGTCTGCACCAAACTACACAATAACAATCTTCTCTGTTTTTTCCATTTTTGCTGCATTTTTTCTGCCTTTTCTCCATTATTTAATGCGTTTTTGGTTCAGATGTGAATCTGCGTTTTTAAGTGTTTTTATTGTACAGAGAAGCTTTTTCCTGCATTTTTTTAAGCTCCACATAGAAACCTCCAGAGAAACACCCCCCCCCCCCCGAAAACCATTCATCCCTCCATTCATCCCTCTATCATCCATCCATCCCTCCCTCTATCCCTCCATTCATCTCTCTATCATCCATCCATCCCTCCCTCTATCCCTCCATTCATCCCTCCATTCATCCCTCTATCATCCATCCATCCCTGTCTCTATCCCTCCATTCATCCCTCCCTCTATCCCTCCATTCATCCCTCTATCATCCATGCATCCCTCCCTCTATCCCTCCATTCATCCATCCCTCCATCCATCTTTGCAGCTGAAAAACCTGCTTCTGGTGTCTGACCTGCAGTATAGAGGTCAAGATAACAAAATCTTCCTATTGCTTTCAATAGAGGCAGTAGCTCAGTGGTTAGAGCTGCTGCCTTTGAAACAATGAACTCACAGCTCCACGAGTTCGAGTCCCGGCCGCCCCGAAAATCCAGAGCCGATGATAATTTAATTTAATTTATTCACTCCACTGAGGGGAGGAGCCGGGACATCAGCTGTGAGCCACGGGAGTGCGGGACAGCCCTGATAAATCGTGCAAGTCCCGCAGAATCCGGGACGGTTGGGAGGTATGCTTACACTATTAGGCTACATTGGTGCAGGTAAGTAGATAGTGACTACTTACCTGCCCTGCCGTCAGCCCTTCTCCCCAGGCTCAGAGCAGTCATGTGATCGCTCCTACCGTGATTTTGCTGCTTCCTGTGATGTCACGACCACAAGTGCAGGAGCTTATGCTCGCCTTGTAGACGGGCATCACAAGAGACATCATGTAGCCGCCCTGCTGGGCAGGTACAGTGGGTGGCGTCCCGCCCAACCCCCCCTTCCCTGCACCCTACCACACATCTCAGTGCAGGAGGTCTCACTGCCTGTACGCTGCATGCAGCCTCCGATGCTGCTTGTGGCGTGCAGGCCCATGGCCCCCTTGCTGAACGCTGCCTGTGAAGGGGCTTATGCAGTCAGCGCTATATATCAGATGACTGATTCACTGACGATGCGCAGATGGGAGCACTGTATACAGCTATGATCATCCGCCGGTCAGAGGCCAGCAGCGGATCATTGCAGAAGCTGTATACAGAGCGCCTGGGAATCTGTCATCTGATATAAAGCGCCGTCAGCTTCTGCCCCTGAAGCTGCTTGTGGCATGCAGGTCCCTTGCTGATCGCAGCCTGTGCAGGGGCTGTGCAGTCAGCGCTTTATAACAGATGACAGATACCCAGGCAATCTGCAGAGCCGAGCTCTGTATACAGCTGTTATCAGCCGCCAGCCAGAGGCCAGCAGCAGATCACTGGAGAAGCTGCATAGAGAGCGCGTCCCTGCACAGCGCCTGGAAATCAGTCCTCTGCTATAAAACGCTCACTGCACGGCCCCTACAGAGGCCGCAATTAGCAATGAGGGGGCTGCGGCCGCAAGAGGCAGGACACAGGGCACCAAGGGAACCAGGACTGGTGAGAAGGATTTGTGTGTGTGAAGTATGGCAGACTAGTGGGAAATTCTACAGGACAGAGCATTGCTACTGTGGCGCCCTGGGCAAGCCAGGTCGTCACAGAAACTACAACACACCCCGGCTAGGCACACCGAAGTCAGACAAAATCCTTGTTGCCTCCCTCCAGGGGCTGATGTCCACACCAGGGGGTGGGCCAGGCGGTTGGCCCCGCCCACTGAGGAGTACACAGTCCTGGAGGCAGGAAAAGGAAGGCAGTTAAGTGCAGAGTGTAGTTTGGAGTAGAGTGAAGTAGCAAAGGAGGAACTGACTGACCGTGTCCAGGTGAGTGGCCCGGGCACATACAACAAGATTGGCTGACAGTGGTGACCGTCTGCAGGCGAGGCCTATCGGTACCGAACCGGGGAGCGAAGAGAAGCCAGCACCATTCGGCAGGGCTTACGGACCAGGCTTGGAGTCGCCGTAAAACCGGTCAAATCCGTTAGCGAAGGGAACCTCCGGGATTTCCTAGCAGTCAAGACCCGATTGAAGGCAACAGCTCAAACCGTGAAGGGAAACACAGTCACCGCCAAGGCTACAGTTCCCAGGGCCAGAGCCTGCGGGCAAAAGGGGCTCCCTCAGCATCCATCCAAGCTGGGGAGCGGGTTACCGGTGGGAAGCCATCAGTACCAAAACATTCTACAGGTGCAGGGAAAGGCAGTCACCATCAACCTACCGGGAGCAGAAACCACCACAGCCGTGAGTGGGCCCCGTCCATCCAGCCGTGTGTTTTACCAAGGACTTTGCCTTCATCATTGGCTGAGTGAGTACTACCGTGCCGTGCGGCACAGCGCTGTCCCCGCGACCCTGCACCTCACCAGACCCCGTAACCCGCCTGCCATCCCTAACCCTCACCGGGCCCCGGGACAACCAACTCCCTACCCACGGAGGGGAGAACCAACATCCAAGCTGCTCCCAGTCATCGCTCCCGGGATCCCCGTCCAGAGCAGCGGTGGTGTCACAACCTCACCACAACCGTGGGTGGCGTCACGGACAATCAAACCCTCAAAACCAATCCCCTTTTCACTCACGGGCAAGGAGCGCCGCTCGAGCCACCGAGCAGCGAGCAAGCAAGCCGCAGCAGCGCTGGACCCGAGCAGTGGGTGAGCGCAGCGCCCTCCCCGCCCGCGACAACTGGGCGTCACGAACTGGATCTTACCGCTCTGCCATCTGGTAGAGGTGCGCCTTGTGACCGCCGGAGGTGTCCGGACGAAAATTTTGGGAAGCCGCCATCTTGGGCGCGAAAAATTCCAGCTCGAGCGTCTCCTCGAGCAGTGGAGGTGCGAAAGCCGAAACCCCCGCCCCTGTAGAGGAGGAGCTGGAAAAAGACTAAGGGGGACAGATGGCGTCTGGCCGCATGTGAACCGCGGCTGTGAAAGCAGGGACGCCAGGACTCTGCGGCGATTTTCTGGTTCCTGGAAAGCACCACTACCAACATTTCTTCGGCGCTCCATTGGGAGACCCAGACGATTGGGTGTATAGCTACTGCCTCCGGAGGCCACACAAAGCATTACACTAAAAAGTGTAAGGCCCCTCCCCTTCTGGCTATACACCCCCCGTGGGATCACGGCTGCTCAGTTTTCAAGCTTTGTGCGAAGGAGGTCAGACATCCACGCATAGCTCCACTGTTTAGTCAGCAGTAGCTGCTGACTATATCGGATGGAAGAAAAGAGGGCCCATACTAAAGGGCCCCCAGCATGCTCCCTTCTCACCCCACTTTTGTCGGGTGTTTGTTAAGGTTGAGGTACCCATTGCGGGTAAGGAGGCTGGAGCCCACATGCTGTTTTCCTTCCCCATCCCCCTGAAGGGCTCTGGTGAAGTGGGATCTTACCGGCCTCCAGACTCTGAGGCCGGGCTCCATCCACAGACCCGGAGAGCCTGCTGGATATGGAGCTGGGTACCATCAGGGACAAGGCCCTGCAACATTCAGGTACTCTGTGTCCCCGTGCAGACAGGCACAGACACACTCCAGCGTTGCTGGGTGTTCTAGTGCGCCGGGGACAGTAGCGCTGTGCGCCTGGGTTTTACTCACTGCAGCTTAGCTGAGTGAGTTTATATGGGGAACTACCGCGCCGGCCGCCATGGAGGCAGCGGCGCGGCTGAGACTTGTGGTGCGCCGGGGACTTCGCGCCGACCGTGCTTTTACGACGGCAGCGCTGATTAATCTAGTCCCCGGCTTCTGCGGCCTAGTTACGTTCGTTCCCGCCCCCAGCCCTGTCAGTCAGGGCAGGGGAGAGACGCTGTACAGTAGTCAGCGCCGAGGGCTGGAGTCTTATTTACATACTCCAGCCCTCTCACTTGGCACAGTGGGACGCCAGTTCCCGCTCTTTGTCTGCAGCACGCCCACGGCCCGCCCCTCTTCACAGGACGCCGGCAGCCATTCCTGCACGCAGTCTGAGCTGGAGAACGGACATAGCCCTGGGAGACCCAGACAGGGGGATTCTGGCGACCACACAACCGCTAATAAGCGGGTGGTAAGCAGCACCTAGGTGCTGACCCCACTAGTGCCACAGTGTTGTTTTGTGTACTTTTGTTTGTACATATATATATATATTGCACTGTACGGTCGCTTCTTGGCTTATACCCCTATATTGCTCTGAGGAGACAACAGCATGTCATCCGCAAAAAGCAAGGGTGCCAAGGCACGGGCTTTATATACTGCCTGTACCGCATGTGGGGCTGATCTACCGGCAGGTTCCACTGACCCCCATTGTGTGCAATGTTCGGTCCCTGTGCCACTTCGTCAGCCGGAGTCTATGCTAGTAGTGGCCCAGGCAGAGACGCCTGTGAACCCTGCCCCGGTGACGGGGACAGAGTTTGCAGTTTTTGCTGATAAGATGTCTGTGACTATGACAAAAATTCTAGAAACCTTGCAGTCCAGGCCGGTCACTCAGACCATGGGCACTGCTGATTCCATGTTTCCCGGTCCCCCTCAGTTGGAACTAATACGTGCTCCAAGGGGGTCCCAGGCATCACAGGCTGAAGGCTCTGACTCGGACGACAGTCCCAGGCAGCCTAAGCGAGCTCGCTGGGAGAGACACTCGGCGTCATCACGCTGGTCAGGGTCTCAGCGAGCGGATTCTCTGTATGATGAGACAGAGTTAGGTGATCAGGAGTCTAATCCTGAGACTGCTCTCAACCTGGATACCCCTGATGGTGACGCCATGGTGAATGATCTTATAGCGGCCATCAATAGACTGCTGGATATTTCTCCTCCAGCGGAGGAGGCAGCAGCACAGCAGGAGAAATTCCATTTTAGGTATCCCAAACGTAAATTGAGCTCTTTTCTGGACCATGCGGACTTCAGAGAAGCAGTCCAGAAACACCATGCTTATCCAGATAAGCGTTTCTCCAAACGTCTTAAGGATACACGTTATCCCTTTCCCCCTGACGTGGTCAAACGCTGGACCCAGTGTCCAAAGGTGGACCCCCCAATCTCCAGGCTTGCGGCTAGATCCATAGTTGCAGTGGAAGATGGGGCTTCTCTTAAAGATGCCAATGACAGACAGATGGACCTTTGGTTGAAATCTGTCTATGAAGCTATCGGTGCGTCGTTTGCTCCAGCATTCGCAGCCGTGTGGGCACTCCAAGCTATTTCAGCTGGTCTAGCGCAGGTGGACTCGATCATACGTCCATCAGTGCCGCAAGTGGCGTCCTTGACCTCGCAAATGTCTGCGTTTGCGACTTACGCTATCAATGCGGTCTTGGACTCTACCAGCCGTACGTCAATGGCGTCCGCCAACTCGGTGGTTTTACGCAGAGCCTTATGGTTAAAAGAATGGAAAGCAGATTCTGCTTCCAAAAAATGCTTAACCAGTTTGCCATTATCTCAAGACAGGCTGTTTGGTGAGCAATTGGCGGAAATCATTAAACAGTCCAAGGGTAAGGACTCTTCCTTACCCCAGCCCAGATCAAACAAACCTCAGCAGTGGAAGGGACAGTCGAGGTTTCGGTCCTTTCGAGGTTCGGGCAGGACCCAATTCTCCTCGTCCAAAAGGACTCAGAAGGAGCAGAGGGGCTCAGATTCCTGGCGGACTCACTCACGTCCAAAGAAAGCAGCCGGAGGAACCGCTCCCAAGCCGGCTGCCTCATGACTTTCGGCCTCCTCTCTCCGCATCCTCGGTCGGTGGCAGGCTCTCCCGCTTTTGCGGCATTTGGCTGCCACAGGTCAAAGACCGGTGGGTAACAGACATTTTGTCTCACGGGTACCGGATAGAGTTCAGTTCTCGTCCTCCGCCTCGATTCTTCAGAACTTCCCCACATCCCGACCGAGCCGATGCTCTTCTGCAAGCGGTGTGCTCTCTAAGGGCAGAGGGAGTGGTAATCCCTGTTCCTCTTCTAGAAAGAGGTCAGGGTTTTTACTCCAATCTATTTGTGGTGCCAAAAAAGGACGGCTCTTTCCGTCCTGTTCTGGACCTAAAACTGCTCAACAAGCACGTGAAAACCAGGCGGTTCCGGATGGAATCCCTCCGCTCCGTCATTGCCTCGATGTCTCAAGGAGATTTCCTAGCATCAATAGACATCAAAGATGCTTATATCCACGTGCCGATTGCCCCAGAGCACCAGCGTTTTCTACGCTTCGTTATAGGAGACGAACACTTTCAGTTCATAGCCCTGCCGTTTGGTCTGGCGACAGCCCCACGGGTTTTCACCAAGGTCATGGCAGCAGTGGTAGCAGTCTTGCACGCTCAGGGACACTCGGTGATCCCTTACTGGGACGATCTACTTGTCAAGGCACCCTCTCAAGAGGCATGCCAACACAGCCTGAACGTTGCGCTGGAGACTCTCCAGACTTTCGGGTGGATCATCAACTTTTCCAAGTCAAATCTGTCACCGACCCAATCACTAACATATCTTGGCATGGAGTTTCATACTCTCTCAGCGATAGTGAAGCTTCCGCTGGACAAACAGCGTTCACTACAGACAGGGGTGCACTCTCTCCTTCAGGGCCAGTCGCATCCCTTAAGACGCCTCATGCACTTCCTGGGGAAGATGGTGGCAGCAATGGAGGCAGTTCCGTTTGCGCAGTTTCATCTGCGCCCACTTCAATGGGACATTCTCCGCCAATGGGACGGGAAGTCGACGTCCTTGGACAGGAAAGTCTCCCTTTCCCAGACGGCCAAGGACTCTCTTCAATGGTGGCTTCTTCCCACCTCATTATCACAGGGAAGGTCCTTCCTACCCCCATCCTGGGCGGTGGTCACAACAGACGCGAGTCT
The DNA here is from genome assembly GCF_048569485.1 of Anomaloglossus baeobatrachus. Taxonomy (NCBI): domain Eukaryota; kingdom Metazoa; phylum Chordata; class Amphibia; order Anura; family Aromobatidae; genus Anomaloglossus; species Anomaloglossus baeobatrachus. The sequence continues at coordinate 220,726,093 of NC_134361.1, read as the reverse complement.
GTCAGGGTGGGGAGCAGTTTTTCTCCACCACAGGGCTCAGGGTACGTGGACTCAGCAGGAGTCCAGCCTTCAGATCAATGTTCTGGAAATCAGAGCAGTGTATCTTGCCCTACAAGCCTTTCAGCAGTGGCTGGAAGGAAAGCAGATCCGAATTCAGTCGGACAACTCCACAGCGGTGGCATACATCAACCACCAAGGCGGGACACGCAGTCGGCAAGCCTTCCAGGAAGTCCGGCGGATTCTGATGTGGGTGGAAGCCACGGCCTCCACCATATCCGCAGTTCACATTCCCGGCGTAGAAAACTGGGAAGCGGACTTCCTCAGTCGCCAGGGTATGGACGCAGGGGAATGGTCCCTTCACCCGGACGTGTTTCAGGAAATCTGTCGCCGCTGGGGAAGGCCGGACGTCGATCTAATGGCGTCCCGGCACAACAACAAGGTCCCAACTTTCATGGCACGGTCTCGCGATCACAGAGCTCTGGCGGCAGACGCCTTAGTGCAAGATTGGTCGCAGTTCCAACTGCCCTATGTGTTTCCCCCTCTGGCACTCTTGCCCAGAGTGCTACGCAAGATCAGGTCCGATTGCCGCCGCGCCCTGCTCGTCGCCCCAGACTGGCCGAGAAGGTCGTGGTATCCGGATCTGTGGCATCTCACGGTCGGCCAACCGTGGGCGCTACCAGACCGGCCAGACTTACTGTCACAAGGGCCGTTTTTCCATCTGAATTCTGCGGCCCTGAACCTGACTGTGTGGCCATTGAGTCCTGGATACTAGCATCTTCAGGATTATCTCAAGGGGTCGTGGCCACCATGAGACAGGCTAGGAAGCCCACGTCTGCTAAGATCTACCACAGAACGTGGAAGATTTTCTTATCCTGGTGCTCGGCACAGGGAGTGTCCCCCTGGCCATTTGCATTGCCTACTTTTCTTTCCTTCCTGCAATCTGGTTTGGAAAAAGGCTTATCGCTCGGCTCCCTTAAAGGGCAAGTCTCAGCGCTATCGGTATTTTTTCAAAAGCGTCTAGCACGACTTCCTCAGGTGCGCACGTTCCTGCAGGGAGTTTGTCACATCGTCCCTCCGTACAAACGGCCGTTAGATCCATGGGATCTGAACAGGGTACTAGTTACTCTCCAGAAGCCGCCCTTCGAGCCTCTGAAAGATGTTTCACTTTCCCGGCTCTCACAGAAAGTGGCCTTTCTGGTAGCGGTCACGTCTCTTCGGAGGGTATCAGAGCTGGCAGCGCTGTCATCCAAAGCTCCCTTCCTGGTTTTTCACCAGGACAAGGTAGAGCTGCGCCCGATTCAGGAGTTTCTCCCTAAGGTGGTATCCTCTTTTCATCTCAATCAGGATATCTCCTTGCCTTCCTTTTGTCCTCATCCAGTTCATAGGTATGAAAAGGATTTGCATTTGTTGGATCTCGTGAGAGCACTCAGAATCTACATTTCCCGCACGGCGCCCCTGCGCCGCTCGGATGCACTCTTTGTCCTTGTCGCTGGTAAGCGCAAAGGATCGCAGGCTTCCAAATCCACCCTGGCTCGATGGATCAAGGAACCAATTCTTGAAGCCCACCGTTCTGCCGGGCTTCCGGTTCCATCAGGGCTGAAGGCCCATTCTACCAGAGCCGTGGGTGCGTCCTGGGCATTACGACACCAGGCTACGGCTCAACAGGTGTGCCAAGCAGCTACCTGGTCGAGTCTGCACACTTTCACCAAACATTATCAGGTGCATACCTACGCTTCGGCGGACGCCAGCCTAGGTAGAAGAGTCCTGCAGGCGGCGGTTGCCTCCTCGTAGGAGAGGGCTGTTTTGCAGCTCTCACTTGAGGTATTACTTTACCCACCCAGGGACTGCTTTTGGACGTCCCAATCGTCTGGGTCTCCCAATGGAGCGCCGAAGAAGAAGGGAATTTTGTTACTTACCGTAAATTCCTTTTCTTCTAGCTCCAATTGGGAGACCCAGCAACCGCCCTGTTTCCTTCGGGATTTTTGTTTTTTTCGGGTACACATGTTGTTCATGTTGAACGGTTTCAGTTCTCCGATGTTACTTCGGGTTGAATTTGTTTAAACCAGTTATTGGCTTTCCTCCTTCTTGCTTTAGCACTAAAACTGAGCAGCCGTGATCCCACGGGGGGTGTATAGCCAGAAGGGGAGGGGCCTTACACTTTTTAGTGTAATGCTTTGTGTGGCCTCCGGAGGCAGTAGCTATACACCCAATCGTCTGGGTCTCCCAATTGGAGCTAGAAGAAAAGGAATTTACGGTAAGTAACAAAATTCCCTTCGTCTGCTCCGTCCAACTACGCAGAGGTTACGGAGCCGGTGCCCGGAACAGCGGCATGGCTCAGGGCCCAAACGGCGGGGATCTGCCGACGCTACCGGAGTCTGATATGTCTGCTGATGGAGCAGTGGACCGCGGAGGTGGAAGAGGTAGCTGCGGTCGCCCGGGTGTACGGAATGGAGGCCATGATGGAGGAGCTGGTGAGTGACCCACGTCCCTGTGTCCCCGAGGGACCGGCCACTGCGGCTGAGGGACCCGGTCTACCCCTGGCCCCCATGCCGCCTCAGTCTTCCCCGCCCGTGCACCCCGCTGATGCTGGTCCGTCTTGCGTACACCCCTTGTAACGGTAGCCGAAAGAGTGGAGAGCCCGGAGACTGCGGCAGCTGGCGGCAACTCGCCTGGCGCAGGGACAGATGATAGTGACTCCGGACCTGACACAGAGCCTGTTTCAGAGGAGGACGAAGGAGTCGTCGCCCTGGATGGCATGGAGGCCACTTACATTCCCCGGAGCGGAAATAACAGATAATGGGCGGCCCTTCCTCGTCGCGCCTGCTATGTGCTGGAGGGGTTGGTGCCCGTGTTCTTCCACCCAGGGCCGGGTGAGGAGGATGAAAATGAGCAGTGATGGCAGCGGAGCTCCGCTGCAAGTTGTCCCCGTTGGGACCACCAGCAATGTTGTTGAAAGTTTTTGAATGATAAGTAAATTAATAGAAGAAGTTCATCTGATTTGCAACACTGATTGAACCGGCCGTTGCTGGCAACTGGTCCCCGGAAGGACCTCTTGAAACCACTGCGTAGAAACTGCTACGGACAAGCCCGAGAACTGTCAGGGCAACCACAAACTTGTGGCATGTAAATATTTGTTGGCTTGATACCGTGACCGCCTCCGGAGATGCTGATTTGGGAGTATGGGCCTGGAGGAAAGGGATGGCCCAGGCCCGCCACTACCGTAACCGGTGGCGATCCTCCGGGGGTTCAGGGGTCCCAATGGACGCGGGTCCCCTGAAAGAGACCGTACCCGCTCGGGCAATCTGGTGCTGGACTGGGGTCAAGGGGTGCTGCTCGTTTGCTTAGGGGCAGCATCAGGGCCAGGTTGTTTGGGTGGGAGAAGAGCGGAAGCCGTACCGTTAATAAAGACAACCGTTTAGTAACGTTTAAGAATGTACCTCCCGATGTGGGAAGATTGAAAATGCTTGTCTTACATGTTTTTACTGTTTTTATCTTTTGCAGTTCAACAAAAATAAAACCGGTGATGGACGGGCAGCCCGCAGACGGTCTGCATTTTACTAAGGGGGAATGTGGCGCCCTGGGCAAGCCAGGTCGTCAAGAAACTACAACAACACACCCCACACCCCGGCTAGGCACACCGAAGTCAGACAAAATCCTTGTTGCCTCCCTCCAGGGGCTGATGTCCACACCAGGGGGTGGGCCAGGCGGCTGTCCCCACCCGCCGAGGAGTACACAGTCCTGGAGGCAGGAAAAGGAAGGCAGTTAAGTGCAGAGTGTAGTTTGGAGTGGAGTGAAGTAGCAAAGGAGGAACTGACTGACCGTGTCCAGGTGCGTGGCCCGGGCACATACAGCAAGATTGGCAGACGGTGGTGACCGTCTGCAGGCGAGGCCTATCGACGCAGAACCATAGGGCCGGGGTTGGGCGGTGGCCCACTGGTACCGAACCGGGGAGCGAAGAGAAGCCAGCACCATTCTGCAGGGCTTACGGACCAGGCTTGGAGTCGCCGTAAAACCGGTCAAATCCGTTAGCGAAGGGAACCTCCGGGGTTTCCCAGCAGTCAAGACCCGATTGAAGGCAACAGCTCAAACCGTGAAGGGAAACACAGTCACCGCCAAGGCTACAGTTCCCAGGGCCAGAGCCTGCGGGCAAAAGGGGCTCCCTCAGCATCCATCCAAGCTGGGGAGCGGGTTACCGGTGGGAAGCCATCAGTACCAAAACATTCTACAGGTGCAGGGAAAGGCAGTCACCATCAACCTACCGGGAGCAGAAACCACCGCAGCCATCAGTGGGCCCAGTCCATCCAGCCGTGTGCGTTTTACCAAGGACTTTGCCTTAGTCATGGGCTGAGTGAGTACTACCTTGCCGTGCGGCACAGCGCTGCCCCCGCACCTCACCAGGCCCCGTAACCCGCCTGCCATCCCTAACCCTCACCGGGCCCCGGGACAACCAACCCCCTACCCACGGAGGGGAGAACCAACATGCAAGCTGCTCCCAGTCATCGCTCCCGGGATCCCTGTCCAGAGCAGCGGTGGTGTCACAACCTCACTACAACCGTGGGTGGCGTCACGGACAATCAAACCCCCAAAACCAATCCCCTTTTCACTCACGGGCGAGGAGCGCCGCTCGAGGCCCCGGATCCGGCCCGCCGCTCGAGCCACCGAGCAGCGAGCAAGCAAGCTGCAGCAGCGCCGGACCCGAGCAGTGGGTGAGCGCAGCGCCCTCCCCGCCCGCGACACTACAAGAAGAGGAGCCCAAGGGGACATTACTACAGGATGGGGAAAGGGATGGAACACATTGCTATAGTATGGGGACAGGGATGGGCACATTACTACATTATATGTGCGGTGGATGTGAGGTGATTGTGCTGTCACAGATGAGAGAAGCAGGATCACTGCCCTGTACTACCAATGATTGGATATACAGAGCAGTGATATCTCATCTATGCAGCACAATCACCTCACATCCACCGCACATATAATATAGTAATGTGCCCATCTTTGCTGGAGCATGAGAGGTCTGTGCTGGGCAGAATACTGACAGCCAATGAGTGTGTAGAGGGCGGGCAGAGGGCGGGGCTGGGCGGTGCCAGCTTGACTGAGGTTCAGCATAGGAAGTTATCATGTTTGCTTGAGCTGCATGCAAACAAAGAGCTGCAGAGAATAAAGTGATAAATCAAAAGTATCAGCAGTGAGAAAGGGAATAATACATAACTTTTATTAGAATTATTAAAAAAATTGCGTAGTGCTGCAATTTATAAATTAATTTTTTGTGCAAAAAAATGAAACAATACTCATGTCCAAGAGGACCAACAAAGATAGCGTTGGAGCCCCCCCGGTGGTGTCCGTCAATGATAGACCATAATCACCAGATGGACATTGAGGGGCTTCGACGCCAAATCAGTGTCCAAGATTCATAGACACTGTGAATTGATGACTACTATGAGCCGGATAAATGGGGCAACAACCTATAATCCTATTAGTCAGGTTAGGGTCATGGGAGGATATATTCCAGTGGGAACCAAGCCCCCCAATAGGACTCACACTTGGTGAGTCCTATTGGGGGGCTTGGTTCCCACTGGAATATATCCTCCCATGACCCTAACCTGACTAATAGGATTATAGGTTGTTGCCCCATTTATCCGGCTCATAGTAGTCATCAATTCACAGTGTCTATGAATCTTGGACACTGATTTGGCGTCGAAGCCCCTCAATGTCCATCTGGTGATTATGGTCTATCATTGACGGACACCACCGGGGGGGCTCCAACGCTATCTTTGTTGGTCCTCTTGGACATGAGTATTGTTTCATTTTTTTGCACAAAAAATTAATTTATAAATTGCAGCACTACGCAATTTTTTTAATAATTCTAATAAAAGTTATGTATTATTCCCTTTCTCACTGCTGATACTTATCTTAATTTTGAGAGGTAATTTGGGAACGGCTTCTCATCACCTGTTTCTATACTGCTGGTATTTGATAAATCAAAAGGAACAAAAGTTAGAAAACAAAAAGCACAATTTCTTCGGCGCTCTATTGGGAGACCCAGACGATTGGGTGTATAGCACTGCCTCCGGAGGCCACACAAAGCAATTACACTAAAAAGTGTAAGGCCCCTCCCCTTCTGGCTATACACCCCCAGTGGGATCACTGGCTCACCAGTTTTCTGCTTTGTGCGAAGGAGGTCAGACATCCACGCATAGCTCCACTGTTTGTAGTCAGCAGTAACTGCTGGCTATATCGGATGGAAGAAAAGAGGGCCCATATGGGGCCCCCAGCATGCTCCCTTCTTACCCGCGGTGGTGCTTGTAAGGTTGAGGTACCTATTGCTGGTACAGAGGCTGGAGCCCACATGCTGTTTTCCTTCCACATCCCCTGGAGGGCTCTGTGGAAGTGGGATCTTGCCGGCCCCCAAGCCCTGGGGCCGGGCTCCATCCACAGACCCAGAGAACCTGCTGGATTTGGAGCGGGAGTGCCGTTCAGGGACAAGGCCCTGCAACTTTCAGGTACTCTGTGTCCCCGGCAGGCACGGACACTCTCAAGGCTTGCTGAGCGTTATAGTGCGCCGGGGACAGTAGCGCTGTGCGCTGGGGTTAGGTCACTGCAGCTTTGCTGAGTGACGTTACATGTTGGGAACTACTGCGCCGACCGCTACTGGAGCGGCGGCGCAGCTGCGACTTGTGGTGCGCCGGGGACTTTGCGCCGACCGCGCTTTTACGGCGGCGGCGCTTCTAACTTTAGCCCCCGGCTTCTGCGGCCTAGCGCCGCTTCGTTCCCGCCCCCACCCTGTCAATCAGGGTAGGGGAGAGACGCTGCTCAATTGGCAGCGCCGAGGGCTGGAGCTTTATTTACATGCTCCAGCCCTCTCACTAGGCACAGTGGGAAGCAGGCTTCCCGCTCTTCGTCTGTATACGCCCAGGGCCCGCCCCCCCTCTCCACAAGGACGCCGGCAGCCATTACACATGCGGTCTGGCTGAGGAAAGGCAGCAGGCTCTGGGAGACCCAGACTAAAGGGATTTCGGCGACCACACACCCGCTCCTAAGCGGGCGGTAAGCTGCACTTTAGTGCTGGCCCCACTAGTGCCTCAGTGTTATATTAGTGTACTTTTTTCTTGGTACCATATATATATATATAGTTGCACTGTAAGGTCGCTTCTTGGCTGGACACCCTGTACTGCTCTGAGGAGGCAGCAACATGTCATCCGCAAAACGCAAGGGTGCCAAGGCACAGGCTGTGTACACTGTTTGTACTGCATGTGGGGCTAATCTACCAGCAGGCTCCAACGACTCTCATTGTGTGCAATGTTCAGTCCCAGTGGCACTTCGTCAGCCAGAGCCTATGGTGGTAGTGGCCCAGGCAGAGACGCCTGTGAACCCTGCCCCGGTGACGGGGACAGACTTTGCAGTTTTTGCTGACAAAATGTCTGTGACTATGGCAAAAATCCTGGAGACCTTGCAGTCCAGGCCAGTTGCTCAGACCATGGACACTGCTGTGTCTATGCTCTCCGGTCCCCCTCAGTTGGAACTAATCCGTACTTCAGGGGGGTCTCAAGCATCACAGGCTGAAGTCTCTGACTCAGATGACAGTCCCAGGCAGCCTAAGCGAGCTCGCTGGGAAAGACCCTCCACGTCATCACACTGCTCAGGGTCTCAGCGACAAGAGTCTCTCTGTGATGAGGCTGAGGATGGTGATCAGGATTCTAATCCTGAGGCCCCTCTCAATCTGGATGCTCCTGATGGTGACGCCATGGTTAATGACCTTATATCGGCAATTAATAGACTGTTGGATATTTCTCCCCCAGCCCCTTCTGCAGAGGAGGCAGCTGCACAGCAGGAGAAGTTCCATTTCCTGTATCCCAAGCGTAAATTAAGTGCTTTTTTGGACCACTCTGACTTCAGAGAATCGATCCAGAAACACGACGCTCATCCAGACAAGCGTTTCTCTAAACGTTCTAAGGATACCCGTTATCCTTTTCCCTCTGAGGTGGCCAAACGCTGGACCCAGTGTCCAAAGGTGGATCCCCCAATTTCCAAGCTTGCGGCTAGATCCATAGTCGCAGTAGAGGATGGCGCTTCACTTAAAGATGCCAACGACAGACAGATGGACCTTTGGTTGAAATCTGTCTATGAATCTATCGGCGCGTCGTTTGCTCCAGCATTCGCGGCCGTGTGGGCACTCCAAGCTATATCAGCTGGTTTAGCACAGGTGGATGCTTTCATACATCCAGCAGTGCCGCAAGTGGCGTCCCTAACTTCGCAAATGTCTGCGTTTGCGACCTATGCTATCAATGCTGTCCTAGAATCTACGAGCCGTACCGCTATGGCGTCCGCCAATTCTGTGGTTTTGCGCAGAGCCTTGTGGTTAAAGGACTGGAAAGCAGATGCTGGTTCCAAAAAATGCTTAACCAGCTTGCCATTATCTAGAGACAGGCTGTTTGGTGAGCCATTGGCTGAAATCATAAAACAGTCCAAGGGTAAGGACTCTTCCTTACCTCAGCCCAGAGCAAGTAAACCTCAACAGAAAAAGTGGCAGTCGAGGTTTCGGTCCTTTCGAGGCTCGGGCAAGGCCCAATTCTCCTCGTCCAAAAGGACTCAGAAAGAACAAGGGAGCTCAGATTCCTGGCGGGCTCACTCACGCCCCAGGAAAGCAAATGGAGGAACCGCTTCCAAAGCGGCTACCTCATGACTTTCGGCCTCCTCCCTCCACATCCTCGGTCGGTGGCAGGCTCTCCCGCTTTTGCGACATTTGGCTGTCACAGGTCAAAGACCGGTGGGTAACAGACACTCTGTCTCGCGGGTACAGAATCGAGTTCAGTTCTCGGCCTCCACTTCGGTTCTTCAGAACCTCCCCACACCCCAACCGAGCAGATGCCCTGCTGCAGGCGGTGGACTCTCTAAGAGCAGAAGGAGTCGTGATCCCTGTCCCCCCTCAGGAACGGGGGCGAGGATTTTACTCCAATCTCTTTGTGGTTCCAAAAAAGGACGGCTCCTTCCGTCCTGTTCTGGACCTAAAACTGCTCAACAAGCATGTGAACGCCAGGCGGTTCCGGATGGAATCCCTCCGCTCAGTCATTGCCTCAATGTCTCAAGGAGATTTCCTAGCATCAATAGACATCAAAGATGCTTATCTCCACGTGCCGATTGCTACAGAGCACCAATGCTTTCTACGCTTCGTGGTAGGAGACGACCATCTTCAGTTCGTAGCTCTGCCATTTGGTCTGGCGACAGCACCTCGGGTGTTCACCAAGATCATGGCGGCAGTGGTAGCAGTCTTGCACTCTCACGGACACTCTGTGATCCCTTACTTCAGGGGTGGGGAACCTCCGGCCCGCGGGCCGTATGCGGCCCGCGATGACCTTTTCTGTGGCCCCCGGGGCACTGGAGCAGATTCCCGGTGGCTGTGGTGCTCGGGCAGCCGCTCATCTTGTCTATTGCCGGGAGACAGCACTGGGGGTGGGACTTCCTCCCTCTGGCTCCTGCATGCTCCCTGTGAGATTACAGCTAGAATCAGAGTGATGGGGGAGGGGCCTGCACGGGATATAGAAGGCTGTATAGTGCCGTGCGTTCTGCCTCTCACACTCCCGTTCTGTGCTCGGCTGTTCATGGCTAGCAGGTCTTTTCTTGGAGAGAAAAGACGAGAATGAAGGCAGCCCTTGAGCTGAGCTGCTGCATCCACACTTGTGCTGCACCTGATCTTACAGGGCACCTAAGCAGCAGGTACTTATATCTGCGCTAATTGTGTTTATATCTAATATATACCACCATATATCAAATGTATTTGTCACTTCAGTGTCCAGCGTCTGTTGTGTATACATGTGCGTGTGCTGTGTATACGGCTTGTGCATGTGCTGTGTATGTGCTGTGTATACGGCGTGTGCGCTGTGTATACGGCGTGTGCGCTGTGTATACGGCGTGTGCGCTGTGTATACGGCGTGTGCGCTGTGTATACGGCGTGTGCGCTGTGTGTGCGGCGTGTGTGCTGTGTGTGCGGCATGTGTGCTGTGTGTGCGCGCTGTGTATACGGCGTGTGTCTGCTGTGTATACGGCGTGTGTGTGCTGTGTATACGGCATGTGTGTGCTGTGTATACGGCGTGTGTGTGCTTTTGTATACGGCGTGTGTGTGTGTGTGTGCGTGTGCGCGCGCGCTGTTTGTTGTGTTTGGCACTTAATAAAGTTTCATATTGTAAGGTTTATTGGTATATCTAATTCCTGGTGTGCATATGTTTACATGCAGAGCTTTTTTTCTTCTCCTTATGTACTGTGTATACGGCTTGTTGAGTGCTGTGTATGGCTTGTGTGTGTGCTGTGTATGGCTTGTTGAGTGCTGTGTATGGCTTGTGTGTGTGCTGTATACGGCGTGTGAGTGCTGTGTATGGCTTGTGTGTGTGCTGTATACGGCGTGTGAGTGCTGTGCATGGCTTGTGTGTGTGCTGTATACGGCGTGCGAGTGCTGTGTATGGCTTGTGTGCGTGCTGTATACGGCGTGTGAGTGCTGTGTATGGCTTGTGTGTGTGCTGTATACGGCGTGTGAGTGCTGTGTATGGCTTGTGTGTGTGCTGTATACGGCGTGTGAGTGCTGTGTATGGCTTGTGTGTGTGCTGTATACGGCGTGTGAGTGCTGTGTATGGCTTGTGTGTGTGCTGTATACGGCGTGTGAGTGCTGTGTATGGCTTGTGTGTGTGCTGTATACGGCGTGTGAGTGCTGTGTATGGCTTGTGTGTGTGCTGTATACGGCGTGTGAGTGCTGTGTATGGCTTGTGTGTGTGCTGTATACGGCGTGTGAGTGCTGTGTATGGCTTGTGTGTGTGCTGTATACGGCGTGTGAGTGCTGTGTATGGCTTGTGTGTGTGCTGTATACGGCGTGTGAGTGCTGTGTGCAGTATACAGTATCTCCTGTGCATGTGTACTATATATGGCCAGTGTGTATCGTGGGTGGTGTAAAATAGGAAACCTGTGTGAAGGCTGTGTGCAGTATACGGCCAGTGTGTCAGAGCGGTGTGTGTATGTACAGTGTCTCCTGTGTGATATATATGATTTACCAATCTGCGCTCCAAACAAAGACAAACCTGGAAAAGCAGTTGTGAGAAGCAAACATCACAGCGCACCAAAGAGAATCATCTACGGCCGCCACAGCAGGGGTATAGGGGAGAGTTAATTGTTTGACTAATTATAGCCGGGTCATTTTCAAGTTGATAATTTTGTGCGGCCCCCGAAGGTTGGTAGAATTTTCCAAATGGCCCCCGGCAGTAAAAAGGTTCCCCACCCCTGCCTTACTTGGACGATCTACTGGTCAAGGCACCCTCTCAAGAGGCATGCCAACTCAGCCTGAATGTTGCACTGGAGACTCTCCAGGCGTTTGGGTGGATCATCAACTTCCCAAAGTCAAATCTGTCACCGACCCAATCACTAACGTATCTTAGCATGGAGTTTCATACTCTCTCAGCGATAGTGAAGCTTCCGCTGGACAAGCAGAGGTCTCTACAGACTGGGGTGCAGGCTCTCCTTCAAAGTCAGCCGCACTCCTTAAGACGCCTCATGCACTTCCTCGGGAAGATGGTGGCGGCAATAGAGGCGGTTCCGTTTGCGCAGTTTCATCTGCGTCCACTTCAATGGGACATTCTCCGCCAATGGGACAGGAAGTCAACATCCCTGGACAGGAAAGTCTCCCTTTCCCAGACGGCCACAGACTCTCTGCAGTGGTGGCTTCTTCCCACCTCATTATCACAGGGAAGATCCTTCATACCACCGTCTTGGGCGGTGGTCACGACAGACGCGAGTCTGTCAGGGTGGGGAGCAGTCTTTCTCCACCACAGGGCTCAGGGTACGTGGTCTCAGCAGGAGTCCACCCTTCAGATCAATGTTCTGGAAATCAGAGCAGTGTATCTTGCCCTTCTAGCCTTCCAGCAGTGGCTGGAAGGAAGGCAGATCCGAATTCAGTCGGACAACTCCACAGCGGTGGCATACATCAACCACCAAGGGGGGACACGCAGTCGCCAAGCCTTCCAGGAAGTCCGGCGGATTCTGATGTGGGTGGAAGCCACAGCCTCCACCATATCCGCAGTTCACATCCCCGGCGTAGAAAACTGGGAAGCAGACTTCCTCAGTCGCCAGGGCATGGACGCAGGGGAATGGTCCCTTCACCCAGACGTGTTTCAGGAAATCTGTCGCCGCTGGGGGGTGCCGGACGTCGACCTAATGGCGTCACGGCACAACAACAAGGTCCCAACCTTCATGGCACGGTCTCGCGATCAAAGAGCGCTGGCGGCAGACGCCCTAGTGCAAGATTGGTCGCAGTTCCGGCTCCCTTATGTGTTTCCACCTCTGGCACTCTTGCCCAGAGTGCTACGCAAGATCAGATCCGATTGCAGCCGCGTCATACTTGTCGCCCCAGACTGGCCGAGGAGGGCGTGGTATCCGGATCTGTGGCAGCTCACGGTCGGCCAACCGTGGGCACTCCCAGACCGACCAGACTTACTGTCCCAAGGGCCGTTTTTCCATCGGAATTCTGCGGCCCTGAACCTGACTGTGTGGCCATTGAGTCCTGGATCCTAACGTCTTCAGGATTGTCCCAAGGGGTCGTTGCCACCATGAGACAGGCTAGGAAGCCCACGTCCGCTAAGATCTACCACAGAACGTGGAGGATATTTTTATCCTGGTGCTCTGCTCAGGGAGTGTCTCCCTGGCCATTTGCATTGCCTACCTTTCTTTCTTTCCTGCAATCTGGGTTAGAAAAAGGTTTGTCGCTCGGCTCCCTTAAAGGTCAGGTCTCGGCGCTATCCGTCTTTTTTCAGAGGCGTTTGGCACGCCTTCCTAAGGTGCGCACGTTCCTACAGGGGGTTTGCCATATCGTACCCCCGTACAAGCGGCCGTTAGATCCATGGGATCTGAACAGGGTACTAGTTGCCCTCCAGAAGCCGCCCTTCGAGCCTCTGAAGGAGGTTTCTCTTTCTAGACTATCACAGAAAGTGGGTTTTCTGGTAGCGATCACATCTCTTCGGAGAGTGTCTGAGCTGGCAGCACTATCATCCAAGGCTCCCTTCCTGGTCTTCCACCAGGACAAGGTTGTGCTGCGCCCTATTCAGGAGTTTCTCCCGAAGGTGGTATCCTCTTTTCATCTTAATCAGGATATCTCTTTGCCTTCGTTTTGTCCTCATGCAGTTCATCGGTATGAGAAGGATTTACATTTGTTAGATCTGGTGAGAGCACTCAGAATCTACATTTCCCGCACGGCGCCCTTGCGCCGTTCGGATGCACTCTTTGTCCTTGTCGCTGGTAAGCGCAAAGGGTCGCAGGCTTCTAAGGCCACCCTGGCTCGATGGATCAAAGAACCAATTCTTGAAGCCTACCGTTCTGCTGGGCTTCCGGTTCCATCAGGGCTGAAGGCCCATTCTACCAGAGCCGTGGGTGCATCCTGGGCATTACGACACCAGGCTACGGCTCAACAGGTGTGCCAGGCAGCTACCTGGTCGAGTCTGCACACTTTCACCAAACATTATCAGGTGCATACCTATGCTTCGGCGGACGCCAGCCTAGGTAGAAGAGTCCTGCAGGCGGCAGTTGCCTCCCCGTAGGGGAGGGCTGTCTTGCAGCTCTAACATGAGGTATTTCTTTACCCACCCAGGGACAGCTTTTGGACGTCCCAATCGTCTGGGTCTCCCAATAGAGCGCTGAAGAAGAAGGGAATTTTGTTACTTACCGTAAATTCCTTTTCTTCTAGCTCTTATTGGGAGACCCAGCACCCGCCCTGTTGTCCTTCGGGATTGTTGGTTTGTTTGCGGGTACACATGTTGTTCATGTTGAACGGTTTTCAGTTCTCCGATGTTACTCGGAGAGAATTTGTTTAAACCAGTTATTGACTTTCCTCCTTCTTGCTTTTGCACTAAAACTGGTGAGCCAGTGATCCCACTGGGGGTGTATAGCCAGAAGGGGAGGGGCCTTACACTTTTTAGTGTAATTGCTTTGTGTGGCCTCCGGAGGCAGTGCTATACACCCAATCGTCTGGGTCTCCCAATAGGAGCTAGAAGAAAAGGAATTTACGGTAAGTAACAAAATTCCCTTCTTTGATTTCAACTTCTTGAGAGTGCAGTGATTTCTATTGTTGTCTGGACTTTGAGTTTACTCAGTTAACTGGCACCTCAAAATATTTATTAGTGTGCACGCATAAAAATTCTTTTTTTTTTAGATTTCAGAAATCTAGTCTTAAGCGGGCTTTACACGCTACGACATCGCTAATGCGGAGTCGTTGGGGTCACGGAATTCGTGACGCACATCCGGCCGCATTAGCGATGCCGTTGCGTGTGACATCGATTAGCGATTTTGCATCGTTGCAAAACAGTGCAAAATCGCTAATCGGCGACACGGGGGTCCATTCCCAATTATCGTTACTTCAGCAGTAACGAGGTTGTTCGTCGTTCCTGCGGCAGCACACATCGCTGCGTGTGACGCCGCAGGAGCGAGGAAACTCTCCCTACCTGCCTCCCGGCCGCTATGCGGAAGGAAGGAGGTGGGCGAGATGTTACGTCCCGCTCATCTCCGCCCCTCCGCTGCGATTGGGCGGCGGTTCAGTGACGTTTCAGTGACGTCGCTGTGACGCCGCATGGACCGCCCCCTTAGAAAGGAGGCGGTTCGCCCGTCACAGCGACGTCGCCGGACAGGTAAGTATGTGTGACGGCTGTGGGCGATGTTGTGCGGCACGGGCAGCGATATGCCCGTGTCGCGCAACAGATGGGGGCGGGTACCCACACTAGCGATATCGGGAACGATATCGCAGTGTGTAAAGTAGCCTTTAGAGTGACTGCAGACTTATCACAAACTTGGACAACCCTTTACTGCTCCTAACCTAAATACGTAGTAACCGTCAACTTTTCAGATGGTCCAACACTTTAACACAGCCATGCATCATGTAATATTACAAGTTAGATTGTGAGGCTATGTGCGCACGTTGCGTACAGTCACTGCAGAATTTTCTGCAGCGATCTGAAGAGCACATGTGCGCTTCAAATCGCTGCAGAAAATGTCCGTAGAGAAAAAAAAAAGCTGATTCCATGCGCTCTGCCTGCAACTCCTGCCATAGACAGAGCGGGAGCTGCCGGCAAAGCGCACATGTCACTTCTAGAACGCAGCGCTTCGGGCAGCAGCGGAAGCGCTGCGCTCTAAGACGCCACGTGCGCACGGCCCCTGCACAATCTACATAGACTGTGCAGGGGACGCAGGACGCATGCAGTTACGCTGCGCTACAAAGCGCAGCGTAACTGCATGAATTACGCACACATGTGCACATAGCCTTACATTTGTACAGAATCTGAACCAATAACAGCACATGTATTCATCACTAGAACTGGCATTAGTGCATGAATAAATCACCTGAACTACTATCTGTACATGGTACATCAATTATGTCAGGTCAACCCATATACATTTGTATCTATAACTCCCAGTGTGTCCTTTAAAGGGAACCAAACATCAGCATTTTCCTATATAAGGTGCAGCCAGTGCAGTGCTGGCACTATCAGGCACAGTGTGTACATACCATTAGTGGGCAGCTCGGGTGTTTAGGCTGTGAAATTCAACTTTATAAAGTTTGAAAATTCAAGCACTTTTTGATTGACGTGCGCACCTCGCTGCTAATGTCCGGGCGGGTTATGCACGTGTATTCACCCCCCCCGTTCCTCCCTCTCACTGGCCGTATGTAAATTTCTAATCTTCAGTTACACGGCATCGGAGTTAGCGCCTGCGCATAGCGCTCATCTCCGGCGCCATGATTCTGAAGTCCACAGTATTATGGTGCATGAGAGGGTGGCGCATGCGCTCTCGCTTCTTCAGATCTGTTGTGACCGCGGGAGCGCGCGCGGGCACAACAGGACTGGAGAACAGCTGATCTTACCAATTAGCTGCAGCAGACGTCTCCTACGATATCGACTGCTGCAGCTAATCAGGGTAAGATCACACATGCGTATACGCACACAACGAAATTAAGCCAGAAGAAAAAGCACCCACAAATTACAGATCCATAAACAAGATCGCACATGGCCGAGAAGGGAGGACCTCTCAGGATGGGAACAAGCGGCCTCACAAAAGGGGCGTAACTCCCCACCTCATTGAGGCCCATAGGAACAAGAGTGTTCAGAGTAAGAATCTATTTAGACTCCAGTTGTGCGAGAATCTTACGCAACTAACTACCCCCACTACATTTTCTCTTCTGGCAGCAGAACTTTCTCCATCGACCAGTATATTTCCTGTAACACCACACACATACTCTATTACACAAACTGTCCGTGCTTCCTAATCTACATGGGCCTCACATCACGAGAGCTCCACGTACGGGTCAGGGAGCACGTTAGAGACATTATGGCAGCAGAGTCTGTGGAGGATGTTACGCTGCTTAAAACCCTCCCCCGGCATTTTAAGGCCCATCACAAATGTAAACCTAAATCCCTTGAGATCCGGGGCATTGACTATGTACATGGTGGGGTCCGAGGAGGGAATTTGCATAAGATTCTCACGAAACGTGAGTCTAAATGGATTGTTACTCTCAACACTCTTGTTCCTATGGGCCTCAATGAGCTGGTGAGTCATTTCTCCAATTCATGTTAATCATTTGGATTCAACCAACATTTTCTGCGATTTCAGGATCCTTCCTTTTTTACGGTTAATTGGTTTAATTGTAATATCCTGAAATTGAATATGATATGTTTTGCCCATTACATGGTCTCTAATTGCATCCTTCATGTGTTTATATTTACCATTGCACGCTTTGTATCTAGGTCCGGTTCCTTTTTCACCATTACTGTCTAGGGTGGCTCTTTGTTTCCGGCTGCGTGCGTGTCCCGGCCTGCTGAAAGCCAAGCAGCAGGGAGATTCTGCACCCAAGCCGACTGTTCATGCGAGGGAGCCATGATGACGCGTCCCGGCTCCCATGCATGCACCGCATATGGCGGTGCTGCTTCTCCTTCCGTTGTTCGGTCTCAGCATGCGACGTAGTGACTGCAATCATTAGCAACCAGGCACATCTGTGCCTGTACTATAACAATCCCAGATACATATCATCTTCATCACTCCTGGGAAAAAAACTGCCTTCCTGCGAAACAATCGTTGGGGTTCCTCCCCCCTGCTACCCATCTAAACTCACTACTGCACTTTATCAGGTGTATGCATTATGGATCACTTTTGTAACAGACTTTCTCTTGCCTCTGCTCTGACCTCCTTATTAGGCTCCTAATCGGTCATTGTTCTATTTAGATATTTAAGAACTACATTCTTTGTATACGGTTGCAGTTTTTACTTGACCAATACTTAACTTTTTTTTTAATATGCACATAGGTCTGTTTTATAACATCATATTTTGAGTTTATTTGGATGCAGGGGGTGTATAAATATATTTGAATTTTTATTCCCTGTTCTCTTGCATGGGTTACTTGTACCAATCCTTCTTTCCCCATTCTGAACCATATGTGCAATTCTTGTATTTTGTTAATAAAAGATTTTTTGATATATACCAGTTTTCGTTATTCTTTTTGTTACAGAATCTTTTTGTTCTCCTGTGTTTTTAACGTTTTACTCATCTGGGAAACATTATATGGTGTATCCTCAGTTTATAGGAATTTAGTATGGCCTTACTTCTGTTGTGGTTAATACAACACTGGTCTGGATCTACGTGTAATTTTTTTGTGCAAGTGGCAACATTTTACAATTTTCACTTTCTAGCTACACTGAGCAGCAACCACTTAGCATTAACCCTCCGTCACATACAATAGGCCTGACAGGCACATCTTTTACTTTCATTTCTCCCTCCTCACCAGATTGTGAGGAAATCCCCTCCCTCCAGGTAGTCTCCTGTCTCTAGCAGCTCTGTGAAACCTCATACCACAGTTGGATTGCAGAGCTTCAGGAGGACAGATATAACTGCGCTAATCTCTCAGGCTCATTGTATGTGAACACGTCACACTCAATAAGGTTGGTATTTTATGTTTTTATTCATCACATGCTCTGCAAGTGTAATTTTTCTGGGGAAACGTCAGGATCTAATTCTGATTGAATATGTGTTTAATAGTACTTAAAGTACCTTAAAATTAAGTTGGTTTCCATAAATTTTCTTTGTAGAGTTTTTTGACAGAGTCGAACTGGGGACTATTTGGCGGGAGTTTTGAAATGTTTGTATTTGAGAGTTATTAGTTTTATGTTAAGTAAATGTGTTTTTTTTTGCACCTGATTATGTGTAGTCTCTTATTACATCCCTATGAAGGTCACTGATCACTTTTAGAGCACTGAAATTGCAAACATTAGATATTATAGGTATTTTTCTAGCCTGCGCCTGACAGTCACATTGTATGTGAACTCGTTAGAACCAATATTGTATGTGACGGAGGGTTAAACATTGAAGACGTGCAGTAATAAGTGTTTCACCTCACTTAATGTAATTGTGTGACTGATCAAGAGGAATCCCACAAATATCAAAGTACAGAAATTGCTTAAAGGACCCAGTCATTAGATTCACTCTTCCCACAGCGGACATGAATCAGTCACTGGCTGACATACTTGTCACGCTCCCCGGGTCCTCTGCTCCGCTCCCCGGGTCCTCTGCTCCGCTCCCCGGGTCCTCTGCTCCGCTCCCCGGCTCACCTGCCACGCTCCCCGCTCTCCAGCCTCCAGTGCCCGCGCTTCCCAGGCCTCCTGGTCCCCGCTCCCGGCGCCCGTCGGCTTCCCAGTCCATGGCCGGCTCTGCTGCGTCCTCCTCTCAGCTTCCTGTGTTGGCTTCTGGCACCCGAGCCGCGCGCATGCGCATTAGGGCGCGCGCGCGGTCACTGACCCTTTCTTAAAGGGCCAGTGTCCACTGACAGGAAATGATGCACACAGGTACAGGGTATATAGGGGGTTAATGTCCAAGGGAGCGGGGCCTGTTCTTCGTGTTTTCCCAAGCTAGGAGTCAGGTCTCCTTGTGTTCTGTGAGATACTTATACTTACCTCTCTGTCTTCTAGAGCTGATCCTGCTTCGCCATCCGGTCCTGCTGTGTCTCGAACCCCGAACGCTGCCCATCTGCCATCCTGACAGTCCGTACCATCTCGGATCCCTGCGGTGACCCGTCATCTCGCTCCAACGGTTCCGGACCCCGCCTGACATCATCACGGCTTCCGAATCTGAGCTCCGTCACCCGGACCACCATCAGTGACCTCGTGGTCCCAGGGACCTCTCCATTGTCTTCCAGTGCACGGACTGTTCTGCTACCTAAAGTGCTCCGGCTACCGGACTCCTTTCCCTCATCAGGGAGTTCGGCCCAGTGGATCCACCTCCTGGGTCTGCCCGTCCATCTGGCCCTAACAATACTGCATTAGTGTATGTTTTAGTCAGATATTCTGCCCTTGGACCACTATTCTGAGGCTGGTCCCAGACTTCCCTCTACCCTGATAGACTATCCTGACAAGCTCTCTCCCTACACACAAACATAGGGAGAGAGAGAAACATCTAGCATTTTAGGGGAGAGCAGAAAAGCCATGGAATATCAGCAACAGACTAGTGATCGGACGTGTTTTTTTTTTTTTTTTATTAAATTAAAGTCCTTAATATACAAGTCACCTGAATATGCAATAATCCAAAAAGTAGCTACCCCCCTTCCCCCCCACCTCGCAATGACTGGGCATAGTGCATAGAGGTAAGGCAAATAGTGACAAAAAAAAAGAAAGAACAGATTTAAAGATTAAATGTTTATTAGTAAACACAAACAAATACATAAGTGCAGGGGCGGACTGGGGTGTCTGGGGCCCACCAGGGGAATTGACTCCAGAGGCCCACCCTACAGCTAAATATAAACACCCATTAGTGTTATCCCCATTATTGTGTTGCTTTGACTGTATACACAGGCGGCTCCTGCACATCTATATTGTGGACCATAATTGGGATGTACAATTATAGTAGTTTGCAGTAATGGGGTCTTTGGTGATGTGGGAGCCCGGCTTTATATGACGGGGAGCCCCTGACTGGCCAGCCTGGTTGTGGCTTGTTATGCCCTCTTTTCCCTGGTGCATTGTAAAGGGTTAATTCTCCATGGCTTGTTCCCTTCCCGGATCCGGATGTGAGGCAGTCCTCCTTCCCCCCTCCCCCTTGGGGGTATATATTCCTGTGACTGAAGTGCTCCCGGCCTCTTTGATCTGCGATCGAGAGTTGCACCCCCCATTGTGCTGCGCTGTTCTTTGTGCTTTTCAGGATGGCGTGGCTCTTGGAAGCTGCTATCAGGGAGAGGGTAAGCAGGGAGGGAGCTGAATGGCTTGCAGCACTCCTGCCAGAGCCTGCTCCTGTCCCGGTGCCTCTGTTATTAGATAGAGCAGGCCGGAGATCTGGGCGTAAGCCACGCCCCCCAAAGCGTTTGAGCCCGCCTACCTTTCGGGCCCGAGGATCACGTTGCCCTGCCACTCGGCAACATGGGAGGATACCTTCCAGCATTCAGCAACCAGGGAAGGACCCGCCCCTTGTTGAGGAGGTTACACCTCCCGCTTTTGGCCCACCCCCTAGCCATGCTGGGCAATGGGTGGGCGGGACAAGTTTGAATAACACTTCTGCTAAATGTTTGGCCACTTCACAGGGGGGGGCGGAGTTACAGCTTCCAGCGTCCTCAGCCTCGTGCAGCAGAATCACAACATCAGCGTCTGCCCTGCTCTGCCCACGGCCATATTCACAGCCTGCTTTAATGGGGGGTACTCACAGTGCCAGCTCCTCATCTGTGGATGAAGCTGGGCATTGTGTGAGCCTCAGCTGCCGGTGGTTCAGTCTGGGGACAATCAGATGGTTGCTCCTGGGGCCTCTGGGAGTCAGCAATCATTAAGGTCCCCACAGTTTGCTCCCCTTCCTCCTTCTACAGACTTTCCCCTTGTGCATTCAGCTGTCCTGCAGCCCCTTCCCAATGTACAGCTGCTGATTGCTGGCAGTCAAACACCCTCCCCTCTGATTACATCGCCACAGCCCCCCCTTTCCCAGTCACTGATAATGCACCAGGTGCCTGCTGGAGGAGTTAACCCCTCTCAAGCTGTTGACACTCTCCTGGCTTCTGCCATTGCCCCTTTGCAGCCGGGTGTTGTTTCTGCAGAATCTAGTGCTATTTCCACAGCTGCAGTTAACTCTTTGTTAGGGTATGTGCGCACTAGGCGTTTTTTTCACGCTGCGTTTTTATGTGCGTTTTTGTCTCAAAAAACGCACCCGCGGCTAAAAAAAACGCGGCAAAAACGCATGATCTCTGGGCACCCCCACTGCGAATTGCAGTCCGCAGCCACCCCAGAAAATGGCGCTTTCATAGAAGCGCCATCTTCTGGCGCTGTATCCAACTCCTCCAGCTGCCCTGATGCCGGGTGGCTAGCTAGGTAATAATGGAGTTAGGGATAGCTGTATATTATCAGCTAGCCCTAAGCCCGAAATTCATGGTGTCACGCCAATATTAGACATGGCCACCATGAATTTCTAGTAATGATAAAAAAAAAAAAAAAAAACAACACACAGAAAAATATTTTTATTAGAAACAAAACACAACACAATTAGTGACTCCATCTTTATTGAAATAAACCCCCCTCCGCAGTAATCCTGGGTTAGGGTCCCGCGCCGTCCAATCTGGATCCAATATCATCTGATCGGTTTGCTGGAAGACAAAGCGATCAGATGATGTGTCAGGATCAAGTGCCTGAATCACATCACACATCAGCTGATTGCATAAACGCCGATTATACAATCCGGTGATGCATCAGTAGAAAAAAAAATAAATAATACTCACTTATGTGCTGTGCTGATGACCGGCAGCTCCTAGAGCGATCGATTGGACAGGAGTCTGATCCCGTCCGATCGCTGCAGGAGCTGCCGGTAATCAGCTGATGAAGTCTCCTGACGGCAGGATCAGCTGATAGCCGGCCGGGCGACACCGCGAGAATTACGATCAGCTGATGCGTCAGGTGACTGCATCAGGTGATCCACCGCCAGGTCCTGCAAGCAAGGTCCTGCCGCCGGGGAGACTGCACACAGCCAGAGCGGCGGGACCGGGACAGGAGCGGACATGGCACCGGGACCCTGCAGACAGGTGAGTATATATGACATTTTTTTTTTTCTACTGTTCACTTTAGTTTTCGCCGCTGCCTCCACCTCCCGCCCAGACATGGCGCCGCACGGAGCTGACATGGCACAGGACGGGAGGTGGAGGCAGCGGTGACGGTATCGGGAGGATTCATGCTTCTGTGTTTACCAACAGAAGGAATCCTCTTCCTGTACACGTCACTGTAGTACCCACCCCTTGCGTTTATAGCTGCGTTTTTAGTCATAGAAACGCAGCTATATTTGCAATGTGCCTTTTTCATTGCGTTTTTGAACATCTCATTGAACTCAATGGGTGAAAAACGCAGTGAAAAACGCAGAAATAATTGACATGCTGCATTTTTGTGGTCACCACAAAAACGCAGCTAAAAAAAAAACGCTGTGTGCGGACAGCACTTATGAAAACCCATTGACATTGCTGGGGAAGCAATGTCACTGCGTTTTCAGCACAAAAACGCGGTAAAAAAACGCGGCAAAAACGCCTAGTGCGCACAAGGCCTTACTGGGTTTATCAAACCAGCAAGGGATGATGCCTACTGTTTCCACTGTTTCTGTTCAACCTGTTACAGCCTCCAACGTGGCCTCGCCAGGCCTGGGTCGTTCGAGGCGAGGCAGGAGAAGACATCACAGGTCGTCTTCCTCTTCGTATGGACAAGTATGTTACAGTGGACACGTTGAGAAGCATTTTAAGTGGGGATAAGGTGTTTTTGAACCCTAAACTGTTGCCTCAAAGCGTGTCCCCTTCGCCCCTCCCGCCTGTTCGCGCAGATATTCATAGGGACGTTTTCTATTGTGGTGTTGCCCCTTTGGGTTCCCACCTGGATCAGGAGACCATAAATAAGATCTGGACCAATGATTATATAGATATTTGGTCCCTTTTGTCGCCAGAACAAAGCTCGGTTGACCGTGAAAAGCGGCCTGTGGACAGGCCGTATGAACGCCGTCCTAAGATTGCGAAGTCCATAAATAATTGGCTTCAAGCGTTTTTTGTCTTAGGCTGTGTCATGGGTAGAAAGCATCCTGAGCGGTGCTCGGAACTTTTTCTATACATGGACACAATTTATAATTCGTATAAGACGCATGGCGGTTCCGCTTGGTGGAGATATGATGAGGATTTCCGGCGTCGCCTTGCTCTTAATCCGCAACTTGGTTGGGGTGTTAAAGCCACAGATTCATGGCTGCGCCTTATGATGTCCCAAAGGCCCATCCAGCCCTTTCATTCCGGGGCCCCGGGCCAGCAGCCTGGCTCGGGGCCAGTTTCGGCCCGCAGGCCTGGCACCTGCTGGCTGTTTAATGACGGCCACTGCAGGTACTTCGGATTATGTAAATACAAGCATGAATGCTCGGCATGTGGTGGCCCACATGCACTCGTCAAGTGCTCCCGCCCTGCTCAAAAAGCCACCTCCAGTAGGTCAACCCCACAACAAGAAATTAAGGACCCCGGTGAACGTCTCCACGATGGAGCCGTGGCTAAGCAGGTACCACAATAAAGTGGCAGCTGCTCAGCTGCGGGTTGGTTTCACGTTCGGATTTTTCATACCTTTTAGGTATTCTGTGACCCCTTCGTTTTCCTCTAACCTTAAATCGGCCAGAGAGCTCCCAGATGTGTTGTCTAAAAAAATAGCGAAGGAGGTGTCCCTTGGTCGCATGGAAGGGCCTTTTGCTTCCCTCCCTTTCTCCAACCTTAGGGTATCCCCTTTGGGTGTAGTCCCTAAGAAGGAGCCTGGAGAATACAGGTTGATTCACCACTTATCTCACCCCCGAGGCTCATCCGTAAATGACGGAATTAGTGAGGAAGAGTCTTCGGTGGTTTATGCCTCTTTTGATCATGCAGTTTTGATGGTCCAGCAAGCCGGGCGTGGTGCGCTAATGGCTAAATTAGACATCGAGTCCGCTTTCCGCCTTTTGCCTGTACATCCGGATTGTCATCACCTATTGGGTTGTGTCGTCGATGGGGCTTATTATTATGATACTTGCCTGCCCATGGGGTGTGCAATTTCATGCAGGCATTTTGAGCTTTTCAGCAGCTTCCTGGAATGGGTCATTAAAGATGATTCAGGCTCTAAGTTGGTCACTCACTACTTGGATGACTTCTTGTTTGTCGGTCCAGCAGGTTCGGACACGTGCAGCAATGTTCTGATGAGGTTTAAGGAGTTAATGGGCGTTTTTGGTGTCCCATTATCTGAGGAAAAAACTGTGGGTCCTCTTACGTGCCTTTCATTTTTAGGCATTGAAATCGATACCATGGACATGGTTTTCCGTTTACCTGTTGAAAAAATTGATAAGCTTCTAGGTTTGATAGATGGTTTCCTTTCCCTTAAGAAAGTTACGTTGGCACAGATGCAGTCCCTCCTGGGGTCTTTGGCTTTCGCGTGCCGCATTATGCCGATGGGCAGGATTTTTTCAAGGCGACTGGCCATGGCCATGCGAGGTGTTCAGCTTTCACACCATAGCATTCGAATAGGCCTCCCTTTAAGGGCGGACTTACAAGTGTGGAGGAGTTTTTTGTTGCAATATAATGGTCGCACTTGCTTCCAAGGCGAGGAGCGGTCGTGTCAGGACCTCCCCCTGTTTGCTGACGCGGCCGGGTCGGTTGGTTTTGGAGTTATTTTTCAGGACCAGTGGTGTGCTGAGCGTTGGCCATCCAGATGGATTGAATGTGAATGGACAAAAAACCTCACGCTGCTCGAGCTCTTTCCATTGGTGGTGGCGGTTGTTATTTGGGGTCAGGAATTGGCCAATTCTCGAGTTTGTTTCTGGTCCGACAATGAAAGTGTTGTCCACGCTGTGAATCATTTGTCGTCTTCTTCACTTCCGGTTGTGAAGCTGATTCGTTTCTTGGTGTTGAGATGCTTATCCCTTAATATTTGGTTTCGTGCTCGGCACGTGCCGGGTATAAAGAATTCTATGGCTGATGCGCTTTCACGTTTTGATTTCCAGAAATTCCGGGAGCTTGCTCCATTGGTCAGTCAGCAAGGAGCAACGTGCCCGGACTACCTCTGGGAGGTGCTGGAGGCCCCCTGATGCCGCTGGTTCGTGCCTCCATAGCTTCATCAACATGGACGGCGTACGGTAAGGCTTGGCAAGAGTGGTGTGTTTGTGCAGGTAATCTGCCAGTTGCTTCATCTAGCTCGGCCAGGATTGAGGCCTTAGAGCGTTACTTGCAGCAGCTCCATGCCGCTGGTTCGTCAGCGGCTTTGGCTAAGAATAGGCTGTCAGGTTTGGCCTTTCATTTTAAACTGCGCGGATGGGAGGATGGCACAAAATGTTTTATTTTGCGCCAGGCTTTAAAGGGTTGGGAAAGATTAAGGGAGCAGAAGTTGCTTAGGCGTTCAATTTCTTTTTCGCTTTTGTAGCATCTTATAGTAAATACTAATTCGGTTTGTAGTTCACCTTTTGAAGCGATTTTATTTGCTGCTGCGTTCGGGATTGCATTTTTCGGGGCCCTGCGGGTTAGTGAGCTGGCGGCCCCTTCGGCGCGGGTTCCGGGGGGACTGCAAGATAACAATGTCGCTTTTTGTAACGGCGGTATACGCATTCGTATTCGGCGTTCGAAGACGGACCCGACGGGTAGTGGGTTGTGGTTCCCCCTGTTTTCTATTAATGGTCCTATTTGCCCTATCAAATTAGTTTCTGATTATTTGGCTGTTCGCCCTGAAAGTCCTTCGTTTTTTGCGCATGCTGACGGGTCCCCGTTGACTAGATTCCAGTTTTTGGCGGTTTTGCGACGGATTTTGATTTTCTTGGGTCTCCCTCCGGGTGAGTTTGGTACCCATTCGTTTAGAATTGGCGCAGCTACAGAAGCTGCACGCGCAGGTTTAATGAATGAGGACATTAGGAGGGTTGGCAGATGGCGCTCGGGGTGTTTCTTTCGTTATATCAGGCCTGAACTGCTTATGCTTTGATAACCGTTATTTGCATCTGACTTTAGTATTTTCTCGTTTCAGGTTGTTCCAGGCCAAGTGTTTGGGTCCTGGGACACTCTTATGTTTATTGGGCTGGGCAGAGGGCCGAGGTACGTCCTGGTGGTAAATCACTTGGTTTTGTTAATGCGGAAGTGAATTGGAGAGGCATCCGGGGGCTTACGTGGTCACAAGTGCTTCCGGAAGTTGTGAATATATCCAGAACGGCTGTCGGACCAGTCGTCTTGGTTTTGCATGCGGGGGGCAACGATTTGTGCTCAATACAGATGACGGAGCTTCTTACGCTTATGCGAGCGGATATTGATAAGTTCTCCGCGTTTTTCTCACAAGTACTTATTGTATGGTCGGAGATAGTACCCAGGGTGGTGTGGCGCGGAGCGCGGGATTGGGCAGGTATGGAAAGAACCCGCAGGACCATAAACCATTGTATTTCACGGTTTGTGCATTTTAAGGGCGGGGTTATTGTGCGGCACCGCCAATTAGAGGGGACTAATGCCAGGCTGATGCGTCCAGATGGGGTCCACCTGAATGATATTGGGTTGGACATCTTTCTGTCTGGGCTGCAGGACGGAATTGAGGAGGCGTTGTTTGTGCTGGGTGGGGGGTCGTAGCTCCGCCGTGTCGGCGCTACTCCGTGGCGGAAGATCGGCTATGGGTAACATGTGTCGGGAGTCCGGCGGCATAACCCCAACACTTCCGGTGGTCAATGTCAGGAGCTGCGACCTTACCCTTCCAAAATGATGGTCTTAAAAGATGAGAGTGGTTGTAAGTTTGTTTACTCTCCAATAAAGTTATTTAAATTTCTAATGTGGTCTTTTCTTTGCGTCGGGGAAAAAGGGGCCTTTGTTTAATGTGTGGGCAGTCTGTGGGAGCCCGGCTTTATATGACGGGGAGCCCCTGACTGGCCAGCCTGGTTGTGGCTTGTTATGCCCTCTTTTCCCTGGTGCATTGTAAAGGGTTAATTCTCCATGGCTTCTTCCCTTCCCGGATCCGGATGTGAGGCAGTCCTCCTTCCCCCCTCCCCCTTGGGGGTATATATTCCTGTGACTGAAGTGCTTCCGGCCTCTTTGATCTGCGATCGAGAGCTGCCCACCCTCCCTCCCCTTTTATGTTGCTGTTTGTTGTTGGGATTAATGATGTTGTAAGTTGTAGTGGATGGCGGAAGATCGGCTATGGGTAACATGTGTCGGGAGTCCGGCGGCATAACCCCAACACTTCCGGTGGTCAATGTCAGGAGCTGCGACCTTACCCTTCCAAAATGGTGGTCTTAAAAGATGAGAGTGGTTGTAAGTTTGTTTACTCTCCAATAAAGTTATTTAAATTTCTAATGTGGTCTTTTCTTTGCGTCGGGGAAAAAGGGGCCTTTGTTTAATGTGTGGGCAGTCAAACAAGTTATCACTGATCCACAGTGTCGGTTGGTGATAACTTATTGATCGGTAGAACCAGACCAGTGGAAAACGCACCAATCGGAAGATTGGGGAACTTTTTGCAGCAGCAGATGGGATGTGTGACCGCAGCTCCATTCATCCTCTGTGGGGTGGGATGTGTGACCGCAGCTCCATTCATCCTCTGTGGGGTGAGATGTGTGACCGCAGCTCCATTCATCCTCTGTTGGGTGGGATGTGTGACCGCAGCTCCATTCATCCGCTGTGGAGCTGCCAGACAAGCGCAACAAGCGCAGCGCTGGCAGCCACTGAGAGAATGAATGGATCAGGGGTCGAGTCGGACACGAGCTCCAGTGTAATGTGGGATAAAAGTTGCACGATCGGTGCAGGTCCCAGCAATCGGTCCACACAAATGAATAAGTTATCACTTATCCTGAGGCCACGTTCACACTTTCAGTATTTGGTCAGTGTCTTACATCAGTATTTGTAGCCAAATCCAGGAGTGGGTGATAAATACAGAAGTGGTGCCCGTGTTTCTATTACACTTTTTCTCTGATTTTACTGCTCCTGGTTTTGGCTTCAAATACTGAGGTAAAAAACTCACTGAACACTCACTGTGTGCACGTAGCCTTAGTAAAGGTGATTACTTGTTTTCACTGGAGAACCTCGGTAAGTGCATATTTACTGCAGTGTAATAGTCACAGGACAGGGAGGGGTTAAATGTTTAAGTATTTAATTTCTACTGGAAATAATCTCCCCCTTAGAGAGAGAAACTGTGACCTCCATACAGAACACAATCCACTATACCAAAATCAATAATACTATATACAAGGGGAAAATACCACCCCACCGTGACCAGACCACATATTACCACCACATAGTAACCGAATACAACCCATACAAAGGGATAAATACCGCCACACAGTGATCAGACAACATATTACCACCAAACAGTGACCAAATACAGCCACATACAAGAAATAAAAGAAAGAAAGAGAAATACCACCACACCGTGACCAGACCACAAAGTGACCGAATAATACCGCATGCAAGGGAGAAATACCGCGACACTATGACCAGATAACATACTACCAACACATAGTGATCAAAAACAACCACATACCAGAGAGTAATACCACCACATCATAATTAGACCACACAGTAACCGAATATTACCACATACAAGGGAGAAATACCGAAACACTATAACCACATCACATAATGACCGACTATAACTACATACAAGAAAGTAATACCGCCACACCATAATCAGACCACATAGTGACCGAATACAACCACATACAAGGGAGAAATACCGTGACACTATGACCACACCACATAATGACCAAATAATACCACACATGAGACAAATATCAGTATAACATGACCAGACGACATATTACTACCACACAAGGACATATAATACTATTATAATGATCATGAATAAAAGCTACAATGCTAATAACACTAATATTATCATCAGTGCCATAATGCACATGAGCTCTGTATATAGTGTATAGGTAATACAG
Source organism: Anomaloglossus baeobatrachus (assembly GCF_048569485.1). Lineage (NCBI taxonomy): Eukaryota > Metazoa > Chordata > Amphibia > Anura > Aromobatidae > Anomaloglossus > Anomaloglossus baeobatrachus. The sequence continues at coordinate 220,697,199 of NC_134361.1, read as the reverse complement.
TGCTCACCAGTGACATTATACACAGGAGTTCTGTATACAGTGTACAGTATAGTGCGTGTGTTCATGTAACACACTGACTTACCAGTGACGTCTCTAGCTGACTTTATTCATCTTCGCTTTTCCTCTTCATCCGGTGCTGACCGCCATCACTTCTTCCTGCCATGACACGACTCTACAGAAAATAAGTCACCTATAGCCGATCACTCCCAGAGCACATTCGTCACTATTTCCCCAATTTCTACACTGTGTCAGACTCTTGTTCCCCCATTGGAGACAGTATCCTCAAAATTAACTTAGATTTCATCAGTAATAATGTCCCCTAATTTGCCCCTACAGTAATTATGCCCCAAGTGCCACCATAAACCAGTAATGTATGTCCCTCATTCTGGCCCCTTTTATTTAATAATGTCTGGGGAAACAAGTGGAATCAGAAGGGGTTGTTAATTGCTTCCTGCACAAAATATACCCACACACTGCTCCTCTCCAAAATAGCCCCACAAAGTGCCCCTTTCCAAAATGTCCCCCAAAAATTTGCCATTTCTATAATATCGCCCCCAACTACATCCCTGTATAAATTCCCACCCTCCTCATACTATTCTGCCTCCACAATCCTTGATGCCTCATAATGTTCCCCATTGCCCTATGATGTCCCAATTTGCTTCATAATGGCCCCCCATTACCCTATAATGTCCCCCACTGCCTTATAATGTCCCCCACTGCCCTATAACGTCCCCTACTGCCCTATAACGTCCCCTACTGCCCTATTATGTTCCCCACTGCCCTATTATGTTCCCCACTGCCCTATTATGTTCCCCCACTGCTCTATAGTGTCCCTCATTGCCCTATTATGTCCCCCACTGCCTTATAGTGTCCCCACTGCCCTATAATGTCCCCCACTGTTCTATAATGTCCCCCACTGCTCTATAATGTCTCCCACTGCCCTATAATGTCCCCCACTCCCCTATAATGTCCCCCACTCCCCTATAATGTCCCCCACTCCCCTATAATGCCCCCCACTCCCCTATAATGCCCCCTACTGCCCTATTATGTTCCCCACTGCTCTATAGTGTCCCCCACTGCCCTATAATGCCCCCCACTGCCCTATTATGTTCCCCACTGCTCTATAGTGTCCCTCATTGCCCTATTATGTCCCCCACTGACCCATAATATGCTCCATAAAGTCCCCCACCGCTTCTTAATGCCCCTTGTAAAATAACACTGCTCTTCCCCCACCCGCAGCCCCTCATATAAAAGTACATCTTCGGCTCCTCTGGAGCACTTACCTGTGCCTGCGCGTCCTCCTCTTCATTCCTGCAGCTGTGGCCCCGGTGATGATGATGTCGGTGCAGGACTGAGGCGCGCTCCTCTGCAGCCCCGGCGATGACGGTACGTCGCGGTGTCGGGCTGAACAGCGCTGCTCTGCCTCCTATCACCGGCCGCACTTTACAAATGTAAGGCTGCTTTCACACTACGTTTTTTTAGCATGCGTCATGAATGTTTTTTTGCTGCAAAAGCGGATCCTGTTTTTGCAAAGAAAAACGCATGCAAACGCATGTTTTATTTTGCAGGATCCAGTCACTTTAAGTTTATGGGCAGGCATTGGAGTCATGTGATCGAGAGTGAGGGGAACTGAACGTGAAAGACTGAGAGCCAACATCTGACAGCTGCGGAGGCTCGTAACCAAGGTAAACATCGGGTAACTTGCTTGGATACCAGATATTTACCTTGGTTACGAGCGTCTGCAGCTGCTAGGAGCAGGGCTGCCTGCTCCCTGCACACGTAACCAAGGTAAACATCGGGTAACTTGCTTGGATATTCGATATTTACCTTGGTTAGGAGCGTCTGCAGCTGCTAGGAGCAGGGCTGCCTGCTCCCTGCACACGTAACCAAACATCGGGTAACTAAGCCCGCGGTTACCCGATATTTACCTTGGTTACGAGCGTCCTCCGCTCTCAGGCGGGGAGAGAGGAGAGAGAGGGAGGGGGAGAGAGAGACTGATCATGCAAGGCTGGTTTCTGGGCATGCTCAGTTTTGCAAGCAAGATTCTGTCTATCAGCATGCAAGCGTTCACATGCGTTTGCTGTATAGTCAGGATCCAGCGATTTTGCAGTATTTGGACGCAGCTCAAAAACGCTACAAGTAGCGTTTTTGAAAAAAGTTAAAAAACTGCAAGTCGCTGGATCCTCACTATAACGCACGCAAACGCAAGTGAACGCATGTTGTCGCAAGTCCATTGCAAATGCATTGAAATGAAAACGCATTTGCACTGGATCCGTTTTTGCGTTAAAAAAAGTTCATGACGCGTGTTAAAAAAACGTAGTGTGAAAGCAGCCTACGGCTTTCACACACTGCGTCTTTTTGGCACTACTTTTTTTGCAGCAAAAAAACGCACAAAAACGCACCAGCGGCAAAAGAACGCCGCAAAAACGCATGCGTTTTTACCACGTTTTGGTGTGTTTTTTGCTGTGTTTTTGCTCACTGCATTTTTATGCGTTTTTTATCAGTGAACATTGCCATTAAAGATTGTTGAAAAAAAGGTCTGATGTTATTTCCTTCTTCAATATGTTCTTCATTCTCCACTAGTGTATGCAGGAGAGCAGACAGCTGCAGAACTACAAGGCTCAGCATGCTCCATCCAGAACTGTATGCTGGAGGGAGAGTCAGGGGGAGCAGACCTACAAGGCTCAGCTTACTCCATCCACTAGTGGATGCAGGAGAGCAGACAGCAGCTGCAGAACTACAAGGCTCAGCATCCTCCTTCCAGGACTGTATGCAGGATTTCTTTGCCCCCCAAAAAAATGACGTGGGCTTCGCCATATTTTTGTATGCTAGCCAGGTACAGCAGGCAAGTACGGGCTGCCCCCCATCCCCCAGCTGCCTATTTGTACCCAGCTGGGAACCAAAAATATAGGTAAGCCCTTTTTTTTTTTTTTTTAAATTATTTCATGAATTTCATGAAATAATAAAATAAAAATGACGTGGACTTCGTCCAATTTTTGTGTCCAGCCAGGTGCAACTAGGCAGCTGGGGATTGGAATCCGCAATGCAGGGTGCCCAAGCTTTCTGGGCACCGCCGCTGCGAATTGCAGTCCGCAGCCACCCCAGAAAATGGCGCTTTCATAGAAGCGCCATCTTCTGGCGCTGTATCCAACTCTTCCAGCTGCCCTGATGCCGAGTGGCTCGCTGGGTAATAATGGGTTAGGGCTAGCTGTGTATTACCAGCTGGCCCCAAGCCCGAAATTCATGGTGTCACGCCAATATTAGAAATGGCCACCATGAATTTCTAGTAAAGATAAAAAATAAACACAACACACAGAAAAATATTTTTATTAGAAATAAAACACAATACAATTAGTGACTCCATCTTCATTGAAATAAAGAACCCCCCTCCGCAGTAATCCTGGGTCAGGGTCCCGCGCCATCCAATCCGGATCCAATATCATCTAAACAAATATTCATCTCCCCCTCCCTCCTGCCTTCTCATCTGTCCTCATCTGCTGACCTACTCCTGAACCTCAGATCGCTCCTAATATCACGCAGACCATGCCGTCCACTCTCCTTCTCCCACCTGCTCTCCCTTTCTCTACTCCTTCTCACTGCTGGTGACATAGCCCCCAATCCTGGCCCCCCACGGATCGAACACCCCTCTTTACCACTCTCCACATAATAGTAACTACTGCAATCTATCCAACATAAAAACTATTCCCCTCTCACCGACTCCGCCGCCCCCTCTCTCAGGAGCGCTTTGGAACGCCCGTTCAGTGTGTAATAAACTGCACATCATTCATTATCTCTTTACCTCCAGCAATCTATCCTTTCTGGGCATCACCGAAACATGGCTGACACCATCCAACTCTGCCTCCCCAGCTGCACTATGCTACAGTGGCCTGCACTTCTCCCACACTCCTCGCCCTGGCAATAGACAAGGTGGAGGAGTGGGCCTCCTTCTTTCTAACAACTACAGCTTCACCACAATCCCACCTCTACCCTCCCTTGTCCTGCCTTCCTTTGAAGTGCACTCTGTCCGAATCTATTCTCCCTCCAACCTCCAAGTGGCTGTCATATACAGACCCCCGGGCGCCACCACTGCCTTCCTCGACCACTTCTCTGCCTGGCTTCTACACTTTCTCTCTGCTGACATTCCCACCATCATCATGGGTGACTTCAACATCCCCACTGACACTCGCCAACCAGCTGCTTCCAAACTCCTCTCCCTTGCTTCATCTTTTGGCTTAACTCAGTGGTCCACCTCTGCCACCCACAAAGATGGACACGCACTAGACCTTATCTTCACCCGCCTCTGTCCCCTTTCTGACCTCACAACTTCCCCCCTCCCCCTATCTGACCACCATCTTCTGACCTTTTCAGCCCTGTCCTCCTCACCTACCCCCCCTGTCCAGCACCTTGCACACCTCAACATGCACAACCTCGCCGACTCTATCCTCCCACTGTCCTCCATATCGTCCCTCCACGACAGACAGTGCCACCACTTTCTACAACACCACCCTCACATCAGCTATTGATTCAGTCGCTCCCCTTGTGCATGGCAGAGTGAGACGAATCAATAGACAGCCCTGGCACAACAGCCTCACTAAAAAACTTCGGCAAAGGTCTAGGGCTGCAGAGCGGCGGTGGAAGAAAACGCACTCCCAGGAAGACTTCACCACATTCAAAAATGCAATTCTGTTAGGGCCAGGTGGTCGGGCAGACCCAGGAGGTGGATCCACTGGGCCGAACTCCTTGATGATGGTAAGGGGTCCGGTAGCTGGAGCACTATAGGCAGCAGAACAGTCCGTGCACAAGAGTATAACGGAGAAGTCCCTGGGACCACGGAGTCACTGATGGTAGTCCGGGTGACGGAGCTCAGGTTCGGAAGCCGAGAAGATGTCAGGCGGGGTCCGGAACCTTTGGAGCGAAATGGCGGGTCACCGCAGGGATCCGAGATGGTACGGACTGTCAGGATGGCAGATAGGCAGCGTTCGGGGTTCGGGATTCGGCAGGACCGGATGGCGAGGCAGGCTCGGCTCTAGAAGAGAGAGAGGTGAGTATCTCACAGGAACACAAGGAGACCTGACTCCTAGCTTGAGAAACACGAAGATCAGGCCCCGCCCACTTGGACATTAAACCCCTTTATACCCTGTACCTGTGTGCATCATTTCCTGTTAATGGACGCTGGCCCTTTAAGAAAGGGTCAATGACCGCGCGCGCGCCCTAATGCGCATGCGCGCGGCCCGAGTGCCAGAAGCCAGAGCAGGAAGCTGAGAGGAGGAAGCAGCAGAGCCGGGCTGGGGCTGAGAAGCCGACGGGCGCCGGGAGCGGGGACCAGGACGCCGGGGACGCGCCGGCAATGGATGCTGGAGAGCGGGGAGCGGCGGTGACCGGACCGAGGAACCGGGAAGCGAGGCAGGGGAGCCGGGGAGCGTGACAGGTGAACCGGGGAGCAGCGCAGGGGACCCGGGGAGCGTGACAGTACCCCCCCCCCACGCCCCCCTCCCCGCAACCGGGACAGGAAGGCACGGATCAGCGGAGTACCCACATTCTCTCGGGGCTCCCAGGACCTATCCTCAGGACCATACCCTGCCCAGTCCACCAGGAAGAACTGTCGACCCCGTACGGTTTTCATGGCCACGATATCTCTTACCGCATAGACGTCGTCATCGGCAATAGGAGGAGGAGCCGAACTGGCAGCAGCGGAGAAGGGACCAAGGACAACCGGCTTGAGCAGGGAGACGTGGAATGAGTTGGGTATCCTCATCGTGGCCGGGAGCTGTAGCTTGTAGGAGACCTCATTGATCTTGTTGAGGACTTTAAACGGCCCGATGTAGCGAGGACCCAGCTTGTAGGATGGTATCTTCAATCGGACGTACTTGGAAGCAAGCCAGACTAGATCTCCAGGAGAGAAACACGGAGGGTCCAGACGTCTCTTGTCGGCGTGTCTCTTCATCCGCAGGGAAGCACGCCCAAGGGACGCCTTGACAGAGTCCCAAATGGTTGCAAAGTCACGGGCTACAGTATCAGCAGCAGGGACATCCGAAGAAGGGGATAGAGGCAATGGGACGGAGGGCTGAAGTCCGTAAACGACATGGAAGGGAGAGCTGGAGGACGACTCACTGATGTGGTGGTTATGGGAGAATTCAGCCCAAGGAAGAAGCGTGGACCAGTCGTCGTGATGGGCGTTGACGTAGTGACGTAAGAAGGAGGTCAAGATCTGATTGACTCGTTCCACTTGGCCATTAGACTGAGGATGGTAGGCAGAAGAAAAGTCCAGAGTCACTCCCAGATGTTTGCAGAGAGCCCTCCAGAAGCGGGAGGTGAACTGAGTTCCTCTGTCGGATACGATGTGTGATGGAAAGCTATGCAAGCGGAAGATGTGATGTATATAGGCGTCCGCGAGTTCCTGAGCAGAGGGCAGTCCTGCCATAGGGACGAAATGAGCCATTTTAGAGAACCGATCCACCACGACCCATATGACTGTGTGTCCGGAGGACAATGGCAAGTCCGTAATAAAGTCCATCGCTATGTGTTGCCACGGAACTGAGGGTATCGGCAGAGGCAGAAGACGGCCATATGGCAGGTGTTTGGGCGTCTTGTTCCTGGCACAAGAGGAGCAGGCAGAGACAAAAGCAGCGACGTCCGTGCGAAGGGATGGCCACCAGTAATGACGTACAATCGCACCCCATGTTCTCTTCTGACCAGCATGACCGGCTGTTTTCGAGGCATGTCCCCAGTGTAACACTTTTTGCCTGTCAGTCTCAGAGACATAGGTCTTCCCGGGCGGTATCTGGGCCAGGGTGACAGGGGCCACCGGAATGATTTTGCTAGGACAGATGATGGGTTGGGTAGTCTCCTCCTCCTGCTCCATGGGCATGAAAGACCTGGACAAGGCATCAGCGCGTACGTTCTTGTCCGCGGGTCGGAAATGGAGCTGGAAATCAAACCTGGCAAAGAATAAGGACCACCTGGCTTCCCGTGGGTTCAGTCGCTGAGCGGACCGCAGGTATTCCAGATTCTTGTGGTCCGTGTAAATAATCACGGGGTACACTGCTCCTTCCAGAAGGTAGCGCCATTCCTCCAGAGCCAGTTTGACTGCCAATAACTCTCGGTCACCGATGGTGTAGTTGCGTTCAGGCGCTGAGAAGCTCTTGGAGAAGAATCCGCAAGTCACCATCTTCCCGGAGGAGGACTTCTGCATGAGCACTGCTCCGGCTCCCGAGGAGGAGGCATCCACCTCCAAGGTGAACTGGCGGTTTAACTCCGGACGGTGGAGCACAGGAGAGGAGGCAAATGCCCGCTTCAGAGAGCCAAACGCGGCGTCGGCCGCAGGTGACCAGTCCTTTGGATTAGCCTCCTTCTTGGTCAAGGCGGAGAGAGGAGCAGTCAGAGCAGAGAAGTGAGGGATGAACTGGCGGTAGTAGTTGGCGAACCCCAGGAAGCGTTGGATTGCCTTCAGTCCAGAAGGAGGAGGCCAGTTGAGAATGGAGGAGACCTTCTTTGGATCCATCTGCAGTCCGGTATCGGAGATGATGTAACCCAGAAAGGGGAGAGAAGACTGCTCAAAGACACACTTCTCGTACTTGGCGTACAGACGATTCTCTCTCAGTCTTTGTAGAACCAGCTGCACGTTCTCTCTGTGGGTCTGGAGGTCCGGAGAGAAGACAAGGATATCATCCAGATACACCACCACACAGACGTAGAGAAGGTCCCGGAAAACGTCGTTCACCAATTCTTGAAAGACTGCTGGTGCGTTACACAGGCCGAAGGGCATCACGCAGTATTCATAGTGTCCATCGCGAGTATTGAACGCGGTCTTCCACTCGTCCCCAGAGCGGATGCGGACTAGGTTGTAGGCACCCCGCAGATCCAACTTGGTGAACACACGAGCTCCTCTAAGCCGGTCAAACAATTCGGGGATGAGCGGCAGAGGATACTTGTTTTTCACGGTGATTTGGTTCAATCCCCGGTAGTCTATGCATGGGCGTAAGTCGCCTTCTTTCTTCTTCACGAAGAAGAAGCCAGCTCCAGCAGGAGAGGAGGATCTCCGAATGAATCCCCTTGCCAGGCTCTCTGTAATGTAAGTAGACATGGCCCTTGTTTCGGCTGGAGACAATGGATATATCCGTCCTCGAGGTGGTGTTGTTCCCGGGAGCAGGTCGATGGCACAATCGTAAGGACGATGTGGCGGAAGAACCTCAGATTCCTTCTTATCAAAGACGTCCGCGAAGGACCAATAGGCCGAGGGCAGTCCCGGTAGGTTCTCTGGAACCGGAGGTCGTCGGATGGGTTGTATGGTCTTCAGACATTTATCATGGCACGAAGAGCCCCATCGGGTGATTTCACCAGTGCCCCAGCTGACTGATGGTTCGTGTGTCCGTAACCAGGGAAGTCCCAGCAAGATTTGATGGGACATGTGTGGGAGGACGTAGAGAGCGATGTTCTCGGTGTGCAGGGCACCGATACGCAGTTCGACCGGCCTGGTGATCCAGGAGATGGTGTCAGAGAGGGGTCTCCCATCCACAGAGGCAATCACCAGGGGCTTGTCGAGTGGAGTAACCGGCACCTGGTACTTGTCCACCGTGGCCTGCTGGATGAAATTGCCTGCGGCCCCAGAATTGAGGTACGCCTCAGCCGTGAACCGCGTCTCTCCCGTTGTCACTTGCACAGTCCACGTAACCGGGTCTGAGAGAGTCCCAGCACCTAGGGTGGCCTCTCCTACCAACCCTAGGCTTTGGAGTTTCCCGGCCTCTCTGGACAGGAGCGTAGCAGGTGTGTGCCCTCTCCGCAGTAAAAGCAGAGGCCCTTGGCGAGCCGCTCGGCTCGACGTTGTTCAGACTGCCGCACTCGGTCGATCTGCATGGGCTCGTGGACGGGGGCCCCAGATGCCGATGACTGAAGTACGGAGGGCTTCTGCGGAGGAGAGGAATGCCGTACCGGACATCTCTCACGGGACACTTCCTTGGATCGCTCCTGAAAGCGAATGTCCACTCGAGTCGCTAGGGCAATCAGGGCATCGAGGGTGGACGGTACGTCACGACCCGCCAGCTCATCTTTAATTCGCCCCGAGAGTCCTTCCCAGAAGGCGGCGGTTAGGGCCTCGTTCCACCCGAGTTCCGAAGCCAAGGTGCGAAACCGGATTGCGTATTGACCCACCGTCAGAGTCCCCTGACGTAACCGGAGAAGAGATGAAGCAGACGGGGAGGCGCGTCCGGGCTCGTCAAAGGTGCCACGGAATGCCTGCAGGAACTCCTGGATGTTCGTGGTCACAGGATCCCCCTTCTCCCACAAGGGGTTCATCCACGCCAGTGCCTCACCCTCTAGATGGGACATGATGAAGGCGACCTTGGCTTGGTCGGAGGCAAACAAATGCGGCAGCTGCGTGAAATGGAGGGAGCATTGGTTTAAGAATCCCCTGCAGGTCTTGGGGTCTCCGGCGTACCGGGGTGGTGAGGCCAAATGAAGTCTGGAAGCATCCGAAGAAGTCGCCACGGGAGCCGGAGCCGTGGATTGACTAGTGGAAGCCCGGGATGCTGAAGACGTAACTGCCGCTTGTAGCGTGTTCAGGCGGGCGTCCACAGAAGACATGAATTGCAGCATGCGGGTCTGAGTCTCACGCTGGCGTTGGAGTTCCTCCTGTACGGCTGCTAGTGCTGCAGCGGGATCCATGGCCTGATCTTACTGTTAGGGCCAGGTGGTCGGGCAGACCCAGGAGGTGGATCCACTGGGCCGAACTCCTTGATGATGGTAAGGGGTCCGGTAGCTGGAGCACTATAGGCAGCAGAACAGTCCGTGCACAAGAGTATAACGGAGAAGTCCCTGGGACCACGGAGTCACTGATGGTAGTCCGGGTGACGGAGCTCAGGTTCGGAAGCCGAGAAGATGTCAGGCGGGGTCCGGAACCTTTGGAGCGAGATGACGGGTCACCGCAGGGATCCGAGATGGTACGGACTGTCAGGATGGCAGATAGGCAGCGTTCGGGGTTCGGGATTCGGCAGGACCGGATGGCGAGGCAGGCTCGGCTCTAGAAGAGAGAGAGGTGAGTATCTCACAGGAACACAAGGAGACCTGACTCCTAGCTTGAGAAACACGAAGATCAGGCCCCGCCCACTTGGACATTAAACCCCTTTATACCCTGTACCTGTGTGCATCATTTCCTGTTAATGGACGCTGGCCCTTTAAGAAAGGGTCAATGACCGCGCGCGCGCCCTAATGCGCATGCGCGCGGCCCGAGTGCCAGAAGCCAGAGCAGGAAGCTGAGAGGAGGAAGCAGCAGAGCCGGGCTGGGGCTGAGAAGCCGACGGGCGCCGGGAGCGGGGACCAGGACGCCGGGGACGCGCCGGCAATGGATGCTGGAGAGCGGGGAGCGGCGGTGACCGGACCGAGGAACCGGGAAGCGAGGCAGGGGAGCGTGACAGGTGAGCCGGGGAGCAGCGCAGGGGACCCGGGGAGCGTGACAAATTCACACATTTCGTTCAGTCCTCACCTCCGCTAAACACGATTACTTCAGAAACCTCATATCCTCTCTAACACACAACCTCAACACTTTCAACTCCCTCCTTCGCCCACCACTTCCCCCTCCAACCTCCCTCATTTCTGCAGAAGATTTTGCCACCTATTTCCAAGAAAAAATCGACCTAATAAGGCAAGTCTTCTCTGCTCAGCCACCACAACCCCTTCATGTAACTGACCACTGCCCCTCTCCCATAAACTTCCTCCCCACCATCACCGAAGGAGAGCTTGCACGTCTTCTCTCAAAAGCGCACCTCACCACCTGCGCACTTGACCCCATGCCATCCCACCTCCTTCCCAACCTCACCACCATCCTTATTCCAGCCTTAACCCATCTCTTCAACCTATCTTTAACGACTGGAACCTTCCCCTCTGCCTTTAAACATGCAACAGTCACACCTATCCTAAAGAAACCTTCCCTTGATCCAACCTCTACTACCAGCTATCGCCCCATATCACTACTCCCACTTGCCTCAAAACTCCTGGAACAGCATGTCCATGCTGAACTTTCCTCCCACCTCTCCTCTAACTCTCTCTTTGACAACCTACAGTCCGCCTTCCGTCCACATCACTCTACCGAAACTGCCCTGACTAAAATCACAAATGACTTGCTTACTGCCAAAGCGAACAAGCACTTCTCTATACTCCTACTTCTAGACCTGTCCTCAGCCTTCGATACCGTTGACCACTCCCTCCTATTACAGACCCTCTCTTCCCTTGGTGTCAGAGATCTTGCCCTCTCTTGGATCTCTTCATACCTCTCAAATCGCACTTTCAGTGTCTCCCACTCTCACACAACCTCTTCATCCCACCATCTCTCTGTTGGCGTCCCTCAAGGCTCTGTCCTAGGACCCTTACTTTTCTCTATCTACACATTTGGCCTGGGACAACTCATAAACTCCCATGGCTTCCAATACCACCTATATGCCGACGACACCCAGATCTACCTCTCTGGCCCAGATGCCACATCTCTGCTGTCCAAAATCCCGAAATGTCTATCTGCTATATCCTCCTTCTTCTCCTCTCGCTTCCTAAAGCTCAATGTGGCCAAAACTGAACTAATCATCTTTCCTCCGTCTCACCTACACTCTCCACCTGATCTATCTATTACAATAAATAACACCATGCTCTCGCCAGTACCCAAAGTTCGCTGCCTCGGAGTGACCTTTGACTCTGCCTTATCCTTCATACCACACATCCAATCCCTCACCACCTCCTGCCGTCTTCAACTCAAAAATATTTCCAGAATCCGCCCTTTCCTCAATTTGCAATCTACTAAAATGCTAGTGTCGCGGGCGGAGGAGGATGACGCGGCGCTCTCCCACTGCTCGGGTCCGGCCGCTGCTACTGCTGCTCGGTGGCTCGAGCGACAGGCCAGCGACAGGCCGGATCCCGGGGACTCGAGCGGCGCTCCTCGCCCGTGAGTGAAAAGGGGATTTGGTGTTTTGGGATAGTTTATTGTCCGTGACGCCACCCACGGTTGTGGTGATTTGTTAACACCACCGCTGCTCTGTATGGGGATCCCGGGGACTGATGGCAGGGAGCAGCAAAGTTGTTGGTTCTCCCCTCCGTGGGTAGGGGGGTAGTTGTCCCGGGGCCCAGAGATGAGATGGGTGATGCAGGGCTTGCTGGAGTGCAGGGACGCGGAGGGCAGCGCTGTGCCTTGCGGCACTGTGGTACTCACTCAGCCTGAGACGATGACACAGTTCTCGGTAAAACACACGGCTGGAAAGACGGTTCCCACGGACGGCTGCACTTGCTTTCCCCAGTAGTTGACGGTGACGGTCACTCTTCCTTGCACCTAATGTTTCTTTGTTGGTAGCGATGGGTCCCCACCGGTTACCCACTCCTCGGCTTCAATTTGGGCCGAAGGAGCCCTACTCTTGCCCGCAGGCACTGGCCCTGGGAAACTGGTGCCCTGGCGGTGGCGGTGTCTCCCCTCAAATGGTCGGGCTGTTGCCTTCAGTCGGGACTTGGTTGTTAGGAGACAGAGGTCCCCTTCACTGACAGATTTGGCAAATTATGGCGACTCCTAGCCTTGCCGGGATCCGAGAGGCCCCTGCCCTAGTGCTGACTGTCCTTTGTATACTGCTCCGGTACTGCCGGGTCACCACCCGTCCGCGGTCCTTCCAGCAACCTCCGAGCAGTCCCACTCCAGACAATCACCGCCGTCTGCTGACCTTGCTGTCTCGGTCCGGGGCACTCACCCGGACCAGCTTCAGGCTTTACTCAACTTTCACTTCAGCTCTCCCTGGCTGAACTACTCTGAGCTCTACACTCAAGCTTTCCCCTGAGCTCACTTAACCTCCTTCTACTTTCACTTCCTTCACTTCACTCTAGCCCTCAGCTCGGCTTCAACTGCCTGGTTCTCCCGCCTCCAGGGCTGTGAACTCCTCGGTGGACGGAGCCAACCGCCTGGCCCACCCCCTTGTGTGGACATCAGCCCCTGGAGGAAGGCAACAAGTGTGGTGGTGTTGTGACCTGTGACCCCTGGCTTGCCCAGGGCGTCACACTAGTGCATGCCCTCATAATCTCCCGCCTCGACTACTGTAACATCCTCCTCTGTGTCCTCCCTGCCAACACGCTCGCCCCTCTCCAGTCCATCCTTAACTCTGCTGCCCGACTGATCCACCTCTCTCCTCAATACCACCCCGCTTCTCCCCTCTGCATGTCCCTCCACTGGCTTCCAATCTTCCACCGTATCCAATTCAAACTACTAACACTGACCTACAAAGCTGTGCATAATCTTTCCCCTCCGTACATCTCCGAACTACTCTCCCACTACACTCCAACACGTCACCTCTGGTCCTCCCAAGATCTCCTTCTCTCCTCCTCTCTCATTCGCTCCTCACGCAACCGACTCCAAGACTTCTCCCGAGCATCCCCAGTCTCCTGGAACTCGCTGCCTCAACACGTCAGACTATCCCCTACCCTTGCAAACTTCAAACGAAACCTGAAAACCCACCTGTTCAGAAATGCCTACAATCTACAATGAACTCGTTGCCGCCCGACCACCGTGCGGAGCTGCCGCCCGACCACCGTGCGGAGCTGCCGCCCGACCACCGTGCGGAGCTGCCGCCTGACCTACACCCTACCTATTGTCTCCTCCCCATAATCCTATAGAATGTAAGGGTAGGGCCCTCTTCCCTCTGTACTAGTCTGTCTACTGTAACTTGTATATGTATTTTGTATGTAACCCCCTTCTCATGTACAGCACCATGGAATTAATGGTGCTCTATAAATAAATAATAATAATAATAATAACTCTGAACACATTTCGCGCATAAATGAAATGACCACAATTTTCTCCAAAACTATAACAGATGCAAACTTGTCCTGTGTGGTGGAGATGAGATTTGATAAAATAAGTGGAAATCCAGTAAAAGTTTCATCAAGGGCAATCAATGTCATGCTGCCATCTGGAGGGGCAAGTTCATCATCCCCCCAATACCGTTGATACAGTGTATATGGCATCGTGGTTACCTGAGATCCAGTGTCTAGGAGCGCCATCAGCGGGACGCCGTCCACGGCCAGAGGGATGATGGGGCGGGCCCCGATGAACCGGTCGCGCCAGTCGGGGGGGCCACTGGGTTCTACTCCTGAGGATTGGCCCTTGGCCCCAGGGGTTGCTCGTTTAACGGACACCGTCGGGAGCAGTGGCCGGGCTTGCTGCACTTGTAACGAATCGGAGGTCCATACCGTGGATCATTAGCCCTTCTCCGCTGCATCCAGGGGACATCTTCTGGTCGGTCGGCGAGCTGTACCCCCCCAGGGGCCTGGGCCTGGGCCTCGTTGGAGGCTGAAGTGCGGCGAGGATTTTGGCGAGGTCTCCATCCATGCGACGGACTTGGGCAGCCAGTTCCTCTATTATTCTGCCAGAATTTGCAGACGCTGCGGGAGCTGGGGGAGAAGGGGCTACCACGATGGGAGCCGTCTCAGCCGGCCACGGGGCCGCTCCAGGGACACCGGACGTCAAGGGCTGCAGAGCGTTAATGGCACGTTCTTTCAACACGGCAAAGTCCACATCAGGGTGCTCTAAGGCCCACAGCCGAAGCTGTTTGCGGTCCTCCGGGGATCTCATCTCCTGCACGAACTGCTTTACCAGCATTTTGTTACTGTCAGCATCATTGATGGTATCCACCCGCTTCAGCGTACGGAGAGAAGTTTGCAGACGCAGGGCATAGTCTCTAATACTGTCGGTAGGCCGCTGTCGGCATTGGTAAAACTGCATTCGCAGCTCAGCTCCGGTGCGAGTCTCGAAGGCAATCTGTAGCTTTTCGAAGATAGCGGCCACGAAGGACCGGTCTCCCTCGGCCCAGGTCTCCGTTTCCTGCTCAGCCGCGCCGGTTAGCTGCCCCAGCACTACCGCTGCACGCTGCTTATCAGTCGGTTGGTACAGTTCTAGGAGCGGGCTAAGCTTCTTCCGGAAGACCTGCAAAGTGTCAGGTTTCCCGTCGTACTGCAGCAGCCAGGTAGATCCGGGCACATAGGGCAAGGAGAACGGCATCACCTGAGCAAGGGCGGGAGCCGCGGCCCCTGCCGCTTCTGCGGCCGGAGTACGGCTGGGCCCATTCCCATCCGCAGGCACTCCTACGGCTACGTCCACCACTCCTCCACCACTCCTCCAGCGGCTCCGTCGGCCGCAGACATCTTGTTTCCGTTCCCCCCTTGGTTTCTTTCCGGCACCTCCTCTTCAGGGGCGGAGCTTCGGCTTTCGCGCCTCCACTGCTCGGGAAGACGCTCGAGCGGGGAACTTTTCGCGCCCAAGATGGCGGTTTCTGAAAATTTTCGGCCGGACACCTCCGGCGGGACACAAGGTGCACCTCTATCAGACGGCAGAGCGGAAAGATCATGTTCGTGATGCCAAGTTGTCGCGGGCGGGGAGGGCGCCGCCGCTTGCGCTCTCGCTCGGGTCCGGCGCTGCTTGCTGCTCGGTGGCTCGAGCGGTGGGCCGGCTCCGGGGACTCGAGCGGCGCTCCTCGCCCGTGAGTGAAAGGGGGGCGGTTTGAGTTGGGGATGTGATCCGTGACGCCACCCACGGTGTGTGGTGAGGTTGGGAACACCACCACCGCTCTGTACGGGGATCCCGGGAGCGATGACAGGGAGCAGCCGAGATGTTTCTCTCCCCTCCATGGGTAGGGGGATTTGGTGGTCCCGGGGCCCGGTGATGGTGACTGGAAGGTGGATGGCAGGGTTTGGTGAGGTGCAGGGTCGCGGGGGGGGCAGAGCAGTGCCTGACGGCACGGTGGTACTCACTCAGCCAGTAACGTACACGGAGTCTCTGGTAAAACAAACGGCTGGATGGATGGGTCCCACAGGCGGCTGTGGTGGTCACTCCCGGTAGGTTGGCGGTGACTGTCAACTCCCTGCACCTGTGTTGTGTTTTCGGCCCCGATTGCTTCCCACCGGTAGCCCGCTCCCCAGCGGTGTGTTTGCCAGAGGAGCCTCTTTTTGCCCGCAGGCTCTGGCCCTGGGAACTCTAGCTGTGGCGGTAGCTGTATTTCCCTTCATGGTTGAGCGGTTGCCTTCAGTCGGGTCTTTGCTGCTGGGAAACCCCGGAGGTTCCCGTCGCTGACTGATTTGATTGATTTAACGGCGACTCCAAGCTTGGTCGGGGTCCGTAGGCCCTGCCGAATGGTGCTGGCTTCTCTTCGCTCCCCGGTTCGGTATCGGCGGGCCACCGCCCGACCCCGGTCCTTACGGTTGTGCGTCAATCGGCCTCGCCTGCAGACGGTCACCACCGTCTGCCAACCTTGCTGTATGTGCCCGGGCCACGTACCCGGACACTGTCAGTCTGCTCCTTTACCACTTTACTCCTCTCACTTTCCCTGACGGAACTCAACTCCCTTCCTTTCCCGCCTCCAGGACTGTGAACTCCTCAGTGGGTGGGGCCAACCGCCTGGCTCCACCCCACCTGGTGTGGAAATCAGCCCCTGGAGGGAGGCAACAAGGATTTTGTGTCTGACTCTGGTGTTCCTAACCGGGGTGTGGGGCGTGTTGTTGCAGTACCTGTGACGTCCTGGCTTGTCCAGGGCGACACACACATATACACGTTTTGTAAATAAGAGGATAAACATGGATTTCTTCAAAAACAATGGATTATCGCATAGGGAATTACTTATAACTGATATACTGGGCAATCAAACAGATAATACAGAAATCAATGTAGAAGTTAATATTAGACTAAACGAGATAGAAAAGAAAAATATGGATCTTTATTCATTCTCAGAGAAAGAAATAAATAATATAAAGAAATATATTTGATAATGAAAGTCACACTGAATAAATATGAAGAATAAATAATCAAGAAAAAAGCCATAAAATACATAAAGGATAGACTTGAAAATAAAAAAAGATAATGACACCATGGAAATTGAAACTAACCCCATCAATATAGAAGCTGTAAATATAGAAACCACGAACACCAATATGGATCATAATAAAGCGAAAAAAGATCAAAACAAAGCTAGATCTAATAAAAATAATAAAAATACAAATAAATGTATAAAAGATAAATGTAAAGAATCAATAAACTATTTGACATCTGAGAAACAAAAAGTTTATTATGCACAACATAGATCAAAATTAAAAAACAATAAAACAAATAGTAATGAACCAGTGACCTATACTAATAATAAAAAATCCTTTTCATATGATCTAAATAAATCACCCATTATGTTTGGTTCTTCTAATCTCGATGGGATCATCCAAGGGAATAACACAGAGGAACTCTGTAATAATAACAATAAAGAAACACCGACACCCAATATGGAAATGAACAATATAGAAACCATTAAAGCCTCTAATTTTATAATGAATACACCAACGCAAATTAATGAAACACAAAATGAACGTATAACAATAGAAAATATTACACAATACCCCAATCTATCAATATTAACAGTACATGAAGAAACAATCACACAGGATCCTATACCATCTAATTTAATTATACCATCTATTCTAAGGCTGGGTTCACACATAGCGACAACGACGTCGCTGTTACGTCACCATTTTCTGTGACGTAACAGCGACCTTGTATGACGCTGTTATGATCGCTGCTTAGTTGTCAAACACAGCGACGCAGCAGCGATCATAACGTCGCTACATGTGCAGAGAGCAGGGAGCCGCGCACACTGCTTAGCGCTGGCTCCCTGCTCTCCTAGCTACAGTACACATCGGGTTAATTAACCCGATGTGTACTGCAGCTACATGTGCAGAGAGCAGGGAGCCGCGCACACCGCTTAGCGCTGGCTCCCTGCTCTCCTAGCTACAGTACACATCGGGTTAATTAACCCGATGTGTACTGCAGCTACATGTGCAGAGAGCAGGGAGCCGCGCACACCGCTTAGCGCTGGCTCCTTGCTCTCCTAGCTACAGTACACATCGGGTTAATTAACCCGATGTGTACTGCAGCTACATGTGCAGAGAGCAGGGAGCCGCGCACACCGCTTAGCGCTGGCTCCCTGCTCTCCTAGCTACAGTACACATCGGGTTAATTAACCCGATGTGTACTGCAGCTACATGTGCAGAGAGCAGGAGCTGGCGCTGGTAGCGTGAGAGCGGCGGAGGCTGGCAACGAAGGTAAATATCGGGTAACCACCTTGGTTACCCGATGTTTACCCTGGTTACAGCTTACCGCAGCTGCCAGACGCCAGCTCCTGTTCCCTGCTCGCTTCATTTCGTCGCTCTCTCGCTGTCACACACAGCGATCTGTGCGTCACAGCGGGAGAGCAGCAATAAAATAAACGAACCAGGGCTGTGTGTAACGAGCAGCGATCTCACAGCAGGGGCCAGATCGCTGCTCAGTGTCACACACAGCGAGATCGCTAATGACGTCACTGCTGCGTCACAAAAACCGTGACTCAGCAGCGATCTCGTGTGTGTGAAGCACCCCTAATAGAAACAAGTACACAGGATCCTATACAATCGAATTTAATTGTATCATCTACTTCAACAGAAATATACAATGATAACCAAATGGAAAAAATCCCTATTAGATATAATAATTCAGGCAACATGAAAATTACTCATTATTTTCAAGTGGCTTCGGGACGCCACCCCAAGAGAAAAAGAGGAGGAGAGGATGTAGAGGAGGAGTCAGATACAACCGAGAAAGAAAAGACTTTACAAATTTATGATCCTTCACAATAATATTTTTTATAATCATTTTTATAATAATTTTTATAATGCTTCAATATAATAAGGAATCTACTGGAAAAAAGAGAAACTATCCCCTCACCTCCCAAAATACGAAGAATATATCCAAGTATAATAATAGGTAATAAAGCAGATACATGGAACATACCGGATACTAAACAGATTATGAGTATAATATAGATACAGTTAGGTCCAGAAATCTTTGGCCAGTGACACAATCTTCGCGAGTTGGGCTCTGCATGCCACCACATTGGATTTGAAATGAAACCTCTACAACAGAATTCAAGTGCAGATTGTAACGTTTAATTTGAAGGTTTGAACAAAACTATCTGATAGAAATTGTAGGAATTGTCACATTTCTTTACAAACACTCCACATTTTAGGAGGTCAAAAGTAATTGGACAAATAAACCAAACCCAAACAAAATATTTTTATGTTCAATATTTTGTTGCGAATCCTTTGGAGGCAATCACTGCCTTAAGTCTGGAACCCATGGACATCAAAAGCTGGGTTTCCTCCTTCTTAATGCTTTGCCAGGCCTTTACAGCCGCAGCCTTCAGGTCTTGCTTGTTTGTGGGTCTTTCCGTCTTAAGTCTGGATTTGAGCAAGTGAAATGCATGCTCAATTGGGTTAAGATCTGGTGATTGACTCGGCCATTGCAGAATGTTCCACTTTTTTGCACTCATGAACTCCTGGGTAGCTTTGGCTGTATGCTTGGGGTCATTGTCCATCTGTACTATGAAGCGCCGTCCGATCAACTTTGCGGCATTTGGCTGAATCTGGGCTGAAAGTATATCCCGGTACACTTCAGAATTCATCCGGCTACTCTTGTCTGCTGTTATGTCATCAATAAACACAAGTGACCCAGTGCCATTGAAAGCCATGCATGCCCATGCCATCACGTTGCCTCCACCATGTTTTACAGAGGATGTGGTGTGCCTTGGATCATGTGCCGTTCCCTTTCTTCTCCAAACTTTTTTCTTCCCATCATTCTGGTACAGGTTGATCTTTGTCTCATCTGTCCATAGAATACTTTTCCAGAACTGAGCTGGCTTCATGAGGTGTTTTTCAGCAAATTTAACTCTGGCCTGTCTATTTTTGGAATTGATGAATGGTTTGCATCTAGATGTGAACCCTTTGTATTTACTTTCATGGAGTCTTCTCTTTACTGGTGACTTAGAGACAGATACACCTACTTCACTGAGAGTGTTCTGGACTTCAGTTGATGTTGTGAACGGGTTCTTCTTCACCAAAGAAAGTATGCGGCGATCATCCACCACTGTTGTCATCCGTGGACGCCCAGGCCTTTTTGAGTTCCCAAGCTCACCAGTCAATTCCTTTTTTCTCAGAATGTACCCGACTGTTGATTTTGCTACTCCAAGCATGTCTGCTATCTCTCTGATGGATTTTTTTTCTTTTTTTTCAGCCTCAGGATGTTCTGCTGCACCTCAATTGAGAGTTCCTTAGATCGCATGTTGTCTGGTCACAGCAACAGCTTCCAAATGCAAAACCACACACCTGTAATCAACCCCAGACCTTTTAACTACTTCATTGATTACAGGTTAAAGAGGGAGACGCCTTCAGAGTTAATTGCAGCCCTTAGAGTCCCTTGTCCAATTACTTTTGGTCCCTTGAAAAAGAGGAGGCTATGCATTACAGAGCTATGATTCCTAAACCCTTTCTCCGATTTGGATGTGAAAACTCTCATATTGCAGCTGGGAGTGTGCACTTTCAGCCCATATTATATATAGAATTGTATTTCTGAACATGTTTTTGTAAACAGCTAAAATAACAAAACTTGCGTCACTGTCCAAATATTTCTGGCCCTGACTGTAAGTCATAATATACATTTTTTATGTATTTTTATGCGATTTTGTTTATGTAATTTTTTTATGTAATCTTTTAAAACTGTAGAAAAGCATTTCACATTGTAATGATTTGAGATATATATATATATATATATATATATATATATATATATATAAAAATATTTTTTATTTATTTATTTTTTTTCTTTATATATCTTAAACAAATTATTTTTTCACTATATAATGGTTTTTCTGCCCTAATGTTTTTAACTAATTTTCATTTTTTTATCCAGTATTCTACTATAAGATTTTAGCTCCCATAAGGGTTAAAGGGCTAATGATCTAATGATTTAATAAATGGCACACCCAGAAGGTCACTTGTGGCTTTTTTTTATCTATAAATGTAATGTTTGTAAGGCGCTCCTGCTATACCTGATGAAAGCAATAGTGGATTGCAGAAACGCGTAGTGTAATAACAGGAGCTCATAATAAAGAAAATTCATTCAAACTACTGGCAGCCAATCTATAGCGCTCTAATAGACCGAAGCATCTATTTTCACCTAGGGGTCTTTAGGTCTTTAGGATCCAAGGGCAGGGACCAGTTAATCTAGTTTTGGAGTTCAAGTTGAAAGGAGTGACACGGACAGACTGTCAGAGGAAAGCTGAGCCTAGAGAAGTGTAGACAGGCTAGTGGCCCTGGTCTACTGGCTAGGTGGCAAAAGTAAATGCAGTGAAAACTTCATATTCTTACATATTTGGTCACAATAAAACATGGATTATAATAATTATGTTGGACATTCGCTATACCACAGACAAGAAAAGAGCAAGAAACAGAGGCGAACACAGTCCCAATTCCTATTACAAGGTATTTATTACAAAAATTTGTACATATACAGATCTTTAAGGAACAAGAGATGGAGGCACAAGAGGTCTCTAGAAAGTCTCAGTGTGTAAAGGGGACTTAAATGTGCAGGCAGCAGGAGGCGGCTTCTGCGGGGGCTGGTAACCACGGTAAACATCGGGTAACCAAGAAGCCCTGTCCTTGGTTACCCGATATTTACCTTCGTTACCAGCCTCCGCCGCTCTCACTGTCCGTGCCGGCTCCTGCTCCTTGCACGTGTAGCAGAGTACACATCGGGTAATTAACCCCATGTGTGCTGTAACTAGGAGAGCAGGGAGCCAGCGCTAAGCAGTGTGCGCTGCTCCCTGCTCTCTGCACGTGTAGCTACAGCACACATCGGGTAATTAACCCCATGTGTACTGTAGCTAGGAGAGCAGGGAGCCAGCGCTAAGCAGTGTGCGCTGCTCCCTGCTCTCTGCACGTGTAGCTGCGTGCGCTGGTAACCAAGGTAAATATCGGGTTGGTTACCCGATATTTACCTTAGTTACCAAGCGCAGCATCGCTTCAGTGCGTCGCTGGGGGCTGGTCACTGGTTGCTGGTGGGATCGCTGGAGCGTCTGACTGTGTGACCTCTCACCAGCAACCTCCTAGCAACTTACCAGCGATCCCTATCAGGTTGTATCGTTGTTGGGATCGCTGGTAAGTTGTTTAGTGTAAAGGGGCCTTAAGACAGGACAGGACAATTACCTGATAAGCTGGGTGGCAGGAGGAACACAGGAATCAGCCCGCAAGTGTAAATACAAACCCATGCCGTTAGATCATACAATCAGGCACAATGTTCCCAGTGCAGCACAGGGTGGCTGTCAGAGTTAATAAGATTACCCCATTATCAAAGATAGTCTAAAGGTGGTGTCACACACAGCGACAACGACAACGACGTCGCTGCCGTTGTGTGTGACATCCAGCAACGAGCTGGCCCCTGCTGTGAGTTCGCCGCTCGTTGCTGAATGTCCAGCTTCATTTTTTGGTCGTCGCTCTCCCACTGTGACGCACAGATCGCTGTGTGTGACAGCGAGAGAGCGACGAAATGAAGCGAGCAGGGAGCAGGAGCCGGCATCTGGCAGCTGCGGTAAGCTGTAACCAAGGTAAACATCGGGTAACCAAGGTGGTTACCCGATATTTACCTTCGTTACCAGCCTCCGCCGCTCTCACGGTGCCAGTGCCGGCTCCTGCTCCCTGCACATGTAGCTGCAGTACACATCGTGTAATTAACCCGATGTGTACTGTAGCTAGGAGAGCAGGGAGCCAGCGCTCAGTGTGCGCGGCTCCCTGCTCTCTGCACATGTTGCAGCACTGTCGTTATGATCGCTGCTTCGGCTGCTGTTTGACAGCTAAGCAGCGATCATAACAGCGACTTACAAGGTCGCTGCTACGTCACAGAAAATGGTGACGTAACAGCGACGTCGTTGTCGCTGTCGTTTAGTGTGACCCCAACTTAAAGGCCCAGTCACACTAAACAACTTACCAGTGATCCCAACAACCATCCAACCTGATAGGGATCGCTGGTAAGTTGCTAGGAGGTCGCTGGTGAGATGTCACACTAGCGACACTCCAGCGATCCCACCAGCAACCTGACCTGGCAGGGATCGCTGGAGCGTTGCTACAGGAGTTGCTGGTGAGCTCACCAGCAACCAGTGACCAGCCCCCAGCCAGCAGCGCCGCGTGGAAGATGCTGCGCTTGGTAACTAAGATAAATATCGGGTAACAAACCCGATATTTACCTTGGTTACCAGCGCACACCGCTTAGTGCTGGCTCCCTGCACACCTAGCCACAGTACACATCGGGTTAATTACCCGATGTGTACTCTGCTACATGTGCAGGCAGCAGGAGCCGGCTTCTGCGGAGGCTGGTAACCACGGTAAACATTGGGTAACCAAGAAGCCCTTACCTTGGTTACCCGATATTTACCTTCGTTACCAGCGTCCGCCGCTCTCACACTGCCAGTGTCGGCTCTCTGCTCCCTGCACACAGACAGACTACACATCGGGTAATTAACCCGATGTGTACTGTGGCTACGTGTGCAGAGAGCAGGGAGCCGGCACTGGCAGCGTGAGAGCGGGGACACTGGTAAGTTAACGAAGGTAAATATCGGGTAACCATGGTAAGGGCTTCTTGATTACCCGATGTTTACCGTGGTTACCAGCCTCCGCAGAAGCCGGCTCCTGCTGCCTGCACATTTAGTTGTTGCTCTGTCGCTGTCAAACATAGCGATGTGTGCTTCACAGCGGGAGAGCAACAACTAAAAAATGGCCCAGGACATTCAGCAACAACCAACGACCTCACAGCAGGGGCCAGGGTGTTGCTGGATGTCACACTAGCAACATCGCTGCTACGTCACAAAAGTTGTTCGTTAGCAGCGATGTTGCTAGCGATGTTGCTTAGTGTGACGTGGCCTTAATGCATTCATATAATGAACGCTATTTACAAAGAACGCCAACATAAGGCATCTGACAACCAGCCAGTTAGCTGATTAAGACAGGACAGGACAATTACCTGATAAGCTGGGTGGCAGGATAAGCGCAGGAACCAGCCCTAGGTGGCAAGCAGTGGGCCATGTCCAAAAGAGATGGGAATACGGTTGCGGTAGATCCAGAGTGGACAGGGGCAGGGTTGGAGCCCGCCGGTACCGACCACGGAGATCCGGTCCGGAAACCGTGCACAGGCGGGGTACCTGGACCCTAGTTAGAAGAAGGTTGCAAGCCCCTTCTCTAATTCACCAGGCCGGAAGCAAGGTTGCAGGCCTTATTCCAGAAGTGTTAGCCCAGATAGAGTGAAACGGCAGCCCACCGCGGGGGATAGGGTGTCTGGAATCATCCACTGAAATCCCAAGGGTCAGTTTTTGCGGGCACATCTCCCAACCAGAAAATACCGGGAGTGGTCTTCCCCGTTCCAGATGGAGTTGTTCCAAAGTGAGGAAAATAACAAAATGCCGGAGGAAGGGACATTGGTACACCGACCGGGTGTGGGACCCGAGTACACCCGAACGCGGCAGATGGCCACTGACACCTTGGTTTATCAATAGAGTCGTGTGCATTTATTCCACAGTGAGTACACCAATACTCCTCGATCCGGCCTGGCGCGCCATCTCCGGCCCGCATCGCTCCCTGTATCCCGGACACTGAGCCCCGGGGCATCCATCCCTACCCACGGAGGGGTTAATATACAACTGCTATCCCATCGCCCCCAGGTGCTCCCGAACAGCAGCAGTGGTGCCACATCTCACCACACACCGTGGGTGGCGTCACGAAGTACTTACAGCAATCCTCGTACATATACGTCCCTTTTTTATTTGAGTGTCCGCGCGACCCCCGGGTCCGGAGAATCCCTCGAGCCACTGCGGGTCCGGATCCGAGCAGCCCGACTGCTGACGTGGGGGCGGCACATGTGCGCAATCTGATGTATGAGTGAGTGCATGCGCGATCTGATGTGTGTGTGAGTGGTGGCCGGAAGCAGAGGAGGATTGCTGTGGAGTATACTTTCTTGGAGCGCCCGCTGAAGATCGCAGGAGTACATGGGAGCGAAGCAGACACCTGGGGTCTGGTGAGTATGATTCTTCTGGGAAAGGGGGGGTGTCTATTTATTTTTTTGGGGGGGGTTAAATTAAACTTACCCCCAACCTGTGTTTCTCCGAGAATAAGCCCCACCCTGAAAATAAGCCCTAGCACATTTTACGGGGCCAAAAATAATATAAGACTGTCTTATTTTTGGGGAAACACAATATATCTTCTTATAAACATCATTTGTTTATAGAACTCACCCTCATTAGGGTTGGTTTATGATGGTTCTGGATATTCCTAGCTGCAGTTAGCTCTGCTTATACCAGTTGGGGGGGGGTTATGTGTCTTGTCATATAGGACTACACATGGTGAACTCTGTTGCCTGGTTAACCCAGTTAATAATAAATGCATAATGTTACAATGGAATTTTGATTTTCAAGGACATTTGTATTACCTTTAAAAATTACAATGGGTTTATTTGATATAATTTCTATTCTCCAACTATGTTGTTCTTGAATAGACAGGATTTGATCTCCGCATTTTGTACCTACTATTTTAACCAGAGTTTTTATTTCCTTTTGCGATTGATAGGCTCCTATATATAGATTACAACCCAATGCTGCACTATTTGCTCCACTCAGTGACAGGGCCCCTGAATTCGGCTGGTGGGATTCTAATTGGTCACCTATGTGTGACTCCTGGTGTACCATCAGGCCCTAACTTGGACCCTCTTGTCTATTATTATGCCCACTTGATTGGTCTCCTAACCCATGACACGAGTGTGGGCAATGCATCGGGTCATTTGACATTTGATGTAGGCACCTCATTGAATCTGATCACGTGGCTGGCGACATGTGTGCATCATGTGATGGGTCACGTTGGACATGATGCAGGTGTGTCATGTGACCTTATCACATGGGGCATGACATGGCCCATGCTATTGCAGTACCTGTGTAACATCCGGGTGGTGGAACCTCTGGACCGTACACCGGTTTCTCTTGAGGAGGCAGCCAGGCAGGTCACCCCGCCAGAGGGTCTGGGTGCACGGCAGCCGAAGCACTAATGGTAGCCGGACAGTCTGTAGGGGAGCAGGAAAGGTGGACGGAGTTCTGGACGGTGGTCCGGGTGACGAGGCTCAGAGTCCGAGGCCAGGTGGTAAGGTCAGGCGGGATCCGGAACTTGCTGAGCGATGGAACGGGTCACCAAACGGAGCCAGGGACTGGAGACTGGCGGAGCTGCAGAGATGGTGGAACATCCGCCGAAGTCACCGTCAGGGTACGGGAATGAGCGTGGTTCGGAGCGGCTGGCGTGGCAGGACAGGCTCTACGAGACAGGACAGGGTTAATGCAGGCAAAAGCACAAGGCAAAGCAATAGGGGACCTGAACACTAGCTTACTAAACACGTAGAACAGGCCCCGCCCACCAGGAAAGAGAAACCTTATATACCCTGTACCTGTCTATGCAATATCCTGTTTCTGGGTGCTGGCCCTTTAAGAAAGGGTCAATGACCGCGCGCGCGCCCTAATGCGCATGCGCGAGGCCCGTGTGCCAGAAGCCAGTCCAGGAAGCGGTGAGGAGGAAGCAGGAGCGCCCGGCTGGGAGTCCCACGTCGCAGAGGAGCGCCGGGAGCGGGGAGCTGGACGCATGGAGGCCGCAGGCGGGGACGAGGAGGCCGGGACCGGAGTGGTGAGCAGGGGACGCCGCCGGGGAGCGGGCCACGGGGACCGGAGAACGGGGCCAGGGGACTGGGAAGCGTGACAACCTGGAAGTAGGAACAACTGGGCTCTGCAGCTGTTGACTGACACATGTAAATAATGACGCAATTCGCAGCAGCACTTTGAATTCTCAAATTGAATCTGTGACGTTTCGCTTGGGAATCAACCTAATACCACACTG
The DNA here is from genome assembly GCF_048569485.1 of Anomaloglossus baeobatrachus. Taxonomy (NCBI): domain Eukaryota; kingdom Metazoa; phylum Chordata; class Amphibia; order Anura; family Aromobatidae; genus Anomaloglossus; species Anomaloglossus baeobatrachus. The sequence goes on along the minus strand of NC_134361.1, from coordinate 220,670,433 downwards.
AGCTATTAGGGAGTGTGAGAACAAGTTGTAATTTGTAGTATACAGGAAGAAAAATATTTTTCAAACACCAGGAACAAAACAGTAACAATACAGTGCCATGACAAGACTCTACATACCTAATCATATGCTAAATTGTTGCAAGTCAAATTTATGTATGAGATAGCCAAGATGATTGTCTATAAAATGAAGGTAACCTCACATTCGAACCTGTAATGGATGGTGAGACATGGAGCCTGAAAGTCAAAAGTTCAAAACATTGTTCCCCTTTAGCTCATCGGTATATATCTTATGCAGTGCATGGACATTCACTTATACATATTGTACGCATAGTATTGTAGAATTCTGATGCTTAGTATAATACATAAAATATGTATTAGTCTTTGTGAAAGATGCTGACTGTTAAAAGGAAGGTGTCACGCTTTTTTATTTTTATATTAATAATAGTGATTATGAAATCAAGTATTTTTAATACAAAATTAAACTCACTGCTTATTTAGTTTTTATTTAATTCTACTGTTACTGAAGCACTGGGGGCGGCCATCTTGGATTTGCTGTGTGGAACGACAGTTACCTCAAATACGGCAAAGAAGACAGTTGTCGTTCTCCATCCCTATTCTGTAACACTGAAAGCACCGTGCTGTCAGCTGCACATGCCCCCTGGACTGTCCAGATCACAGCAGAGGGAGGATATCTCCGCCATCTTTGTGGAGCTCACAGCGTATGCTGTGTGCTGCACTTTCCCCCTGTCACCTGTTCGGGATGTGTGAGTACAGGCGCTGGTCCACTGCCGCTACCTTCCCCCCACCGCTGTTGCTACACTCTCATCCTCCTCCACCACTCTCCCTGCTGCCACCCCTCCCCCACCACCACTCTCCATGTTGCCGCAACACTCCCCTCCTGCCGCTCTCCCCGCCACCCCTACCCACCCACCGCCGCCGCCACGCTCTCCTCCCCGCCGCTCCCCCTGCTCTTGTGTGCTCACCTCAAGCCTCCGCTCCTAGCAGCTCAGTGGAGTACATTATACTGAGGAGGTGGCAATGGTCCTGTATTCTGTCTTTTCTTGTTATATTTAAGTATACTGAGGAGTGCAGTATACTGGGGAGCGCGAAATACAGGGGAGCGCAGTATACTGAGGAAAGCGGTATACAGCGGGGTGCGGCATACAGCGGGGCATGGTATACAGCGGGGCGCGGAATACAGCGGGGTGCAGAATACAGCATAGTGCAGTATTAAGCGGGGGGCGCAGTATAGAGCGGAGCGCTATATACATTGGAGCGTAATATACAGTGGCGCACTATGCCAGCGGTGTTCAGTGATACTTTAGACATTAGGAGCAAGAAAAAGGGAATGCACAGCCAACCGATATAAGAAAATGAGGGTGCACAGTCTGCTGTAAACAATTGGTACTAGAGAGGAAAAGAAGCAGGCATTGGCACTCAGCTCAATATAGAATGCATGACAATCAATATATAAATAACCAGAAATCTTTTCTTGAAAGCATACCCCAATAAAAACATTTAAAAGAACATCAGACAAAAGAATAACAATGATTAACTGTGGTGCTATACAATGATAAAAAGTATTAACCAGCAAAGAACAAAATAGCCATAGGACATATCGATGAGTCCATTCAGAAGATACAAAAACATATACACACAATGGCACAGCTGGAAAATAGCACAAATGAAATAACCCACCATACATCCTCTCCTGGTGAAGCTCACTTGATGAGCGACACACGTTGGGTATGGGGGGGGGGGGGTTCACCAGACTTCTTACTGCTATCTTGCTCACTTAGGCTCCAACAGTGATGTAGTTCTGTATGGTGGGTTATTTCATTTGTGCTATTTTCCAGCTGTGCCATTGTGTGTATATGTTTTTGTATCTTCTGAATGGACTCATCGATATGTCCTATGGCTATTTTGTTCTTTGCTGGTTAATACTTTTTATCATTGTATAGCACCACAGTTAATCATTGTTATTCTTTTGTCTGATGTTCTTTTAAATGTTTTTATTGGGGTATGCTTTCAAGAAAAGATTTCTGGTTATTTATATATTGATTGTCATGCATTCTATATTGAGCTGAGTGCCAATGCCTGCTTCTTTTCCTCTCTAGTACCAATACTTTAGACATTAGGATCACTTTGCGGTCACCAACAAAATGGCTCCGCACTATGATCCTAATCTTCATCTTCCCTTATCCTTTTGGAAACACCCAGATTGGGAGGGGGAGCTGTGACATCACACACAGGAGAGCAAATTCCACCCACTGTTACTGCAGCTGTAATGTGAGCTAGTTCTACAGTACTTCTACAGTAAGAATTCAGCAGCTGCTCCCCCAAGTGTTTAAGGCTGTGTCCGCACTTTGCGTTTTTTTACCTGCGTTTCAGCAGCGTTTTGAACTGCAGCGTTTTCATGCCAAAATGCATGCGTTTTGATTTTCCTGCAAAGTCTATGGGAAAAGTGGATTTCTTGTGCGCACTTTGCAGTTCAAAACACTGCGTTTAATTTGCATAAATTTGGGCAAAAACTCTGCGTTCAAAAAGCAGCATGTCAATTGTTTTTGCCATTTTGGCTGCGTTTTGCTAACATTGAAGTCAATGAGAAGTTGTAAAAAGCAAGCTACATCAAAATTCCAGCGTTTTACATGCTTTTTACCTGCAGAAAGCATGCGTTTTGGACTACATAAACGCATGCTTTTCTGACATCAAAATAATGAAATGATATGTCCCTTTACGCACACACATAGTCCGACAATTAAATTAATGAAAAATATTAATTTATTGCTATTGTAGCGATAAATAGTATAAAAGCGCTATAATTATATGAAATATAACTATTTGTTATAATTTCAATAATTATATGTGTTCCTTTTTTTTCCCTTTTTTCATTGTGTTTGACTGTTTAAACTTTATTTAGCAGTGTCTTTATGTTCAAAACGCATCTGTCTAAACGCAATGGAAAAGCATATAAAAAGCGCTAAAAACGCGGCTAAAACGCATGCGTATTTACCGTGATCCTATGCTCAAAAGCAACTTTGGCAAAAGCAATTTCTGCCAGAGGATGCGTTTAGAACTGCAACTAGGACAACGCAAAGTGCGGACACAGCCTAAGAGTGGAAAATATCAAACTTTTAAAAACATTTTTTACATTTTGCTCCATTAAAAACAAATAATATTTAAACAAAATATTGAAACATTAATACTTTACATTTTATCAGTTATTTTTTTTCTTTTTACGACACATTCCTTTTCAGTTGGATCAATGCAACAGAATTTCACGCCGTGTTTTCGAAACTTCTATGCAAAAATGTGGGAGGCATTTGTCACTCTCTGCTTTGTTACTCCCAAATTACCGTATATTTCATTCCAAGGTTAGCAGTTTATCATTTCTGGGGAATGAGATAGAGAGAACAGCTTCATTTGACATTTACAATGCCCAAGAACGTACAGCCATTTAGCCAGGTACGGAGCTCTGTTTCTTCTGGATGGACTTTACGATTTCCTAAGTGTGAACGTTGCCGGAACCATGGCTATTCATCTCCCTTGAAGGGTCACAAGTGGTTTTGTATGTGGAGGGACTGCCAATGCAAAAAATGCAGCCTACTTGCAGAAAGACAGCGCATTATGGCCGCACAGGTAAATGAGAATTTCATTTTTTTTTAATTAATTGTTTTTGAAATTTTTGCCAAATTAGGAATATTACAGACATCTATATATATAATTGCCTTATTCTGTCTGTCTGTCTGTCTTTCTGTGTCTGTCTGTCTGTGTCTGTCTGTCTGTGTCTGTCTGTCTGTGTCTGTCTGTCTGTCTGTGTCTGTCTGTCTGTCTGTGTCTGTCTGTCTGTCTGTCTGTCTGTCTCCACAAAAAAATCCCGATTTTCATGTTAGCTGCTCAATAGTATGCTAACTCCATATAGCATATATAACAAGAAAAACAAGGGAGTAGTTGCACATAAAAATAGATTTTTATTGATTAGGTTTCTTTAAAAAGACAATGTGAGTGATCTGTGACAGTGTACAAACAAACAAAAAACTTTAAACTGAACAACGCATATGAGTATACTCCTTCTGGGAATGTATGGACTTTCATCACACCATGGGTATATACCAGAATCTATAACACTGTTCAATTCTTTATATGGCTTAATATAGTTTAGGAAAATTACATAAAAAATAGCAGTTTATAAGTGATCCAACAATGCTTTAGGTGTATTGTGCTAGGCTCAAGGGTTGTCATAGGTATCCATTTTAACAAGTTATATTGCACTAGCCAACTGATATTAAAATACCGCTGTTATAAATATGCTAGTAGCTATGCTTTAGCACAAAATACAATATTATTACAAAAGCTCAATAACAAAGTATCAGAACTGTTGCACTAATTAATATAGGTGGGTAAATTAATTTCTTTGCACTGCAGCACTTCTCATCAATTAATCAATCATTAATCCTGATTAACAATGTCTGTACTTGAATAAATTCTTGCTACATTGCCTGCACTCTGCACTTTTCTTGATGTACTTTAATGCACTTTATATGCTAAACCTAGGCTATTTGCACTGTCTAACCATCATATTCCACATTTTCTACTATCATAATTAGGATAGCATCTACATAACCAGTAAATCCACTTATATCCTCCAAAAAAGAATATACACGATGCTAATGCTCCTTATAAAAATACATCATTTTATTAAATTTTAAAATAAAAAAAACCATACATGGACATGGGCACAACAAGGTAGAGAGAAGTACAAATATAACTCCCACGAATTTTGGGGAGGGTGGGTAGAGACTTGCTTATCCCCCATGTACCATGGGGGATAGACATTCAGAATAATATATATCAGTCTGTGTGAAAATCGTCCTGTACCTTTAACCACAATACTATAGGTGTACTAAAATACCAATCCTGAGAAGCAGATCAAAGTATAACCAGAAGAGGGAAATCTCAGTCAAGACTCAAAGGGTTAATAAGTAGAGTGTCCCTTGAATACAGAGTATACGTTTTTCAACTAAATAGTTATTTCAAAAATAGCATAAATATAGGTGCCACTGGGCATTCCCTCTGCTGCACAGATGAAACCAACCGCAGGCCTTACAGTATATTAATGAAATTAGCATACATCCTAAACATCCAGATAAATCATTAACACAGTCCCAAGAATAGCATGAATATACGTGCCGCTGGGCATTCCCACCACCGCACTAAGGAGACCGTCCGTAAATAAACTCACTGTACATGACTTAGGAACGTCTGACTGACGGCCCTATCTTGCCGTACTGACCCAAACCAGTTATCCACGTATTACCGCTTCTCAACCCAAAATAAGACACAGACTGCGTGACATTGGATGTAAAGGCCACAGCAGCCTCGTTTATTATCACCAAAATAATCAATAACATTTTATTCATAAATATAGTAATAACTCCATAAAACATAACCACCAGCAAAGGAGGGGGGGGTAAGTGAAGAGTCCCGTTGTACATGATTGCAACATCAGCTCCACCATGTGCCCTCAGCCGCACCACACTGGCTCGAAGACACCCAGCACATTAACATGTCCCGCTGTGACCGAGCACAGCAGGGACCCACCAACCATACCATTGCACCACCAAGGGTAACCCGTTCCTGCACTGGGTTCGCCCCCGCTCTTTGTGCAATCCACCGACTTCAAATACCCCCCTCCTTGACGCCACCGCGAGCACGTATGACACCTTGTACGTGCGAGTCCCACCACCAAAGACCAACCAGAGCCGTGACCATGGCACCAGTAACCCAAGCCTTAATTGCAAAACCAATGGGACTAAACCGAACACCATTAGACCGCACAATTCACCACAGACACAAACTCCCCTGCCCCGAACCATCTTCACAAAAAGAACTGACCGAATATGTACCTGAACCCAGCCGGCACCCAGGGCCCGATCCTTCACTAAGCCTGCGCGACCAGTCCCCAACGAGCAGCCTGAGTCGTCGACCCGACCCCGAAAGAATGGGACGCGAACTCGGCCTCGTTGAGACCGCAACACTGCAGGAACCTCGAAAAGCACCCCAACTAATAATTCGGCAAAGCCGACCTGCCTAATGGTAACAATGGGCACACGCCATGTTTCCTTGATCTCCAGCATTTCCCTGACAACTTGCCATGTCGACAAACCCGGCAAGCCTCCAAACAAGTGATCCATTGCAACCGAACACCCGAGCACTACACCTTGGCGGCATACCGGGGGCCCAAGGCCGTCATGCCTGAGGAAATGGAACAAGACCAGGGGCCTCTCCGCGCCCAAGTCAGTTCCACACAGGTGCCCTGTCAAATCATCCGGAGGTCCCTCCTCCCTAATTAGTAACACCCGTCCTAATCTACCTCACTATATGCCCATTACCAAACCAAGCCATAAATTATCCTGGACACCCCGGCAACACCAAAACCAAGTCAATCACCAATCCTAGGTCTGAAAAGACCCCACTACTATCGCCAATGCGCCAAACCTAAAGTAAAGGAAGCACACCTCCAACCTCCAACTGCCATGCTCTGCCCAACAACCCGCGCAACGTATAAGGTCTGGCATACCATCCGCGGCCAACCGCATAATCACAACCAATCGTATCCCTTAAAGGAAGCCTGAAACAAGTAGCCGAAGCCACTACCCCTTTACAAAAAGGAACATGAATTATTCTCAATGCCACCACTATAATGCCCACATATCTGCTGAATACTCTCCAACCGCAAGAAGACAATAAGGCTCTTCCCGAAGTACCAAAGGAGTTTAACCACAACCATGAAAGACAGTTATCGCATTCCTGAACCACAAAGAAGCACACGCCGCCCCTATAAGATAAATGTACACGAAATTCCTTACTGTAACTGCCCCAGTAAAAGACCCATTGAATACACGCCCACCACATGAGGGCGACCAAGACCCGACCTGGGATACCAAAAGAGTCTAAAGACCCACCCTACTATTCCAGGACTGGGGGCACCATTAACCACACCTTTCGCCAAACCCTGCATACAGCAGTACCCGGCACCAACCATAACTAAGCCTTAAACTACCACAACCAACGCCAGGCCCTATTTATGCCACGAGCCTTGGATGCTAATCTCATTCAAATTACGGCATCCAAACAAATTGCTTGCTATCACCCGTACTGAAAATGCCCGCCGGGGAGACCCCCCAGCAAATTATCCACCGGGTACGCCGAAATGGCGCCCGACCCACCGCCCACTTCCAAAACCCTGAAACCCCAAGCGACAAAGATTTCAATCCCTAGATCTTTTGTGTCAGAACCGGCCGCAACCCCCGCCAACAAGACCATATTCGCTGCTTGCTTAGCCGCAATTACCACTCCAATACCGTTTACTGGCTACACAATGTGACGGTCATACTCCTGACGTCCAGCACATAAAACCACTGCATCAAACTCACCAGGTATACAAACTGAATCACAATCATGTGACAGCTGCCCTTAGGTGAAAACGGTCCCCCTACAGCAATACAAAGGGTCACTCCCGTGGGCGCCACATACCCGCCAAGTGCACTGGCGCAAATGGCCAACTACAAACAGGCTTCCTAGACCGGCGAGTAAAACCCAACCACACCATCAGTGAACCCAGACGCACTGATCAACATGCCAAACACCCCCGCAGTCGTCACCAGTCCTTCACGCATCCCAGCCCCAATCTGCCGGGGCTGCACAATGGGAAACAAATCCAACCAGGCAAATAGTCCTGGTCACGGAATTTTAGCCTAGTCCAGCCCAAGCCTGGGCCCCTAGACCAGCAAGCGGCCCAAAGCCCCAGGCCCGTAGTGATCACAAACCCAAATCTCCTATAAGGAACCGCTTGCCGCCATGGCGTCTGTGTGTTCAAAGGCTGGAAACAAAGCAACACCCTGTCAAATCCACCACCTGTACCATGGTAAACGACCAGTAGAATCACCTTACCTGCCCGCGTACCAGCCAGTGAAAAGGTCTCTCCCACGCAGACCCGGAAAGTGGCATCTGATAACCGTCCCCATAGGCAACGGCAAATACGCCGTCAAATGCCGTTAAGCCACCAAGTGCCTTACTCGCGCATATAACTCGGGCCCCGACAAGCAGCCAACTATCCACCAAAAGCCTATTAGCAACCGTCGACATTTTCGCCAAGTAACCAGCAATATAAAAGCCACGCCCCCCTGGATATACGAACAACCCAACACCTAGGAGCACCTCGGAAGCCCGGTACCTGGCCCCTGTACCCAAATCCATCAATAGCCCCTTACTGGTACCATCCATCATCCACCAGCCCGGACCCCAGACAATCACAAGAACCAATAGGGTGGTAAGCCCACAACCAAAACTGTACTCGATACTTATGCGCCCCAATGAACCCCAAGGTGGGCGCTTAACAGCAGCGGCAACCAACGAACAGTTGCCGAGAAGATCCAGTTTAGGCAGAGGGGGATCCCCAACCACCCCTTATACCCCCTACAGCTCCAATAACCGGCCATAGACACAGGCACCAATTCCCCGGACAAAGCCTGCTGCACCGAATACACTCAAATTACAACATACAAGTATATAATGCCTAAACCGGTAGCCTTCCTGCCTCGAAACAACCCCCATGAACAATGAAGATCTGCTGCCGCAGCAAAAGAAGATAAAACCAATGTCATGTCGGCAGACAACACCCCCCCTTCCATCGTCTGATTTTAAGCAACCTCCCTGTACCGCCGGTCTAACAACAGCCAACAAAACCCCGCACAACCACTCAGCCCCTTTTCTGAGTCACCTATACCGAATGAATACCTATAGCCACACTCTCAGGGAACAACACCACGGTTCTTAATGATCCAATCGTGACCGCAGACCCATCCGCCAAAAGGCCCCCCACCAACACCTGCTACTGGGCTATGGAACCCCCAGAGGTGTGGCTAATCCCCGCGACCCCCAAACCACTCTGGACCTCACCGTAGTACCGCCTCATGGCCGTCCACCCTTTAAAACCACATCAGGTATTAAAACCCCGCGACGCCCCGGAACGTACGACTTAAGACCAACCAACAACCAGAAGCATTTGAAAACCCCCACCACCTACAAAGAACTGAAACCTAAATAAGAGGTGCAAGTGAACCTTAAGCTTACCAGGCTGACTCCGGGGTAACCCCCGGAACAGCCGTCACGTGTCCTCCGCGTCGAGCACCGTTGGAAACCTCACCGAACGATGCAGGCTGTCCTCCTCCTGGGCAGAAAACAGGCGACTGGGACCTCGCCAGCAACTGCCGGTGAGATCAATCTGCTGCACAACCCGGAGGACGCCTCAGGAGATGGTCACCGACCCAGAGCCGTAGTCGGGGGTTCCGGCCGCGCAGATGTAAGACTGCCTCCGTGCAGGGATCCAACCGCCCCTGGGTCCCCGCCGAACCCAGCTTCAGAGTCTCGGGGGCCCCCCGTAGCTTGGCACCCCCAACCCATCATGTTCTAGCAACGTGTCACTCTGGCGCAGCACTGACATGCCGCCGTTGCCCGGTGGACCCTGTATGGCCACTCGAGCTAAACCTCTGGTGGATCCGGATAGCCATGATGCCAGGGGCCGGTGCTCACGCCGCCAGACCACGCACCGCGCCACGGGTCACGTGGCCGCGTCGCCCATGGTGTCACGCTGACCCCTGCACCGCACCAATATGAAGCTGTCAGGGCCAGTGATGTCACTTACCACCGCCCGCACCGCTGCCGGACTGACATCTGGGTTCGTGAAATCCTCCCCACATCTTGCTCTGCAGCCGCCGACGATCGCTGCAGGATTCATCGCTGACACTTCCGGGTCAGCTGACACCGGCGCCGAAGCACGTGACCGCATCGCCAGACCACGTGACCGCGCCGGGTCACGTGGCCGCGACGCGCGCGTCACTAATGCATGCCACGACCCGGAAGTGGAGGGGAGGCCGGTCACGTCACTCACCGCCCCGCTGCCGACTTCCGATGCAGGTTCCGTCTTCTCTCCTGGATCCACACGTGACCGCGCCGCCGGCCCACGTGACCGCGCCACCAGCCCACGTGACACCGCCGACCCACGTGACACCGCCGACCCACGTGACCGCAGCGGGGCAGGCAAGCGCGGCGGGGCAGGGGAGCGCGGCGGGGCAGGGGAGCGCGGCGGGCCACGCAGCCGCGACGCGCGCGTCACCACTGTGCGCCGCGAACCGGAAGTGGTTGGGGGGCCGGCCACGTCACTCACCGCCCCGCTGCCTTGATCCCGCGGCCCGACTTCCGGCTCAGGCCCCGTGTTGTCCCGTCTCCTGGATCCGCCGCCGCTGCCGTGGGTCTGCCGCTGGGGCTCCTTCTCCGCCGTCGGCTCCTCGGCATCGTCTCTGGCTGAGACGCTAAGGAGGCCGCGGTCTTCGCTGCCGCTTCGGAGGCAGAGGGGTCCCACCTACAGCGCCGCCGACTTCGCCGGACCATCGCCGCAGCTGCTCCTCCTCTTCATCTGTTACCATGAGGCCCTCGATCTTCAGGATCCAAGCGATTCAGCAACAATTCCGGACGTCTTCCAGGTAGTGAATGAACCTCCCACCTCATAATTCGGCCCTATATATACTATCCCACAACTGACAACCCCCTGACCAATTACATGTCCCCACAGCACTTAAGGCCGGTTTCACACATCCGGCTTTTTGCCGTTTTGCCGGATGCGGCGCTCTCCCGTACAGTTAATACAGTACAGTGACAGCGCTGTAACTTCCGGGTCACATGCACCGGTCACATGACAGCATGTGACCGGCGCTTGTTGCGCTGTCACTGTACTGTATTAACTGTACGGGAGAGCGCCGCATCCGGCAAAACGGCAAAAAGCCGGATGTGTGAAACCGGCCTAACCCAACCTCCCATTTTTCCCGCACAAAATGCCCTACACTTTAACCCCTTGCTAACCCTCAGGCCTAGCATCCCTCCTCACTCATGTTGCCCTCCCTTGAGCCCCTTCAGGGCAGGCGTCCGGGCTTTTCTTTAATTTAATTAATGACCGTCATGGATGTCCAGCGCTGCTAAAGATCGCGGTTGTTTAACCTGTTATACCTCACTGCACGCTCCAACAGCAGCTGCCTATAATCACACTCTGCCTGGGTATCTGCCTCCTGACGAAGCCCAGGTGGTGAAACGCATTGAGGCGTGGTGGGCTTGTGACTGAACTACTTTGGATCAGGTCTGTGTGTTACTTTGATTTTCTATACTATGTGTCCTGCCTTGATGATTGTTTAGTGTACCTTTACTGATTCTGTGTACGGCTGGTCAGCAGCCGCTTATACTGACATGCAGTGTCATGGTCTATGCCCTGCACTTATTTAAAAGCGTGATTTATAGAGCTCTTTTTTGCCATCGGGTTACAGACTGTGACTGATAGCAGCTGCATGTATGGTAAGCGTCCTGTTGACTCACAGCACGACCCACACTGACACCCGATTTTGTACAGTGAGTTTATTTACGGACGGTCTCCTTAGTGCGGCGGTGGGAATGCCCAGCAGCACTTATATTCATGCTATTCTTGGGACTGTGTTAATGATTTAGGCTACTTTCACACTTGCGTTCAGCGGAGTCCGTCACTTTGGAGAATAGCGCAGCCCGTTAACGCACTGCGCTATTCTCCATAGACTTGTATGGACGACGCACTGTAACGCAAGTGTCAGCGTTGCATCCGCTGGATGACGCAGCGTCGTTATTTTGACGCTGCATCGGGCGGTTGGAACGCTGCATGTAACGTTTTTTTGAGCAGCGGAAACATTTATTTTTCACTGCGCATGCGCTTTTTTTTTTTTATCACAAACTTTATTTTATTTCTCAGTGGCCAAACGTTCAGCTGAGCGCTCGGCCGCCGGCATGTCAGGGCGCTCAGCTGAGCGCTCGGCCGCCGGCATGTCAGGGCGCTCAGCTGAGCGCTCGGCCGCCGACATGTGAGAGCTCTCAGCTGAGTGCTCGGCCGCCGGCATGTGAGAGCTCTCAGCTGATCGCCCGGCCGCCGGCATGTGAGAGCTCTCAGCTGAGCGCCCGGGAGCCGGCATGTGAGAGCTCTCAGCTGAGCGCCCTGGAGCCGGCATGTGAGAGCTCTCAGCTGAGCGCTCGGCCGCCGGCATGTGAGAGCTCTCAGCTGATCGCCCGGCCGCCGGCATGTGAGAGCTCTCAGCTGAGCGCCCGGCCGCCGGCATGTGAGAGCTCTCAGCTGAGCGCCCGGGAGCCGGCATGTGAGAGCTCTCAGCTGATCGCCCGGCAGCCGGCATGTGAGAGCTCTCAGCTGATCGCCCGGCAGCCGGCATGTGAGAGCTCTCAGCTGATCGCCCGGCCGCCGGCATGTGAGAGCTCTCAGCTGATCGCCCGGCAGCCGGCATGTGAGAGCTCTCAGCTGATCGCCCAGCAGCCGGCATGTGAGAGCTCTCAGCTGAGCGCCCGGCCGCCGACATGTGAGAGCTCTCAGCTGATCGCCTGGCCGCCGGCATGTGAGAGCTCTCAGCTGATCGCCCGGCAGCCGGCATGTGAGAGCTCTCAGCTGATCGCCCGGCAGCCGGCATGTGAGAGCTCTCAGCTGATCGCCTGGCCGCCGGCATGTGAGAGCTCTCAGCTGATCGCCCGGCAGCCGGCATGTGAGAGCTCTCAGCTGATCGCCCGGCAGCCGGCATGTGAGAGCTCTCAGCTGATCGCCCGGCAGCCGGCATGTGAGAGCTCTCAGCTGATCGCCCGGCCGCCGGCATGTGAGAGCTCTCAGCTGATCGCCTGGCCGCCGGCATGTGAGAGCTCTCAGCTGATCGCCCGGCAGCCGGCATGTGAGAGCTCTCAGCTGATCGCCCGGCCGCCGGCATGTGAGAGCTCTCAGCTGATCGCCCGGCAGCCGGCATGTTAGAGCTCTCAGCTGATCGCCTGGCCGCCGGCATGTGAGAGCTCTCAGCTGAGTGCTCGGCCGCCGGCATGTTAGGGCGCTCAGCTGAGCACTCGGCCGCCGGCATGTCAGGGTGCTCAGCTGAGCACTCGGCCGCCGGCATGTCAGGGCGCTCAGCTGAGCACTCGGCCGCCGGCATGTCAGGGCGCTCAGCTGAGCACTCGGCCGCTGACATGTCAGGGCGCTCGGCTATTAAGAGCGATCAGCTGATCGTTCACAATAGTCAGCTGCCGGTACTGTAAAGAAGAAAAAAAAAAAAAAAAAATAAAGCTTTCCGTTATTTTGTACGATCCGTAGCATTGTGTTGTGCCACTATATGCAACGCATCCGTCACACAACGCAATGCTACGGAAGCCGTCCAGCGCAAGTGTGAAACTAGCCTTATCTGGATGTTTAGGATGTATGCTAATTTCATTAATATACTGTAAGGCCTGCGGTTGGTTTCATCTGTGCAGCAGAGGGAATGCCCAGTGGCACCTATATTTATGCTATTTTTGAAATAACTATTTAGTTGAAAAACGTATACTCTGTATTCAAGGGACACTCTTCTTATTAACTCTTTGAGTCTTGACTGAGATTTCCCTCTTCTGGTTATACTTTGATCTGCTTCTCAGGATTGGTATTTTAGTACACCTATAGTATTGTGGTTAAAGGTACAGGACGATTTTCACACAGACTGATATATATTATTCTGAATGTCTATCCCCCATGGTACATGGGGGATAAGCAAGTCTCTACCCACCCTCCCCCCCAATTCGTGGGAGTTATATTTGTACTTCTCTCTACCTTGTTGTGCCCATGTCCATGTATGTTGTTTTTATTTTAAAATTTAATAAAATGATGTATTTTTATAAGGAGCATTAGCATCGTGTATATTCTTTTTTGGAGGATATAAGTGGATTTATTTGCACTGTCTGCATAGATATGATAAAATCATTGTAACAGCAGAGGGCTAGTGCTTAAGTGCTTTAGGACTGTCTGTCATTATTAGAGTTGAGCGCGGTTCGCGGTTCTCCAGTTCGCGGTTCGAGTGATTTTGGGGGCTGTTCTAGATCGAACTAGAACTCGAGCTTTTTGCTAAAGTTCGATAGTTCTAGTTACGTTCGAGAACGGTTCTAGCAGCAAAAAGCAGGGCTTTTTACAGCTACAGTGTGCAGGGAGCCATCGCTGGCAGCCTGCCAGAAGCTGGTAACCAAGATAAACATCGGGTATCCAAGCAAAGCGCTTTGGTTAGTAACCCGGTATTTATCCTAGTTACGTGTGCAGAAAGCCGACACTTCCCCGCTCAGCTCGCTCCGCCCCCTCCTGCCCGCGGCATGTACACATACATACACACACCCACTCACCTGTCCCCAGCCATGCAGTCCACGACACTGACGTCCTCAGCGCCACATGACCCCGCTAGGCTCCACCCACTTCGCACTCCGCCGCCAGCACACATGGCTCCGCCCACCTGGCACTCTGCACACATGGTCCTGCTAGGCTCCGCCCACCTGGCACTCTGCACACATGGTCCCGCTAGGCTCCGCCCACCTGGCACTCTGCACACCTGGCACTCTGCACACATTACCCCACTAGGCTCCGCCCACCTGGCACTCTGCACACATGGCCCGCTCGGCTTACCTGCGGTGATGAAGTCCCGACCTCAGTGCTGTCACTGTCCTCCATGGCCGCTGCTTGTCACATCACCTTCTCTCGCTTCTGACCCGAGACTGACTAGCGGTGACGTCACGGACCTCTCGCGATACTTGGTGTGAAGGCGGCGGTCATTGAACTCAGTGGCAGGGGCTGTCAGTGTGCTGGAGATCAGCGCAGGTAATGTACCTCGCTGACAGCAGCACTTGTCATCCCCTACAGTGACCTGGGCTGACCCATTGATGTTAGCTCAAGTCACTACATTGCTCTCCCAGCCAATGGGGAACATCCTGCTCTTCATTGACTGGGACAGTGTGGATCGTCATGGCAACCCCTTGGATTACACCAGACCTGGATTTGTTTTTCTTTCTAATAAATTGGTTAAAGAGGGAATGTATTGGGGAGTGTTTTTTCAAATAAAAATGTGTTTTTCGTCTTTTTTTTTATTACTGACTGGGTTGGTGATGTCGGGTATCTGATAGACGCCTGACCTCACCAACCCCAGGGCTTGATGCCAGGTGACATTACACATCTGGTATTAACCCCATATATTACCCCGTTTGCCACCGAACCAGGGCACGGGATGAGCTGGGGCGAAGCACCAGGATTGGCGCATCTAATGGATGCACCACTTCTGGGGCGGCTGCGGCCTGCTATTTTTAGGCTGGGGGGAGTCCAATAACCATGGACCTCCCTAGTCTGAGAATATCAGACCCCAGCTGTCTGCTTTACCCTAGCTGACTACAAAAATAGGGGGAACCCTACGTCATTTTTTTTTTCATTTTTTTGGCTAAATACAAAGCTAAGCACCCCTTAGTGCCACATGAAAGGCACCAAAGGGTGCAAAATTACAAAATGCAGGAGAGTGGGACATTATGTGTCTTTCTGCCATTATAATGACAGAAAAGACTGATATGAAGTGTATAAGCACAAGAAAATCACCAGAGCGCTCTACGCTGTGAAAAGCAGTAGAAAATGGCACTGGAGTGAACATGTGTCCGCCTCATGTAGGATGAAGCTATGGATCCTGGGTAAATTTATGTATTTTCCCTCCTTCAGTTTTTTTGCAGTACACAAAAAAAACGGAAGGCACATGGATGACAAACAGATGACATACGGAACGGAAACGGATGCCACACGGATGCACCCGTGAAAAAAAACGGACTGTTTTTTGCAGACCGCAAAAATGGATCGGTCGTGTTAATGTAGCCTTATTCTGATTTGCCGTTTATAAACAGCAGGCAGAAATAAGTGAATAACGCCCCCCAGCGTCAGAAAATCTCCGGGGTTTCAGGGGTAGCTGAGACCCTGGAGATCATGATTCCGGACGGTTTTTCCGGTCCCCGCTCACGTGATCACAGGTATACACCGTATACCGATGATCACGTTACAGTAAATGACAGTGTCGGTAAAAAAATTATTTATCTCCCATCTGGCATGAACAAACATGATAAATCTCCTCCCCGGTCCCCTCCGGTCCCCCGGTGTCGCCAAAGTGCCCCCCATGATGGCCTCCCAGAAATCCAAGATGGCCTCGCGCACAGCAGCGCGCCGGCCGCATTCACCCTACTCCTCTGATTTCTGTCGCATGTGCCATGACACATGCGACAGAAAACTCCTCCCCAGGCCCTGCCAGGTCACCCCCTATAACCCCACCGGTGTTCCCCGGTGTCCCACGGTACCTGTGCAGTGTTGATCCCCCCACGGCCCTCTCCTTCACAATAGACGCTGCCGCATGCACAGAGCGGCTGTCGGCTCAGCTTCCTGTGTTCAGACACAGTGAGTGGTGGTTATGCATCTGTAAGCTAAATGGGCGGCATGGTGGCTCAGTGGTTAGCACTACAGTCTTGCAGCGCTGAGGTCCTGGGTTCAATTCCCACCAAGGACACCATCTGCAAGGAGTTTGTATGTTCTCCCCGTGTTTGCGTGGGTTTCCTCCGGGTACTCCGGTTTCCTCCCACACTCCAAAGACATACAGCGCTATGGAATTAATAACGCTATATAAATGACTAAATTATTATTATTACTGCAATGCCCTGCTCATGAGGTAAGGAACATAGTTGATCAGGAGAGCTATATACTACATTTTCCAAATGGAGGGATTTGCTTTTATAGTTTCCCTGCTGAACGACTACCAAACATGAGAGTCCGTTATACGCCACAAGAAAACACATCTAAATAGCGAGTTCTGTTGTTAAGTATTCATTCAGCTGGATAACGGGACTTAAAGGGGTATTCCATCTCCAAGATCCTATCCCCAATATATAGTAGGTGGAATAGCAATAATATCAGCAAATACCAATATTTGGAAATGTAGAATAGTTCTCCTGATTAGGCATGCCCTTACCTCATGAGCAGGGCATTGCAGCTTTGGTAGCAACCATTACGACATGGACTCTGCTGCTGTGGACCCGGGGAGAGTGAGTGCAGATTCATTGCACCCACACTCCTCACATGAAGGGTCTGCACTCCTAGAAAATGGGGGATACGTTCCCTGAGTGTCTCCCCCCATATTCTAGACGGTCCAGAGTCGTCGTGGGACCCCTTTTATTTTTTTTCTTACAATAAATTGGTGAAAGAGGGAATGTTTTGGGGACTGTTTCTTCAAATAAATTTCTTTTGTCTTTTTTTTTTTTTTTTTTTTTTGTTAGTACTGACAGTTTATGATGTTGGGTATCTAATAGACGCCATGACATCACAAACTGCTGGGCTTGATGTCAGGTAACTTTACAGCTAGTATCAACCCGATTTATTACCCCGTTTGCCACTGCAACAGGGCACGGGATGAGCTGGGGTGAAGCGCAAGGATTGGCGCATCTAGTGGATGCGCCACGTCTGGGGTGCCTGCGGCCTGCTATTTTTAGGCTGTGAAGGCCCAATAACTATGGACCTTCCCACCCTGAGAATACCAGACCACAGCTGTCCGCTTTACCTTGGCTGGTGATCCAATTTGGGGGGGACCCTACTTTTTTTGTGTAATTATTAATATTTATAAAATAATTATAAAAAAAGAGCCTGGGGGGACCTCCACATTGGATCCCCAACCACGATAAAGCTGCCAGCTGTGGTTTTCAGGCTACAGCCGTCTGCTTTACCCTAGCTGGCTATCAAAAATGGGGGGACCCAACGTCATTTTTTTTTTTAACTATTTTTTAATAGAAAAAATTAATGGGCTTCCCTGTATTTTGATTGCCAGCCAAGGTAACGGCAGGCAGATGTGGGTGGCAACCCATAGCTGTCTGCTTTATCTGCGCTGAGAATCAAAAATACCGTGGAGCGCTACGTCATTTTTTTTAAAGATTTATTTTTACAGCACTGTGATGTCCAGCAATCAAAATACAGGGAAGCCCATTTTGTTTTTAGTTATTTAAATAAATAATTAAAAAAAATATATATGGGCTCCCGCTGCATTTTTTGTATTGCTAGCTAAGGGTAATCCAAGCAGCTACTGGCTGCTAACCCCCACTGCTTGGTGTTACCTTCACTGGCAATGGAAAATCCAGGGAAGCATTTTTTATTTTTTTTGCCAAAAAACTTGAGCTTCGCCATATTTTTGTATGCTAGCCAGTTATAGCAGGCAGGTGCTGGAAGAGTTGGATACAGCGCCAGAAGATGGCGCTTCTATGAAAGTGCCATTTTCTGAGGCGGCTGCAGACTGCAATTCACAGCAGTGGGGCCCAGAAAGCTCAGGCCAACCTGTGCTGCGGATTCCAATCCCCAGCTGCCTAGTTGTACCTGGCTGGACACAAAAATGGGGCGAAGCCTACGTCATTTGTTTTCTAATTATTTCATGAAATTCATGAAATAATAAAAAAAAGGGCTTCCCTTTATTTTTGGTTCCCAGCCGGGTACAAATAGGCAACTGGGGGTTGGGGGCAGCCGTACCTACCTGCTGTACCTGGCTAGCATACAAAAATATGGCGAAGCCCACATAATTTTTTCAGGGGGCAAAAAACTCCTGCATACAGTCCTGGATGGAGTATGCTGAGCCTTGTAGTTCTGCAGCTGCTGTCTGTCTGTATGGAGAAGAGCAGACAGCAGCTGCAGAACTACAAGGCTCAGCATACTCCATCCAGGACTGTATGCAGAAGTTTTTTGGCCACCAAAAAAATGACGTGGGCTTCGCCATATTTTTGTATGCTAGCCAGGTACAGCAGGCAGCCACGGGCTGCCTCCAACCCACAGTTGCCTATTTGTACCTGGCTGGGAACCAAAAATATAGGGAAGCCCGTTTTTTTTAATTATTTCACTTATTTCATGAAATAATTAAAAAACAAATGACGTGGGCTTCGCCCTATTTTTGTGTCCAGCCAGGTACAACTAGGCAGCTGGGGATTGAAATCCGCAACACAGGTTAGCCCGAGGTTTCTGGGCGCCTCTGCTGCGAATTGCAGTCCGCAGCCGCCCCAGAAAATGGCGCTTTCATAGAAGCGCCATCATCTGGCGCTGTATCCAACTCTTCCAGCAGCCCTGAAGCTTGCTGAGTAATAATGAGTTAATACTAGCTTTGTTTTACTAGCTAGTATTAAGCCAGAGATTCTTAATGTCAGGCACGTTTGACCCGGCCATTAAGAATCTCCAATAAAGGGTTAAAAAAAAGACACCGCACAAAGAAAAAATACTTTAATAGAAATAAATACACAGACACATTAGAGACTCCATGTTTATTACTCACTTTCAGCCCTCCACCATCCATGGTCTTCTGTCTTTCTCGTTCAACAAATGCAGCTCTGCTCCATCACTGCTGCATGGGGGAAGACGCTGCTTCCCGTGCAGCCTTCACTCCGTGAGAGATCAGTGCTGCTGGCTGTTAGCGGTAACAGCGGTAACGCTGACAGACGCGTTACCATAGCAACGGTGCTCCGATCATGTGATTCCCGGAGCCGCGGTTAGCGGTGACGTCACCGCTAACTGCGTTGCTATGGCAACGGTGATCTCCGTTAATGACCGGCTGTCTCAGGGGAGTCGACCGTGTGCTAGAGCATGTCGCCGGTACACGGCGATACACAAATGTGCACCGTGTACCGGAGAGTGCAATGACAGGACCTAGGACAGGACATGACGTCAAAGCCATGTGACCAGTCTGTAGCCAATGAGATAATAGCCACGTGACAGGTCACATGGCTATTTTGACGACGTCACGGAAGATCCTGTCAGTGCTGGTTATCGGGAGGACGCAGCGATCATCGGAAGGAATAGTGACAGGAGACAGAGTGCAGGACGCATCGCGGGCACCGGTAAGTGTTATGGCAATGTTTATTAACTGTATGTGTACATTTATAATGCGTTTTTATGTGTTTGTGATTGCCTCCCATTCTTTCCTATTGGTTCGAGTTCGGTTCGTCAAACGTTCGCCGAACCGAAGTCGAACGGGACCTCGGTTCGGCGAACCGAGCTCGAGCCGAACCGCGGCTGGTTCGCTCATCTCTAGTCATTATGCTTCACAGTCAGTGGTAATTTTATCAGTGTGCCAATTCACAGTGCTATTTGCATTTGCATAAAAATTACCTTTACAGCAGAGGGCCAGTGCAATATAATATTGGTTATAATCACCATGTAGCTGCTATATAATAGGGTCAGTGCAATATTTAATATATAATATATGAACCAGTTTAATCAGCCGTTTACTGAAGATAGTAGGCTAGCAGCTGCAATGTGCAGGTTCAATTAGGTGTTGTTGATGAGAAGTGCTGCAATGCAAAGCAATGGATTTACCCACCTATATTAATTAGTGCAACAGTTCTGTCTGTTTGTCTTGCTCCAAAATGACGTCACTACAGTGACAACCGTCGCCACAGAGCGTGCGCTAAAGAGCCTGCGACCGACGGCTCAGCTAAGTGAACAGCACGAACTACAGCTCGACAGGGCGACGCCCGACACCTTTCCCCGAACCCACACGGACTCCCCAGTGACTGCTGCAGCCCACACCGGCAACCCAGCCGAGACATACCCTTGCGTTGCTGGGATCGTGCCGGGAGTCGGCGTACGCTGGTAACCATGGTACACATCGGGTAACTAAGCAAAGCACTTTGCATAGTTACCCGATTGTGTACCATGGTTACCAGCGTAACTCTGCTCCACCCGTCCCCCCCGCCCTCCGCATGTATACACTGAACATGAATACACGCACGTACGCAAACACGCGCACAAACACACACACACACACGAATAGTCACTTGTCCCCAGCCATGCAGTCCCTGGCACTGACATCCTCAGCGCCATGGCCCCGCTCGGCTCCACCCCCCCATCCTCCGCATTTATACACTGGACACACACCTTGGCACTACTGCACCTATGATCCCCCCCACACACACACACACACACCCCGTCACTACTGCACCCATGATCCCCGCACACACGCAGGCACTACCGCTCCCATCATCCCCGCACACATGCAGGCACTACCGCTCCCATCATCATCCCCGCACACACCCCGGCACTACCGCACCCATCATAATCCCCGCACACAACCCGACACTACCACACTCATCATAATCACCACACACACGTAGGCACTACCGCACTCATCATCATCCCCGCACACACCACGACACTACTGCGCTCATCATCATCCCTGCACACACCCCAGCACTACCGCACTGATAATCATCTTCGCACACAGCCCGGCACTACTGCACTCGTCATCATCCCCGCACACACCCCGGCACTACTGCGCTCATCATCATCCCTGCACACACCCCAGCACTACCGCACTGATAATCATCTTCGCACACAGCCCGGCACTACTGCACTCATCATCATCCCCCGCACACACCACGACACTACTGCGCTCATCATCATCCCTGCACACACCCCAGCACTACCGCACTGATAATCATCTTCGCACACAGCCCGGCACTACTGCACTCGTCATCATCCCCGCACACACCCCGGCACTACTGCACCCATCATCATCACCGCACACACCCCGGCACTACTGCACTCGTCATCATCCCCGCACACACCCCGGCACTACTGCACTCATCATCATCCCCGCACACACCCCGGCACTACTGCACTCGTCATCATCCCCGCACACACCCCGGCACTACTGCGCTCATCATCATCCCTGCACACACCCCAGCACTACCGCACTGATAATCATCTTCGCACACAGCCCGGCACTACTGCACTCGTCATCATCCCCGCACACACCCCGGCACTACTGCACTCGTCATCATCCCCGCACACACCCCGGCACTACTGCACCCATCATCATCACCGCACACACCCCGGCACTACTGCACTCGTCATCATCCCCGCACACCCCCCGGCACTACTGCACCCATCATCATCACCGCACACACAAGCACTACCACACTCCTCATCATCCCCGCACACACCCCGGCACTACCGCACTCATCATCATCCTCGCACACATGCAAGCACTACCTGAGTGAAGTCTCCAGTGACAGCAACTCACTTCAGTTGCTACGTGGAGCTGACACAGAGCGGTCATGTTCTACGACGCTCTCTGTCAGCTTCATGTAGCAGAGCTGAGAGCGTCATGTGGATTACTTCGGACCTGGATGGGTGTTTGGATATTAATAAAGTGGTAAATGTTTTTTTTTTTGTCTTTTATTCCAAATAAAGGATTTTTCGTTGTGTGTGTTTATTTACTTTCACTTACACGTTAATCATGGAAGGTATCTCGGGGAGACGCCTGCCCATGATTAACCTTTGACTTAATGGCGAGCTATAAGCTGCCATTTAACTCCTTATTACCCCGATTGCCACCGCACCAGGGCAATTCGGGATGAGCCGAGTAGAGTCCCGGGACTGTCGCATCTAATGGATGCGGCAATTCCGGGCGGCTGCTGACTGATATTGTTAGGGTGGTGGGCTCCCCATAATGTGGGGCTCCCCATCCTGACCAATACTCACAGACTAATGGCAGATGTAAACTGCCCAGGCCAAAAAGACTAATGCACTGCCAGGATGCAGCAAGACCTCCATTAAATCCTACCTCCCAACCTTCCTGGATATAGCGGGACAGTCCCGATTTTATACCTCAGTCCCGTTCTCACGCCCGGGAGCTATGTATCCCGCAGTGCAGGTATAAGCAGCTGCCAAGCCCCCACACTCTGCCGACCACGCCCCTCCGGATGCTGGCCACAATCTCTGGATGCCTTCCATGGCATTTATGCTGCTGGCCACGCCCCTCTTTGCTGTCATCCACGCCCCCTCTCAATGTGGACACACACACTTCTCGGATGCCTTCCTTGTCCCCTCCTGCTGCTCGCTCGATGATGGCCACGCCCCCTTTGCCTGCCCCTTCTACCCAGGATCCTCACATGTGACCGGCTCATGTCCACAGCGGCTGCTTCAAAAGCGTTTGTTCTGCAACTGAGGTAAGTGCAGCAGCTGGGAGAGTGCAGGAGGAGAGAGCAGGAGGAGAGAGCAGGGGAGCAGCACTTGTGTCTTCTCAGGTCCCCCCTGTGCCTGCAATAGAAAAAGCAGACACAGAGGGGACTCAGAGAAAGCAGCCAGAGGAGCCCTCAGTGCCCCCCAGTGCTGCCAGCCTGTGCTCTCAATGCCCCCCCAGTGCTGCCAGCCTGTGCTCAGTGCCCCCCCAGTGCTGCCAGCCTGTGCTCAGTGCCCCCCCAGTGCTGCCAGCCTGTGCTCTCAGTGCTCCGCCAGCCTGTACCCTCAGTGCTCCCCAGCACCACGCC
This sequence comes from Anomaloglossus baeobatrachus, assembly GCF_048569485.1. Lineage (NCBI taxonomy): Eukaryota > Metazoa > Chordata > Amphibia > Anura > Aromobatidae > Anomaloglossus > Anomaloglossus baeobatrachus. Next base: position 220,647,214 of record NC_134361.1, on the reverse strand, counting down.
AGCCTGTACCCTCAGCGCTCCCCAGCACCACGCCAGCCTGTACCCTCAGCGCCCCACCAGCCTGTGCCCTCAGTGCCCCCCAGTGCTGCCATCCTGTGCCCTCAGTGGCCCCAGCACCACGCCAGCCTGTGCTCTCACTGCCCCGCCAGCCTGTGCCCTCAGCGCTCCCCCAGTGCTGCCAGCCTGTGCTCTCAATGCCCCCCCAGTGCTGCCAGCCTGTGCTTAGTGCCCCCCCCAGTGCTGCCAGCCTGTGCTCTCAGTGCTCCGCCAGCCTGTACCCTCAGCGCTCCCCAGCACCACGCCAGCCTGTACCCTCAGCGCCCCATCAGCCTGTGCCCTCAGTGCCCCCCCAATGCTGCCAGCCTGTGCCCTCAGCGCCCCCCGTGCTGCCAGCCTGTGCCCTTAGTGCCCCCCCAGTGCCGCCAGCCTGTGCCCTCCTTGCCCCGCCAGCCTGTACAGTCAGTACCCTGCCAGCCTGTGCCCTCAGCGTCCCCCAATGCTGCCAGCCTGTGCCCTCAGCGCCCCCTTTGCTGCCAGCCTGTGCTGTCAGTGCCCCCCCAGTGCTGCCAGCCTGTGCCCTCAGCGCCCTCCCCCACCAGTACTGCCAGCCTGTGCCCTCAGTGCTCCCATCAGCCTGTGCCCTCAGTGCCCCCAGCACACCACCAGCCTGTAGCCTCAGCTCCCCGCCAACCTGTGCCCTCAGTGCCCCCCCAGCGCTGCAAGCCTGTGTCCTCAGTGCCCCGCCAACATGTGCCCTCAGCGCCCCCCAGCACCACGCCAGACTGTGCCCTCAGTGCCCCCAGCACCACATCAGCCTGTGCCCTCAATGCCCCACCAGCCTGTGCCCTCAGTGCCCCCCAGTGCTGCCAGCCTGTGCCCTCAGCGCCCCCCTGTGCTGCCAGCCTGTGCCCTCAGCGCCCCCCAGCACCACGCCAGCCTGTACCCTCAGCGCCCTGCCAGCCTGTGCCCTCAGTGCTCCTCCAGTGCTGCAAGCCTGTGGCCTCAGCGCCCCGACAGCCTGTGCCCTCAGCGCCCCCCAGCACCACGCCAGCCTTTTCCCTCAGCGCCCCACCAGCCTGTGCCCTTCAGTGCCCCCCAGTGCTGCTAGCCTGTGGCCTCAGCGCCCCACCAGCCTGTGCCCTCAGCGCCACCCAGCACCACGCCAGCCTGTGCCCTCAGTGCCCCCCCACACTGCTGCCAGCATGTGCCCTCAGCGCCCCCCCCGCAGTGCTGCCAGCCTGTGCCCTCTGCGCCCCCCGCAGTGCTGCCAGCTTATGCCCTCAGCACCCTCCAGTGTTGCCAGCTTGGGCCCTCAGTATCTTCCAGCATTGCCAGCCTGTGCGCTAAGCATCCCTAGGGCCAGTATGTATGCCCCACAGGCCACCACTGTCAGTATCTATGCTCCACATGCCCCAGTAATGTGTATGCCCTCTACTGACCCCAGTAATGTCTATGCCACTTACTGACCTCAGTAATGTGTGTGCCCCCACTGACCCCAGTAATGTTTATGCCCCTAGTAATGTGTATGCCCCCCCCCTGACCCCAGTAATGTTTATGCCCCTAGTAATGTGTATGCCGCCCACTGACCCTAGTAATGTTTATGCCCCTAGTTTAGTGTATGCACCCACCACGGACCACAGTAATGTGTATGCCCCCCCCACTGACCTCAGTAATGTGTATGCCCCCCCACTGACCCCACTAATGTTTATGCCCCTAGTAATGTGTATGCCCCCCACTGACCCCAGTAATGTTTATGCCCCTAGTTTAGTGTATGCACCCACCACGGACCACAGTAATGTGTATGCCCCCCCACTGACCTCAGTAATGTGTATGCCCCCCCACTGACCCCAGTAATGTGTATGCCACCCAAGTAACATGGATGCCCCCAGTGATGTCTATGCACCCCCAGTAATGTGTATACCCCCTGGTGACCCCAGTAACATATATGCCCCACCCAGGGCTGTCTATGCCCCGTGTGCTGTATTTGCCCCCAGCCATCACGCAGTGCGGCCTTCAAAGCCACATGCCCTGGAGGAGCTGGACGAAGACAAGCGGGGGAGGTGAGTAAGGCTGCTGCCAGCTTCCCCATATTAATACCTCTAATGTGTCTGTATGTATGATGTGTGTATGACTGTATAGATTTACGTCTGTTTATGTGAATTTTGTGAATTTTTCTTCAAATATATATCTATAACCTGGGGCCAGCCCTGCTGCTGGGTGTTAGTGACATAGAGGGGTAGAAGAAGTGGCCTGATGCTTCTAAGGACCCGTGCACACCTTCAGGGAGGACAGGAGATGCTGCATCCAGGACCCTGAACACGGGCAGCTGTGGTCTACTGTGGAGAGCACTCGTAGCCCTGCAGGAGAGGACCTGCTGCATCCAGGACCCTGAACATGGGCAGCTGTGGTCTACTGTGGAGAGCACTCGTAGCCCTGCAGGAGAGGACCTGCTGCATCCATGACCCTGGAATTGCAGATTCTGGCCAAAATTAGGCACACACACCCCTTTTCCAATTCCCCCTTATCTGCTAATAACCACTCAGACACCAATTTATCTTTGGATAATTTTGGCCATAGCAGCCATTTATTAAACAAATACATAACATGTAAAATTTCGCATTGTGGTAAGGTCCTTGAAGCTAAAACCCTGGTGATTCCCATAACCAAGCCATATAACCAAATTGCTCCCAGCCGTTACCCACACTGGCTCAGGAGCACCAAAGTGTAAGGGTTATTCCTTCATTAACCACCAAAAACACCCACGGGGGCCCCGACATACCCCGTCGGGATCCCCCAAAAATCACCAGGTGACCAACCATTCTGCCAATGAGGGGATCCATACCCGGATGGGTTCCCCGAACCAATTTAGAACCAACTTCAAGGACCCACCAAAAACCTGCCACCAGGCCACTACGACCCGATAAACTTCCATATCGCCTCCCACAAAACTTGCAGCCCATTGCGAACTCAAAGTCTTTAGGGAGGGCGGGTGGGACTCTCACTGGTGTCCCAGAGCGGGAAAAGTGCCGCTCCTCCCCCAGCTTCACCTTTTTACTATACCCTGACTTACTCCCCCTCCCCTACCCGTGACATCATGACCTCCACTCCAATCAGTGTCATGCTGGCCTCCACACATGCCCGGGGGGAGGGGGGGTCAGTGCTCCGGCCATTCTTGACCCTGGAATTGCAGATTCCGGCCAAAATTAGGCACACACACCCCTTTTCCAATTCCCCCTTATCTGCTAATAACCACTCAGACACCAATTTATCTTTGGATAATTTTGGCCATAGCAGCCATTTATTAAACAAATACATAACATGTAAAATTTCGCATTGTGGTAAGGTCCTTGAAGCTAAAACCCTGGTGATTCCCATAACCAAGCCATATAACCAAATTGCTCCCAGCCGTTACCCACACTGGCTCAGGAGCACCAAAGTGTAAGGGTTATTCCTTCATTAACCACCAAAAACACCCACGGGGGCCCCGACATACCCCGTCGGGATCCCCCAAAAATCACCAGGTGACCAACCATTCTGCCAATGAGGGGATCCATACCCGGATGGGTTCCCCGAACCAATTTAGAACCAACTTCAAGGACCCACCAAAAACCTGCCACAACAAGGGCACCTTGATAACCTTCAAGTGCCTGAGACCCCCCCTCAATAGCAAAGCTCGCTCAATACCTCCCTGCAATCCAAGTGCCCACAATCAATCCGTACTGCATTCAAATGCACCCCATCCGCCTACCAAAATTCGTCATCCTCTCACTCCAGCTCAAAAAGCCGAGCTGCGACTCCCACGTTGCAGCCCCCAAATTTTTTGAGATAACGCTATTAACTTTCACCCGCACCTTATTCAGCTTCTCCACAGACCATGCTTTCCGCCCAAACCCTTCTTGGAACAATGTCCCACCACACAATTATCACGCCTGGAAAAGACACCCATAACCGCAACAAGTCATGCTTAGTATCTTTATCAAAGTCCGAGAAAGCCGCTCACCCAAATAGGTCCCTCGACGCGTAAAACCAAAATGTCAGGGGGCCTGCCCAAATGAGCATAGTTATGCACCCCCTGCAACACCGTATTCCACCCCATACCCCTGATTCCAACCCATCCGACAGGAGCCCTATCCCTCCGACAAAATTTAGCTGTCTCCTGTTCCTTCTCGTATCCGCTCTCTGTGTTCCCCAGCACACATTAGAATGGCCCAAGATCCAGACCAGGCTGGAAAAACGGGGGGGGGGGGGGTGTCTGAAAAACAAAGCCCTAACAAAATTACCAAGTAGCTCCAATACCACCCCAAAGAATGACACCCCCCCCACCCCCCCTCCATCAGAACCAGTCTTCCGATCAATTGCCCCTGAAACATTGCGAACCCACGACTTACAACGCTGAGACTTCCATCGACCAATCTGTTTAACTGTCTTAGCAGGGAGACCACACCCAGAGGTTTCCACTGCCGTCCCAAGACGAAAAGAATGCAACGCAAACCTCGCCAACCAGACCCAATGATTTCAAACATGCCCACAAAACACTAATGAACTAATATCTGGACAAAAAGACCCGTCCTCGAGACATAACAATGGGCCATCCTGACTCGGATGGACCTTTGCAAAGCTCAAAACGCACTGCCAATGGCACATACCTGATGCCATAACCTTCCCTAAACGAACCCGCCTGCCCCCACTTTATCCATTTTTGATTTCTGGATCCAAAATTCGATCCCCATGCTCCAAAAATAGGACGTCACTATTACCCAAGCCCCCGGGGCACGTCACCCTGGGAAATACCAATTCGCCAATACACCAAGCCCCGAAAAACCGCCAACGAAAAGCCAACCGCAACAATGATACCTTAATTCCCTACCCAAACATTCCAATAAGCTAAATCACACAGGCCGTCTACCTATGGCCCCTATGCACACCCTTCAACGCCTGAACTACCCAAAAATTTGTTCCCAATCCTGTACACCTCGCAACCAGAAACCAAATGCCAACCCTGTAATCAAATGACTCAACTTCGTGGAAGACCAACCTGTTATCGCCACTCCCCCGATTTCCCAGGAACAATCCTAACTGGGAATCCTCATTCATCATGCCACCACCCAACCACCACTCCCAGGAACCCATGTGGCCTAATACGCCGCCCACGTGGTACCAGTCAAACTGCCTGAATCCGTGGTCTTGCTGCTTGAAGACCACGCTCCAAAGCTGCGCAGGGGACTACAAGCTGCTGCCGTCCGCCACTACCGCAAAATCCCGGAAACAATCTCACTGAAACAGGAAAGGAGATCCGCTATTAGGTCCTCTATACCTGGTACCTGAGCTGCTGTGACCCGTATTAATTTCCCAACAAATAAAAACCAACCGCCGCAACACCCGAACAACTTGGGTAAAATATGCCGAGCCGTTATTAATCACTAGCACCACCCCCATATTGCCCCAGTTGAACCGGATCTACTTATTCCACAACTGGTCACTCCCCAAATGGAGTGCGACCATCATCGGAAAAAATTTCCAATAGCGACACATTCCTTGTCAACCCCTCCGCCATCCAACTTTATGGTCACCAATCCGCACATCACTGACCCTGAAAAAGGCCCCGAAACCTGAGTCACCCGCAGCATCTGTAAACAATTCCAATTTGAAATTAACCACTACCTCATCCTTAAGCAACGAACCACCATTGTCCTGCTCCCCAAAAAATTCTCCCCAAACCAACAAGGCCGCTCAATGTTCCTCCGACAAACTTATGTAGGGGTGAAGAGCAAGCACTCCAGCTGTCGCGCAAGCTAGCCAACGTGAAAACTCGGCCCATTGACCTTACCCGACACGCAAAATTAAGTTTCCCCCAATAGCGATTGAACCTCCTTTAATTGTAACTTCCTCACCCGGCATGCCCTTGCTACCTCAACCTTAAGCGTGGCAACCTGTCGTCAGGAAGCCGAACCTCCCAAATCACTGAGTCAATTACAATGGCCATAAACTAAATACAGGTATTTGGCCGAACAGTTCTTCCCCAGGCGCCAAAGGCACCCCAAAGCCTCTCGCTATCCATTCCATTGCTGCTAGAATTCTTGTGCCTGTGCCGAAACAGCCAATCCCACACACCGACAATTCATCCCGGTAAGGTACCAGTGATGCCAAACCAGAAACATCACGCCCCCCCCATTCTAAAAAAGAACAAAAGGTTTCAACACATGTGCACGATACTGCACTACCCATTGGCAAGCAGGGGTCTCCAAAACAATTTCCCTTCCAAAAACAAACTAATAACGAACACAATTTTGGATGAACTGGTAAGAGCCGGACAGCTGCCTCAATATCCATCTATTGCCATCAACATACCCCTCCCACAACTCTTTACCTACTTTGTAGCCTCATCAAACGACGTATACAACACCTAACGAAGCTCAGCCAGTATACCATCATTCGCTGACCTACCCCTGGGATGAGACAAATGGTGGATTAGCCGAACTTTACCTGGCTCCTCCTTGGCCCCCCCCCCCCGAATGACGAAACCACAAAATAAGAAAAGGTAGGGGGGTGACTAACTGTGCCCCCCATTCTCCCCAACGCCACCTCCTTTCCTAACTTTCCACCTACCAGCGCCAAATGCTGATACACCGAGGGAGATTCCTGGTTGTCCCTGGAACTTCAAAAACAGGGGAAGGAATCCTGAAACCCTCCCCAAAACCCAACCTCAAACCTCAGCTTTGGCCCTAACAGGATCCCTATTTAGGTACGGCAGCATCGCAACTAAGCTCACCGGTGCCTGACCCTTGGACATCCCATGGGATGCTCCGTTACAATAGGTGCGGAGATGTCCAAACAACGACAAGTGGCACTGACTTGCCTTCCCCCTCATTAACTTACCAACACGAACTTGACTTCTAGGACCCTGTCTGTCCGTACTGACCACCGGCACCCCAGCTTCCTGACCGGCCGGGGAACCCTGCCCCGCCCTGAAATGACTGCCCATATCTGGCTGCCGCCATCACCCGCAACCACAAGCCTATATCCTTCTGATCCCATCTTATGGATGGACGGTCGCCATCCTCTGATGACACTGCTCCTCATAACGGATCCAGGTCTACCCCCCATAAATCCTATAGGCCTCACCAATCGAGCCCATATAGCAAAACCACTGAAAACTATTCTCTGGCGCCTGTCGCCAATTACTCTTGCCCAAACTGCAACGCCTTAAACCTATTAGCATAAGTCTGAGGAATCAAGTGCCATCGCCACTTCTCCCCATCTTCCTTCTTGCTATCGTCTTTTCCCCCTTTGTCAAAATAAATTTTTGCCACCTCCTTACTCCTTTCAGTCTGAACTGCCACTAATACTGGGGAAGAGACACTCCCAACTGGACTCACTAGCCGCAATGACGGACAAATTAACCCAAGCCGCCACTGGCGCCGGGGTTTTCCTGGCCCCTAATCCAGGCCCGCAACTGGCGAACGCAACTTCAATTCTGACAACTCCCCACTCAACGCATTCCCCCTAACACCCGCTGGCACCCCCAAACCGAACCCCAGCTGACCCGTCACCCCCCCTTTACTGTGTACTTAAACAGCATGTGAAGACAAACAAAACATGTAATCATACTCACCAGGCTGCACAAAGGTATAACCTCGCCAGCCGGACCACCTGTATCCTGACGTCCCTCCTGCCGATCTAGCATGACTTGGCTCCTCCCATCCGACTCTGCTCCATTGCTGTTTTAGCCGCGCGGCCCGAGGCCCCGCCGGCCGCATATCCTGGACATGACGATCAGTAGCGCCGACCAACAGGGGGAGCTGCATATTATCCTCAGGGCTCTCCAAGCACGGCCCCCCCTGCTCCGCTCCATGTGGCCCCTCTCCCAGACAGGGCCTCTGTAGCCGCAGGCCCTGAATGCCAGGCCCGATGTAGTTCCGACCGCAGCCGCCTGGCTCCGCCCACCTCACAGGGATCCATCCGGGATACTATCGCTGCAGGGAGGAGAGGCTCAGGGCGCTCGGCCGGTACATCACCAGAGCGCCCCGCCGCACCGCCGACGTCACTCGCCGACAAGGCAGCAGCAGGCCCCGCCCCCAACTCCAGCGTAGGCCTGCCGACTGCCGCCGGGCCCAGCCGCCCGTCTGAATTCCTCCCAGGCCGGGGCCTGCCGGACCTCGCAGCTCGCGGCGTCCGGCCTGGAGGGTCCCCGGAGGGGGCTTCTGTGGCGACGCTGGGCCCTGGGAGTCAGGTCAGGTGACCGCCTCTCTGCCAGTCCAGACCTCCGGGGGCGCCGCTGTCGCAGGGGTGCCGTCCCTGCCCCCCCCCCCGGACTCCCACCGAAGATCCTTGCTATCAGGCTCTGCAGCCACCTGGGGGGATGGTCCCAGCAGCAGCTCTCAGCCGCTCCAGGAGCTGATCCCCGGCGTCCATAGCAGGTACAGGGATGGGGACTCTCACTGGTGTCCCAGAGCGGGAAAAGTGCCGCTCCTCCCCCAGCTTCACCTTTTTACTATACCCTGACTTACTCCCCCTCCCCTACCCGTGACATCATGACCTCCACTCCAATCAGTGTCATGCTGGCCTCCACACATGCCCGGGGGGGGAGGGGGGGGGTCAGTGCTCCGGCCATTCTGGACCCTGAACATGGGCAGCTGTGGTCTCCTGTGGAGAACACTCGTAGCCCTGCAGGAGAGGACCTGCTGCATCCAGGACCCTGATCATGGGCAGCTGTGGTCTACTGTGGAGAACACTCGTAGCCCTGCAGGAGAGGACCTGCTGCATCCAGGACCCTGATCATGGGCAGCTGTGGTCTCCTGTGGAGAACACTCGTAGCCCTGCAGGAGAGGACATGCTGCGGCCAGCCTTGCAGAGCTGCTGGGTCATGGCTGCACTCCTAGTTCAGCTCTGGGCACAACAAATAATCCCTCACTGAGCCCCAGATCCCAAAAATGAAACTGTTACGTACGGGTCACAGAAAATAGCAACAAAAGCAACTTTTTCTCTACAACTTTCCTTTTTTTCCTGTAGGTTTGGTAGCGGTGTACTCATGCTGACGTGGGGAATAATACTGCCAGCCCAGTTTTACCATATAGTGCGCATTAAAAAAAAACCCACAACATTGTGGAATTGCGCTTTTTTTGCAATTTCAACTCACTTTGAATTTTTCCCCATTTTGCAGTACAATATGGGGCACAATGAATGTTATTCTAAAGTACAACTCGTCCCGCACAGCCCTCATATGCCTATATTGATGGAAAAATAAAAAAAGTTATGGTACTTGGCAGAAAGGGAGGAAAAAACGGAAAACAGCCCAGCTATAGAGAGCTTAAAGGGGTTGTCCAGGCTTGAGGTCACTATCTACCTGCAGACTGTGGAGTCTTGATAGTGTCGCACCATTGTGGTCACATGTCCAGCAGGCATAGCGCATAGTGCTGGCACTGGCAGGATTCAAAAGTCTGACTTTAAGGCTATGTGCGCACATTGCGTTTTTTCCCGCGTTAACGCTGCGTTTTGAACTGCAGTGTTTCAGTGCCAAATTGCATGCGTTCTGCATCCCCAGGAAAGTCACTCTCTCTGTCTCTCTCTCTGTCCGTCGGTCAGTCTCGCTCTCTCTCTCTGTCCATCGGTCGGTCTCTCCCCCCCCTCTATCATACTCACCGATCACAGGCGTGGCGCTGCACGGATGTCACACTGTTCCGGCGGCTTTTCCTCTTTTGAAAATGCCAGCCGCTCATTATTCCATCTCATATTCCCTGCTTTCCCCGCCCACCTGCACCTATGATTGGTTGCAGCCAGACACGCCCCCACGCTGAATGACAGCTGTCTTACTGCAACCAATCACAGCCGCCGGTGGGCGGGTCTATATTGTGCAGTAAAAAAAATAAATAAATAATTAAAAAAAAAACTACGTGCGGTCCCCATCCAATTTTGATACCAGCCAGGGTAAAGCCACACGGCTGAAGGCTGGTATTCTCTGGATGGGGAGCTCCACGTTATGGGGAGCCCCCCATCCTAACAATATCAGCCAGCAGCCGTCTGAAATTGCCGCATCCATTAGATGCGACAGTCCCGGGACTCTCCCCGGCTCATCCCGAATTGCCCTGGTGTGGTGGAAATCGGGTAATAAGGAGTTAATGGCAGCCCATAGTTATCCCCGAGAACTTCCATGATTAACCTGTAAGTTAAAGAAAATAAACACATACACCCGAAAAAATCCTTTATTTGGAATAAAAGACAAAAAAACACCCTCTTTCAACACTTTATTAATCCCCAAATACCCTTCCAGGTCCGACGTAACCCATATGAGGTCCCGCGACGCATCCAGCTCTGCTACATGAAGCTGACAGGAGCGGCTACAGACCACGATTGCTCTCTGTCAGCTCCACGCAGCAAATGAAGTGAGCCGCACGATCAGCGATGACGTCACTCAGGTTACCCGCGGCCACCGCTGGATTCTCCAACTGTGACAGCAAGTTGCCCAAGTGACTGAAGTGAGCTGCGCAATCAGCGATGACATCACAGGTGAGTTGCGGTCTCAGGTGGAGGACTCCAGCTGGCCGCGGGTAACCTGAGTGATGGCACAGCTGATCGTGCTGCTCACTTCAGTCACTCAGGGGATTTGCAGTCACCGGTGAGTCCTTCACGGGTGACCGCTAACCAGGATGTGACACACCGCGGGATGACAATGAAGTCAGGTGAAGTTCATCCGAGTTCATTCTCATCGTGCGACTCTGTCTGCTGTCAGCGGGCATGTAGCAGAGCTGAATTGACTGGGGAACACACTGTCAAAATGCATGTAAAACGCATGGAAAATGCATCCAAAATGCATGCGTTTTGAATGCATTTTTTTTGACAAACACAGTGTTTACATTTGTCCTGTCTGCCAGAGGGTGCGTTCTTTTCCGCACTGCACACATACCAAGCTGAGGTCACACTGGCATATCACATGTGATGCGATATGCTAATGACCCTTGGCTCCTGCTGTGCTGTGAGCGTGAGCCATTACACTGTGATCTGATCCTGCGATTGGATCACAGCTGAGGAGGAGAGGGAGAGATTAAGGATGTCAGGCGTTCAGTTGGGATGAGCCCTGGGCCTTGCTGTCTTTTTAAAGGCGGCCGGATCAGCGGACGAGAGCACCCACTGACCCCCGTGTCTCCACAATTGGAACAATCAAAACAGTAAAGGGTGCTTTACACGCTGCGACATCGCTCACGATATATCGTCGGGGTCACGTCGTTAGTAACGCACATCCGGCGCCGCTAGCAATATCGCAGCGTGTGACACCAAGTAACAACGATCAACAATCGCAAAAACGTCAATAATCGTTGATTGTTGACACGTCGCTCCTTTTCATAATATCGTTGCTACTGCAGGTACGATGTTGTTCGTCATTCCTGCGGCAGCACATATCGCTATGTGTGACACTGCAGGAACGACGAACATCTCCTTACCTGCGTCCACCGGCAATGAGGAAGGAAGGAGGTGGGAGGCATGTTCCAGCCGCTCATCTCCTCCCCTCCTTTGCTATTGGGCGGCCGCTTAGTGACGCCGCAGTGACGTCGCTATGACGCCGAACGCACCTCCCCCTTGAAGGAGGGATTGTTCAGCGGTCACAGCGACGTCGCAGAACAGGTATGTGCGTGTGACGCTGCCATAGCGATAATGTTCGCTACAACAGCAAACACCAAATGTCGCACGAACGACGGGGGCGGGTGCTATTGCGCTCGACATCGCTAGTGTGACGCCCTGCACTAGCCATGTCGTCCTAGGTAGTCCCATGCACACACACCCCCTCCCTAAAAAGGTGACAGCAGCCAAACTTAAAAACCTTGTCACCACCCTCCAGGTTTGATGTCCACACCAGGGGGGGTGGAGCCAGGTGGTTGGCTCCGCCCACCAAGGAGTTCACAGGTCTGGAGGTGGGAAAAAGACACAAGTTCAGTGTAGTAGATTAGCCTTGACAGTGAAGGAGATAGGTCAAGTTCAAGGGCAGACCTGTGACCAGGCCTGCCAATAGACTACTCAGGTGGCTGGGTTGGAGCCCAGTCACCTCTGGCAAGGAGGCAGATGGTGGTGGCCGCCTGCAGGAGCTGGGATTACAGCCGGTGGAACCGTAGGGACCGGGGTCGGGCAGTGGCCCGCCGGTACCGAACCGGGGAACCGATTGGAAACCGGAGCACCAGGAGGGGTACTCAGACCCAGTACGAAGCCCCGAACCGACAGGGCCGAGTCAAATCAACAGATTGAGGGCTGGACTTAAGGACCTATCCCACACAAGACCCGTTAGAAGACAACAGCCCAACCATACAGGGTAAAGCCACCGCCAAGGCATAGAGACCCAAAGGGCCAGCGTCTGCGGGCAAACTGGGCTCCACCAGCAACCCCAGAAGCGACTACCGTTGCTTAGGCATAGGAGTCAAACATTCATACAAAGAGGTGCAGGAGAAAGGCGGAAGCCACCAACCTATTCAGGGAGAAGCTGCGGGCCCCGTTCATCATCCCGTTTGGTTTACCACCATTGTGTCATAGTGAATATACCAGTGCCTTCGGGCCGCGCACTGCTCCGCACCGCACCAGCATATGCCTGCACCCGCTCCCCCATCTCAGCACCTCCCTCGGGCCCCCGGGACCATCACTCCCCTACCCACGGAGGGGTCAACACAAAGCTGCGCAACATCGTCCCCGGGAGGCCTAGTTAACGGCAGCGGTGGTGTCCATCCATTCACCACAACCCGTGGGTGGCGTCACGAACTTACATCCCTTACAAACCACCGTGGCCCCTGGCCGTGGAACTTCCCCGTCAAGTCCCTGCATGTAGCGCCAACCCCCTTGCAGAGCGACGTGAGCCCCAGGTCCGTGAGGAGCTCAAGCCACCCACCGTACGAGCACGGATCCAAGCGGCTCAGCGGTCGCAGCCGAGCCCGCGGGGCGGTACACTAGCGATCTAGCGATGTTGCAGCGTGTAAAGCACCCTTAAGTCGCCTATATTCAATAATTCCTCCCATTAACCAAAAGCACAGTATTATTACAGATATTGTATCTAATAGAGCGGATCTGTCATGAAGTGTGCAGTTTTGTACATGGGGCAGATTTAGGGGAAAGATCTGCTTTAAAACAGAATTTTGTGGTTTAAAATATTCTAGTTTAAAAGTAACACGGCCAAGTTTGCATTTATATTTTAATTTACTACTTAGAAATAAATCTATGTATATTTTTTTGAATTATTGTTTCTAAAATAATGATTGTCATTGCTGACTGGGTGTGGTTAGAGGCGTGACCATGGGCATGGCCTAAAAACTTTCCGCAGCGCGCTCTGCGCGCCGCAAACTTTGTCCCTCTTTCCATTCTTTAAAAGTTGGGAGGTATGATTAAATGGAGACATCACAGGTGCAAAGAGAGATGGTAAAATTGCACACTTGTGGCTTGCATAGGTCACTGTTCACACATGCAGGTTCACAGTATCTGGTATGCAGCCTATTAGTTACGCCCATCACAATAGATGCATTTGCACGATTGTTGTTTTGTTTTTTTTTTTTTTTTTTTTTTATTCAGTGTTAAATATATGGTAAAACTGATCTGTTGGTATGATGCCTCACATCGGTATGAGTTTGTAGGTACCAAACATGTATGTTTTTACTTTTATCTAAGGGGTGAAAACAAATTCAGAAGTTTGTCCAAAAAAGGAGCACTTTTGTCACCATTTTCCGAGAGTGTTCTTTTTTCGGCATTTGGAGCTCAGTGATAGCTTAGTTTTTGCATCTTGAACTGGTGTTTAGAGTTGATCGAACGGCCAAAAATGCCACTGCCAGAGTTTAAAAAGTCCAATCCGCTCCGGAATCCGGTGCCCATATAAGTCAATGGAGGTTAAAAACGTTTGTGGAGGGGATAGGGGGGTAGGAGTGAGAATGGCATACTCACCGAGGTGCTGTCATGGCGGCACACACCTTCCGGGTCATGCTATTCCCTTCCGGAGCCGACAATTTAATATTCATTGTTTTCCCCACCCACCGACGTGTGTAATTGGTAGCAGCTAGACGCGGCCCCACCCTGAGTGGCAGCATGTCAGCGGACTGCAACCAATCACAGGCGCCAGGATGGCCAGTGGGCAGGGAAAGCAGTGCAAGTGTCTGCCGGTCAGCATGGTGGTAAAAAATAAACAATCGGCAGCACAGATATAGCTCGCGCTGCAGCCCCAGCTGTCGGGCTGTATCTGTGCTGTGTATCCAGTCACACGTACGAGGCTTTGCCGGGTGCTGCCATGGCAGACTCTCGCAAGTCCCTCGCATGTGTGACTGCGGTGAAACCGCATGCGGCTTTTTTTTTTTAATTTAAATAAATAATTTAAAAAAAAAAACAACGTGCGGTTCCCCCTAATCTTCATCCCCAGCCAAGAGAACGCCGCCCGGAAGATATTCCAGCCCGCAGCCACCCGGTATTGCCGCATCTATTAGATGTGACAATCCCGGTGCGATACCGGCTCTTCCCGGTGGCGTGATGCATTGCCAATCGGGGTAATAACGGGGGTTAATATCGGCACACGGCTGCTACTAAACCCTAGGTTTGTGATGGGACAGGCTTCTATCAGATACCTGCATCACACAAACCTGTAAATTAATGTAAATAAACACAGACATACAGAAAATCCTTTATTTGGAATAAAATACAAACACTCCCTCCTTCACCACTTTATTAACCCCAACACCCTGCAGCTCTGACGTAAACCACAGGAGGTCCCACACTGCTTCAGCTCTGCTACATCTGAATATCACAGAGAGAGGCCATAGAACACGACCACTCTCTGTGAGCTCCAGAGAATGAATGAGCTGCGCATTGAGCGGTGACGTCACTCGTCATTTGCGGTCACAGCTCGAGGTTCCCACGGTCCTTCATCTGTGATCGCAGGTAACCTGACCTCAGGTGGATGTCACTGAGTTCACAGACCTGCATCTCCTAGCAGAAAAAACGCATTTTTTTTTGGCCAAGACATGCAGATTTTGTGCTGAAATTTTTACACCATATTCCTGCATCCATTCTACACCTCCTGGCAAAAAAACCTGCGGTGTTTTGCCGCATTTTTTTTTTGCCGCGGTTATTTTTCCGTGATTTTTTCCGCATTTTTTTGCCAGAAGGTGCACATTTGGTGCTGAAATCGTGTGCACCAGATTTCAGCACCAAATTTCCACCTGCTGGCAGGAATTTTTTTTCTTTTTACAGCCTGCCGTTCTCTGAACATGAGCGTGCATGTACCTAGAAACACATGCACGCTCCTGTCAGAAGAGTGCTGCTGTGCTGATGATGTCAGAAGAGTGCGAGTCTGCCAAGCATGACCTCACCCGGCATAGCCTGCCGTTCTCTGAGCATGAGCGTGCATGTACATATGCACGCTCCTGTCAGAAGTGTGCGGTTGTGCTGCGATGTCAGACTCGCGGGAGTCCCTCGCATGCAGCTTTTTTTTTTATTTAAATAAATAATTAAAAAAACAAACCGACGTGCGGTTCCCCCTAATTTTCATCCCCAGCCATAACGCCGGCCGGGGGCTGGTATATTCTCAGCCCCCAGCCGCCAGGTGTTGCTGCATCTATTAAATGTGACAATCCCGGTGCAATACTGGCTCTTCCCGGTGGTGTGATGCGGTGCCAATCGGGGTAATAGCTGGGGTTAATTGCGGCGCACGGCTGCTACTAAACCCTAGGTTTATGATGCCACAGGTGTCTATCAGATACCTGCATCACACAAACCTGTAAATAACAGTAAATAAACACAGACACAGAGAAAAATCCTTTATTTGAAATAAAGTACAAAACTCTCCCTCCTTCACCACTTTATTACCCCAACACACCCCTCCAGCTCCGGCGTAATCCACACGACGTCCCACGGCGACACATCCAGCTCTGCTACATGTCAGATCGAGCAGCCATACAGCACGACTGCCAGCTCTGAGTGTAGCCTATGACTGAGCCACGATAAGCGATGACCGCAGCAGAGACTGTCACAGGCTGGGAGTCGCGTCAACCTGCAACCAATCACAGATGAGAGGACGGCCGGTGGGCGGGGAAAACAGAAAGCGCTGTAATTGCGATGGATAGTACAGGAAGTGAATGCGCAACCCGGAAGCAGTGTGCCGCCATGACACAGAGTCTCGGTAAGTATGAAACTCTCATTTATTCCTGGTTTTGTTTATTTTTATTAATTGCCGATTCCGGATTGTGCACCCGGAATCCCGCGCCCGGGTCTGGCACAGATATGGCGCTGAAACCACGCGGATCCGGACTATTACAGTTCGGATCTGTTCAGCCCTATTGGTGTTTTTACTTATACCATTTTTTGTACAGATGATACGTTTTGATCACCTGTTATTGTATTTTAAAAAAAAAATTACTGCAACCAAAAAATGTAATTTTACCGGTTTGAATTTTTTTCTTGCGACGCCGTGCACCGATCACTTTAATTGATTTTATATTTTGATAGCATTTATGAAAACAGCAATACCAAATGTGTATTTTTTTAATTTTTTTTTTTTGTCAATGGGGCCAAAAGGGGTGATTTGAACTTTTAGTTTGTTTTTTTTTTTCATAATTTTTTAAACTTTTTTTTTTTTTATTATTTATTTTACTAGTCCCCCTAGGTGACTTTATCACTGCACAGTCCGATCACCTGTGCATTTCTTATTTACCTCCCTAATGTCCAGCTGCCTATGGCGTGGCATGTGGTCATGCAGTATTTCAGAAAATAACATCTTGTCCTTGAAGGTCCTTGTCTTCAGCTTACATCCTAATTCCCTGAAAACATCTTTAAGGACCTTCCACTTACCTCTAACTTTGTCATTGTTTTTTTTATTGATGATTGCTTTTGCCAGTATGTAAATGTGCAGTGCTTTCAGCGCACTATACTAATTACACTTTGTCTTAAAATTCAGCTGTCGCCACTATACAGTTAGGTCCAGAAATATTTGGACAGTGACACAATTTTGGCGAGTTGGGCTCTGCATGCCACCACATTGGATTTGAAATGAAACCTCTCCAATTACTTTTGGTCCCTTGAAAAAGAGGAGGCTATGCATTACAGAGCTATGATTCCTAAACCCTTTCTCCGATTTGGATGTGAAAACTCTCATATTGCAGCTGGGAGTGTGCACTTTCAGCCCATATTATATATAGAATTGTATTTCTGAACATGTTTTTGTAAACAGCTAAAATAACAAAACTTGTGTCACTGTCCAAATATTTCTGGACCTAACTGTATGTGTGTTTTTACTTGGTTTCTTTGTGATGTGTCACTTTGCGTTTATTACTTATCCTGTTATTTGTTCCTCCTTTGTCTTTCATTATGACCTTCATCATCATAACCTGCGCTGTTATTACATTTCAGATATTTTCTCACAGTTGTTTGAATAATTTTAATTTCAGATAGCGTTGAGAAGGCGGCAGGCAAAGGAAGAGGAATTGGGAATAAGTCATCCAATCGCTTTACCAAGTGGAGCAGCGCTGCTTGTAAAACAAGAGCATGTCAGCAACAGTTCCTGCCCACTGCTGGAAAACAATTGCATTCAGGCCGCAAGTGGATCTACTGCATTCGCATCAACCAGCTCTTCAGGTAAGCATATATCAGTGGGGATACTAGGCTGAGCACTGCGTCAGTTCTTCCTTCTATGTCAGACATGCACAGAAGCGACGTCTACGTCATTTTTGTACACATCTGAAAAAGATGTTGAGAGTGGCAGTGAAGTTGAGTGGTATTGTTGGTCAGAAATATGTAACAGAGATGTATTGTACAAGATGATGATAAAGGTCTTAATAAAAACATGTTAAATTCAAAAATAACCACATACTTTTATATTGATATCCTATCTTTATGATGGGTCATTAATGTCTGATCGTCCCTGCACTGCCAATCACCTGTTCTGATGCCCGCAGCAGCAGTAGGCAGCCGGAAATGCTCAGTTCCCGGGTTGCTCCGTCAACTGATAGCACCCGCAGCCAGGTACTGCGTATCTGCCTCCTATTGATTTTAATGGGAAGCCAGATGTGCAGTACCTGGCCGCGGCCACAATCAGAAGACGGGGTAACTCCGGAACAGAGGACTTCTGGCCATAGGCTGTCATCACTTGGACCAAGAATAGCTGATCAATGGGGTGCCAGGTCCTGGCCAATCGGACATTAATGACCTATCCCAATCATGGCGAACCTTTCACAGGCAGAGTGCCCAAACTGTAGCCCTAAACCCAATTTTTTTTTTTTTGAAGTGCCAATGTGCCGCCCCCGCAACAGCTGACGGACTGCTCGGATCCGGATCCGCAGTGGCTCGAGGGGTCTGCGGACGCGAGGCGGGGTCGCGCGGCCACTCGAAATTAAAAAAAAAAAAAAAGGGGGAAAGATATTTACAAAAGGGGGTGAAAGGAATTGGATAGTGTTCGTGACGCCACCCACGGGTCATGGTAAAGTGGGATACCACCGCTGCTGCTTGGTGAGGGAGCGCCCGGGAGCGATGGGACGGCAGCTTGAGATGTTAACCCCTTCGTGGGCAGGGGGATGGTGTCCCGGGGCTCTGTGAGGGATGGCTGGGGACCCGTCGGGAGTAGAGGGACACAATGTACTCACACAGTCCAGAGATGCTGCCACTGACACCAAGTAAACCAAAGTCCTGATTGCCCTGTAGCTTTTTGGTTGAACACGCTGGGTCCGTGCCCTTTTGGCATTGCAATTTTTTGCCAAAAATCTCAAAAAAAAAAAAAAATTTTTATAATGCAGTTTGGAATATTTGATGCCTTAGTGCACACTGGTGCTGGCTCTTTGTTGTTTCTTTGTTGAATTGGTCGGTGGTTGACCTCCACCTTGCTATGCACCCCAATTTGGGATGTATTCCATCTGTATAGATTTTGGCGTTTGGTGACTGTTCACATTGGGTCATCAGGCTTTGTCCACAGGCTATATATATACTTCATGCAGCATTTGCTTGGACCTGTCCCGCCCACAGCCATGACTCAGTCATGGGTACGGGACTGCAATAGACCAGGTGAGTGCTGCTGAGAGCAGTTCTGCTATTTATATGTGAGGCCGCATGGCACATTTTATAAAAATATTTTAGTGTAGGACTGCTTCAAATGAGATTTGCCGTGACGTGGCGAAGCAGCTCAAGAAATTGCAATTTTTTGCCAAAAATCTCAAAAAAAAAAATTTTTATAATGCAGTTTGGAATATTTGATGCCTTAGTGCACACTGGTGCTGGCTCTTTGTTGTTTCTTTGTTGAATTGGTCGGTGGTTGACCTCCACCTTGCTATGCACCCCAATTTGGGATGTATTCCATCTGTATAGATTTTGGCGTTTGGTGACTGTTCACATTGGGTCATCAGGCTTTGTCCACAGGCTATATATATACTTCATGCAGCATTTGCTTGGACCTGTCCCGCCCACAGCCATGACTCAGTCATGGGTACGGGACTGCAATAGACCAGGTGAGTGCTGCTGAGAGCAGTTCTGCTATTTATATGTGAGGCCGCATGGCACATTTTATAAAAATATTTTAGTGTAGGACTGCTTCAAATGAGATTTGCCGTGACGTGGCGAAGCAGCTCAAGAAATTGCAATTTTTTGCCAAAAATCTCAAAAAAAATTTTTATAATGCAGTTTGGAATATTTGATGCCTTAGTGCACACTGGTGCTGGCTCTTTGTTGTTTCTTTGTTGAATTGGTCGGTGGTTGACCTCCACCTTGCTATGCACCCCAATTTGGGATGTATTCCATCTGTATAGATTTTGGCGTTTGGTGACTGTTCACATTGGGTCATCAGGCTTTGTCCACAGGCTATATATATACTTCATGCAGCATTTGCTTGGACCTGTCCCGCCCACAGCCATGACTCAGTCATGGGTACGGGACTGCAATAGACCAGGTGAGTGCTGCTGAGAGCAGTTCTGCTATTTATATGTGAGGCCGCATGGCACATTTTATAAAAATATTTTAGTGTAGGACTGCTTCAAATGAGATTTGCCGTGACGTGGCGAAGCAGCTCAAGAAATTGCAATTTTTTGCCAAAAATCTCAAAAAAAAAAAAAAAAAAAAATTTTATAATGCAGTTTGGAATATTTGATGCCTTAGTGCACACTGGTGCTGGCTCTTTGTTATTTTCTCACAGTTGTTTGAATAATTTTAATTTCAGATAGCGTTGAGAAGGCGGCAGGCAAAGGAAGAGGAATTGGGAATAAGTCATCCAATCGCTTTACCAAGTGGAGCAGCGCTGCTTGTAAAACAAGAGCATGTCAGCAACAGTTCCTGCCCACTGCTGGAAAACAATTGCATTCAGGCCGCAAGTGGATCTACTGCATTCGCATCAACCAGCTCTTCAGGTAAGCATATATCAGTGGGGATACTAGGCTGAGCACTGCGTCAGTTCTTCCTTCTATGTCAGACATGCACAGAAGCGACGTCTACGTCATTTTTGTACACATCTGAAAAAGATGTTGAGAGTGGCAGTGAAGTTGAGTGGTATTGTTGGTCAGAAATATGTAACAGAGATGTATTGTACAAGATGATGATAAAGTTCTTAATAAAAACATGTTAAATTCAAAAATAACCACATACTTTTATATTGATAGCCTATCTTTATGATAGGTCATTAATGTCTGATCGTCCCTGCACTGCCAATCACCTGTTCTGATGCCCGCAGCAGCAGTAGGCAGCCGGAAATGCTCAGTTCCCGGGTTGCTCCGTCAACTGATAGCACCCGCAGCCAGGTACTGCGTATCTGCCTCCTATTGATTTTAATGGGAAGCCAGATGTGCAGTACCTGGCCGTGGCCACAATCAGAAGACGGGGTAACTCCGGAACAGAGAACTTCTGGCCATAGGCTGTCATCACTTGGACCAAGAATAGCTGATCAATGGGGTGCCAGGTCCTGGCCAATCGGACATTAATGACCTATCCCAATCATGGCGAACCTTTCACAGGCAGAGTGCCCAAACTGTAGCCCTAAACCCAATTTTTTTTTTTTTTGAAGTGCCAATGTGCCGCCCCCGCAACAGCTGACGGACTGCTCGGATCCGGATCCGCAGTGGCTCGAGGGGTCTGCGGACGCGAGGCGGGGTCGCGCGGCCACTCGAAATTAAAAAAAAAAAAGGGGGAAAGATATTTACAAAAGGGGGTGAAAGGAATTGGATAGTGTTCGTGACGCCACCCACGGGTCATGGTAAAGTGGGATACCACCGCTGCTGCTTGGTGAGGGAGCGCCCGGGAGCGATGGGACGGCAGCTTGAGATGTTAACCCCTTCGTGGGCAGGGGGATGGTGTCCCGGGGCTCTGTGAGGGATGGCTGGGGACCCGTCGGGAGTAGAGGGACACAATGTACTCACACAGTCCAGAGATGCTGCCACTGACACCAAGTAAACCAAAGTCCTGATTGCCCTGTAGCTTTTTGGTTGAACACGCTGGGTCCGTGCCCTTTTGGCATTGCTGGTTGGTCTGAAGCCTTATCCCTTAGCACTGTGTTTAATCTGTGTGGATCCCTTTTGCCTGAAACTACTCGGGTCCCGCTCGCCTGCGTGGCTAGCAGGGTGAGCTTGCTCTCAGGGTTCACGCTTGGGATTTTCTAGATGGTTTTGGGAAGTCCTATCCCCCTCGTTGCGCTAGTACCCTGATTCTGGAGTGGGTGGGGAGCGGTTCGTGAAGATTCCGTTCCCATCGGGTGAATTACTGGGCTGCATAAAGCTCCTTCCTAGTCTAGGGTCCTTGTACCCCATCGTGCCCTTACCCCTGCCCGGTTGTAGCACAAGGCCGCCGATCTGCCCTCCGTGGCAGTACCATGCGCCTGTCACTATCCCCTGCGACCGGGGTTCCAACTCCTTCCTTGTCCTGTCACGGCTCACTGGCACATCACTCTACTTCTGACACTTCTGGCCCTCCTTTTACCATCCCTCTATCTGGATGGCCCTATTCTCCTCAGGCTGCCCAATGGGTGTTTGGTGGGTGTAGTGCAGAGTGTTCCTCAGGATTTGTGTATACCTGTTCTTAGCAACACCAAATGGACAGGACCTGTAACCAAGAAAGCGCGGGTACCATGCAGAAGGGCAGATTGCACGGCACCCTTGTGATGACCTGATAGGCCAGTCACACCAACCAATCCTATTATGTAAATAGTTGATTTTAATCTTACCTTTGAAGTCTTCTCTTCTCATCAGCTGGGGGCATCACACTCATGGGCCGCCCCCGTGCCAGCAGACGGGGCTGCTCGGATCCGGATCCACAGTGTGGCTTGAAGGATTCTACCGGACCCGGGGGTCACGCGGACACTTCAAATAAAAGGGGACGTATTTGTACGGGATTTGCCGTAAACTGTCTGTGACGCCACCCACGGTGTGTGATGAAGTGTGGCACCACCGCTGCTGTTGTGGGGGCTCCCGTGGGCGATGGGATGGCAGCTGGATGTTAACCCCTCCGTGGGTAGGGATGGATGTCCTGGGTCCCAGTGTCTCTATGCCGGGGATGGTGACTGCAGGTGTTGGCGCTCCCAGTCCGACCGGGGGATGTTGGGTTACTCACGATTGAATAAATCACACAAGTCCTGTGGTAAACCAAGGTGCTGGTGGCCGGCCGCCGCGGCTGGGTGTATTCTGGTCCCACACCTGGGCTGATGTTATGTGTCACTTTCCTCTGCACTCTTTGTTTGGTGTGTTGGACTTCTCGGTGTGAAACACGGGAGTCCGCTCCCGGTCCTTTTGTTGGGAGCCTTGCCCGCTGACGCTGACCCTTGGGATCTACCGGGCCCTAGCGGATGCCCTATCTAACTCGGTGGGTGGTTGTCTGCTTTTGGGACAGGACCTATAATCCTGCCCTCAATTAGTTAATTAGCCAGGCCGTTGGTTCCGGTCCTGGTTTCATGGTCCAAGTACCCCTTCTTTACATGGTTTCCGGGTCGGTTCTCCGGTGTCGGTAGCTGCGGGCTCCAACCCTGCCCCGGTCCACCTCGGATCTCCGGCAGCCGTCTTCCCGTCTCCTGACAGACACGGTCCACCGTCTGCCACCTAACCAGTACGCCAAGGCTCCAACTCCGACACCTTTTCTTTCTGACTTCCACTTCACTTTCTTCTCTCAACTACTCCACTCCAGTAAACTGACAGCTTTCTACTTGAACTTCAACTTTCATCTCCTGCTTTTCCCGCCCGGGGTTCTCTAGATCCCTAGGTGGGCGTTCTCCATCCACCTGGTCCCGCCCACTGGTGTGTCTGTCCTACTCTAGGGGGGGCGTGACTAGGATTTGGTTGGCAAGGTGTAACCCTTTGTGGGAAGGTGTTGTGCGGGGGCCTATGCTGTGTGACTAACTGGTTTTGCCAGGGCGTCACATTCCCCCTTGGTTAAACACAGACCGTCCGCAGGCTGTCCGACCACCAACGTTTATTTTTCGGGAACTGTAAAATGGGAAAAAGGGGTAACATGTAAAACATTGCATAAATACATTTTAAAACACTTCTTCCCTTTATGGGAGGCACATTTCTTGAATCGTTACAAACTCGGAACGGGACGAACCGGACTACCTTCTTATTGCGCCCCCACCCAAAACAACCTGTTTCCTGGTACCACCGCTAAGCACTGGTGCGCACCCTTTTGCCCAAGTGCAGGAATGGGTCCGGGTGACGCCCACACGGGCCGGGTAAAAAGTTCCTTACCTGCCAGTCCTCGTCACGGGCCCCAAGTCCGGGGACCCCTGGCCTGGAGGATAGTCACCGGTTGCAGTAGTGACTGGGCCTCGGCCTACTCTACCGCAGGCCCTTCCTCCAATAAGCCTCTCCAGAGACTGCGGCGGGAATAAGAAAGTAGTCAGGTGATAATTACAAAGCCCAATAGTTCTTGGGTTGGCCTGCCAGTTCTCGGCCATGGTCTATTTAAACTGTAAACTCCCAATGGGGTAAACTGAGGTAGCCGGGAACCGCTACCTTACTCGTCATCTGTGCACGGAGATGGCGGAGGGGGTTGGAGGTACAACTGGTCACCAACTTTCACCCACTTCCTCACGTCGAGGGCGAACCACCCCCTCTCACCGCAGTGCCGGGTATACGAGACCAGCTCTCCAGGCTCCAGATCTCGATCCGGGTGGCCTGTGGGCAAATTTGGGGCCACATCCCTCCAGGAAACGAATATCTCGGCATCCATGCCCGGCTCATATATGAAGCCCCATCCTTTCTGGGCATTGACGTGCAGGACCTGTCCTTGGTAGGTCGGGCCCCGCACCAGGAAGGTGGCTTGTCGTAGATTGTCCTTTTCTCGTTAGGTACGAGTGAACACCTCTGCCTTCCGCTTCTCCCGGGCAGCGATCTCGATCCTCAGCTGCTGCCGCTGCCGCTCCCAGTACGGGGCACTGGTTCTATGCTCCACTTCTTCCTGCTCGGGGGCTCGGCCCATTCGGATACTTTCACTGCCGGCTACAACTGGCCTCCCTTGAAGTGCAGGGCTTCGCTGACTTGTGGCCTGCACTGCCGCCCTACAGGTGCACTCCGACTGCTCCACAGCCGGGACCGGGTACTGGGGAGTGGTTGGCGTCTTTGCTGGGGCCGACTTCCGGTCGGGCGTCGCCTCTGTTGCGCCGGGCAGATTGTCGGGGCCAACGTCATCAAGTGCGCCGCCATCCTCGGGACCGGGGATGATGTCATCTTTGTTGCGGCCGGGCTCGGGGCCGGAGAGGATGTCTTCCGGGCTCTGGTCTAGCGCGGTACTGGTGCGGGTGCCGGAGCGGTGGCGTGCTCATGGCCTGAGGACTCAGTGTCCGGGTCCTCGCGAGCAGATGCAACGGGTTCCGCTGCCGTGGCTTGGGGCAGCCGTCCGACTGGGGCACTAGCTGCAGGTACGGGTAGCGAGGGAGGCGACGTGGCGGACGAGGGCAGACCGAGCTCCTCAGCCGAGTGGGCCGGTTCCCGTGGAACATAGGGGCGTGGGTCGCTTACCCGCTCCTCCGAGGCCATCTCCTCTTCACGTGCCCGGACAGCTGCAGCCAGATCCCTCATCTCGGCCATCCATCTTGCCAGCATATAGTTGGGCTGGATCTGGATCCTGTGGCACATCTTCACAGTTTGGGCTTCCACCCATTCAGCAGTCCCGGGAGTTGGTTCCTCCATAATCAGGTTGCTGGACCGGGCAGACATCCTTTCGAGATGGTATCCAGGAACAGAAGATGGCAGAGTCCTGGTGTCCCTGCCTCTAATCTTCCCGGGTCACATGCCGCAGTTTTCGCCTGCCCCTCTGGTTTTTCGGGAGCAGTCTCCAGACGCGGCTCTCTAGTTTCGTTTTTGGCCTCAGGCATTGCTTCCTTCCGGCCGTGTTCTCAGCAGGGCGGGGCTTCAACTTTGCGCCTTTTCTTGGGGAAGAAGACGCTGGGTTGTTGTTTTTCGCGCCCAAAAATGGCGGCAAAATGGCGGCTCTTCAAAATTTTTGCAGCGGAGCACTGCTGACAGTCCAGAACAAGGCGCACTTCCACCAGGTAGGTGGATGGGTTACAATCCTGTTCGTGACGCCAGGTTTTGAGGTGTGCCACCCCCGTGCCAGCAGCCGGGGCTGCTCAGATCCGGATCCGTAGTGTGGCTCGAGGGATTCTAACGGACCCGGGGGTTGCGTGGACACTTTAAATAAAAGGGGACATATTTGTACGGGATTTGCTGTCAACTGTCTGTGATGCCACCCACGGTGTGTGATGAAGTGTGGCACCACTGCTGCTGTTGTAGGGGCTCTCGGGGGTGATGGAATGGCAGCTGGATGTTAACCCCTCAGTGGGTAGGGATGGATGCCCTGGGGCCTAGTGTCTCTATGCTGGGGATGGTGACTGCAGGGGCCAGCGCGCCCGGTCCGACCGGGGGATGTTAGGTTACTCACGGTTGAATAAATCACACAAGTCCTGTGGTAAACCAAGGTGCTGGTAGCCGGCCGCCTCGGCCGGGTGTATTCTGGTCCCACACCCGAGCTGATGGTGTGTGTCACTTTCCTCTGCACTCTGTGTTTGGTGTGTTGGACTTCCCGGTGTGAAACACGGGAGTCTGGTCCCGGTCCTTTTGTTGGGAGCCTTGCCCGCTGACGCTGACCCTTGGGATCTACCGGGCCCTGGTGGATGCCCTATCGTTCTCGGTAGGTGGTTGTCTGCTTTTGAGACTTTGTTTGGGACAGGACCTATAATCCTACCCTCAATTAGTTAATTAGCCAGGCCGTTGGTTCCGGTCCTGGCTTCAGGGTCCAAGTACCCCCTCTGTGCACGGTTTCCGGGTCGGTTCTCCGGTGTCGGTACCGGTGGGCTCCAACCCTGCCCCGGTCCACCTCGGATCTCCGGCAGCTGTCTTCCCGTCTCCTGACAGACACGGACCACCGTCTGCCACCTAGCCAGTACGCCGGGGCTCCAACTCCAACGCCTTTCCTTTCTGACTTCCCCTTCACTTTCTACTCTCAACTACTCCACTCCACTAAACTGACACCTTTCCACTTGACCTTCAACTTTCATCTCCTGCTTTTCCCGCACTGGGTTCTCTAGACCCCTAGGTGAGCGTTCTCCATCCGCCTGGTCCTGCCCACTGGTGTGTCTGTCCTACTCTAGGGGGGGGTGACTAGGATTTGGTTGGCAAGGTGTAACCCTTTGTGGGAAGGTGTTGTGCGGGGGCCTATGCTGTGTGACTACCTGGTTTTGCTAGGGCATCACACTCATGCATGCTTATCACACATTGAAGCTGAGCCTCTTCCACTGCCTTTTTCAGACACAGCAGTTTGATTGATCTTTCTGGAAAAAATGTCAGCATATTAGACAGACAGAGATTTTAGCATGCAATCAGATGTCACCCTGAATCCCACATCTACATTTTACAGTCTGAACATCTTGAAATTCCATAAAGACATACAAGTTGCTACCCTCCCCTTTCATTGTATATTTATGTCCCCCTTCCTGGGCCACTTCCTGGTAAGCATGCCCCCCATCCTGATATATTTCCTACTTTCTGGTATATTTGTCCCCATCCTGGTAAATGTACCCCATCCTGGTAAATGTACCGCATCCAGGCATATTGCCCATCTGGTAAATGTTCCTCATCCTGGTAAATGTTCCCCCATCCCGGCATGTGCCTCATTCCTGGTAAATGTACTCCATTCCTGATAAATGTCCTCCATCCTGGTAAATGTACCCCTTCTTGGCATGTTAACTCATGCTGCCATGTTTTCCCCCATGCTGACACTGTCTCCCCACCTTGGCACAGCCGCACACAGTTTTTTTTTTAAAAAAAAACAAAAAACTCATCTTATGGGTCCTTAGTTCCCGCACGGCCACCAGACGTCATTGCGCCGACACCGCTTACTGACGCTCCCACACATAGGCTCAAGAAACTGACTTTTCTTGATCGTATACTGAGGGGTGGGACTGGGTGTTCCTGACATAGGTAAATACTACTGAGTTACCCACCTATGTCATAACCCACCTTGGTTAAATTGCAGAATCTTTTCCAGGTGGATATAAGTGGAGAAGCTGTGGTTAGCACCAATACACCCTAACTGTTATCTGTGGGGAACCTCACCTAATAAACTAGATGCACATACCTTAGGACCCCATTGTCTTCACTAAGAAAATGTGGGATCATTGCTCCAGAAAGTTCATGCTTATCGCCGAACACTCCCTTGACCTCACTCCTTTAAAACCTCAAATTACTTGATGGTCGAAGGCAGGGGTCTCAAACTTGGCTAGATATAAGGGCCGCACATAGAAAAAAAAAATAATTTGGGGGGCCGCATTCTTTTCAGGACAAAGTGAAATGGTTTTGTGGTACTTTTTTAGTGGTACCATATTTTCTTTCTATACACCTTTTGGATCACGGTTTTTGAACATTTTTCGTTTTATTTATTATAACAAATGTGCACGTGTGTGTGTGTGTGTGTGTGTGTGTGTGTAATATATATATATATACAGTGCCTACAAGTAGTCTTCAACCCCCTGCAGATTTAGCAGGTTTGATAAGATGCTGCATACAGTCACAGTACCTGCCACATTGTTTTTGTGCATTCATTACCCGAAGTCTTCTCAAAGTCACAGAAAAAGATTTTGAGAGACTTTCCGCAGGTTTTTTGCAGCTTAACTGCCATATGTCTTCACTTGTATCTATAAGTACATGATAAAAAGTCCATACTGACGAAGGCCTCCAGCCGAAACGTGAATTATACTTTTTTGGACCAAGCACATATAATGAATATTGAATAAACTTGTCAATAAAGAAAAAAAATTTTTTGCATACAAATTACTGTATCATTGCCTTTTTGGGAGTGGTAGTGTGCCGGGGTTACCTCTCTTCTGTATATTTTTTACCTCAGAGCACCTTCCTTTTCAGTGACGCAGGGCTTCTCTTTGTATTTTCAATTGGGTTAAGGTCAGGAGACTGACTAGGCCACTGCAACACCTTGATTTTTTTCCCTCTTGAACCAGGCCTTGGTTTTCTTGGCTGTGTGCTTTGGGTCGTTGTCTTGTTGGAAGATGAAATGACGACCCATCTTAAGATCCTTGATGGAGGAGCGGAGGTTCTTGGCCAAAATCTCCAGGTAGGCCGTGCTATCCATCTTCCCATGGATGCGGACCAGATGGCCAGGCCCCTTGGCTGAGAAACAGCCCCACAGCATGATGCTGCCACCACCATGCTTGACTGTAGGGATGGTATTCTTGAGGTCATATGCAGTGCCATCCAGTCTCCAAACGTCACGTGTGTGGTTGGCACCAAAGATCTCGATCTTGGTCTCATCAGACCAGAGAACCTTGAACCAGTCTGTCTCAGAGTCCTCCAAGTGATCATGAGCAAACTGTAGACGAGCCTTGACATGACGCTTTGAAAGTAAAGGTACCTTACGGGCTCGTCTGGAACGGAGACCATTGCGGTGGAGTACATTACTTATGGTATTGACTGAAACCAATGTCCCCACTGCCATGAGATCTTCCCGGAGCTCCTTCCTTGTTTTCCTTGGGTTAGCCTTGACTCTTCGGACAAGCCTGGCCTCGGCACGGGTGGAAACTTTCAAAGGCTGTCCAGGCCGTGGAAGGCTAACAGTAGTTCCATAAGCCTTCCACTTCCGGATGATGCTCCCAACAGTGGAGACAGGTAGGCCCAACTCCTTGGAAAGGGTTTTGTACCCCTTGCCAGCCTTGTGACCCTCCACGATCTTGTCTCTGGCCTTGGAATGCTCCTTTGTCTTTCCCATGTTGACCAAGTATGAGGGCTGTTCACAAGTTTGGGGAGGGTCTTAATTAGTCAGAAAAGGCTGGAAAAAGAGATAATTAATCCAAACATGTGAAGCTCATTGTTCTTTGTGCCTGAAATACTTCTTAATACTTTAGGGGAACCAAACAGAATTCTGGTGGATTGAGGGGTTGAATAATAAATGACCCTCTGAATAAACTTTTCACAATTTAAAAAAAAATAAAAAAATAAGAAATAACATTCTTTTTTGCTGCATTTCACACTTCCAGGCTGATCTACAGTCCAAATGTCACAATGCCAAGTTACTTCCGAATGTGTAAACCTGCTAAATCTGCAGGGGGTTGAATACTACTTGTAGGCACTGTGTGTGTGTATATATATATATATATATATATATATATATTTATATATAATATTGTGAGGTAGCAGCGTTGCTTGGGCAAAAACGTGAGGCAGCAGCGTGTTCACACCAACAGTCTATTTATTGTTGCAGCATAAATAGATCCAATTTCCCACTGTCAAAGTCTCTTCCGGATCACAGCCGGTGCATATAGACAAATTCTTTGCATCAAAAAGTCTTGTTACCTTAGGACCCCGTTAACCGCAGGGATCTGTGTAAGGTTCTCCTAGGCTCACACTCTTGGTCTGTGTTCACTCCACACAGAGCCAGCCCAGCTCACACAGCATGTGTTAGCTTCACCAAGCCTGGCTCTCAACTGAGACACACCCTGCTGTGCTCTGCATGATTTAAACAAAAATGCCGGACATGAGGATTGCTACAAAACCTGGACTGGGAGGAGGGATCTGTCTCCCTGTTACCCTTTGTGCTATACTCCCAGTAATAGCTATAGCAAACTCAGAGGGTTTCCAGACACATTCTGGGGGACACATAGCGGTCTTCAAATATTACCCCTGTCACTGCCTCACATATCCCCCCCCCTCAGTTCAAACGGGCGGGGTTGAACTTTTGCCAACATACAGGGACCTCTGGACAGGGCATCCGCATTGCCCTGCAACCTACCAGCCCGGTGTTCCACAGAAAAGTGAAAGTTCTGCAAGGAGAGAAACCACCTGGTGACTCTAGCATTTCTCTCCTTAGCATTCCTCATCCAGACCAAAGGGGAGTGGTCTGTCACCAGGCGAAAGCGTCGCCCCAGCAGGTAGTAGCGTAGGGATTCCAGACACTCCTTCTCCACTATGCTATAGTTCTTCTCTGCCGGGGTGAGTTTTCTACTCAAATAGGTGACCGGATGCTCTTCTCCATCTACCTCCTGGGACAGAACCGCACCCAGACCCACCTCAGAGGCATCTGCCTGTACTATAAACTCCTTTTGAAAGTCAGGGTTGACAAGGACAGGCTGACCACATAGGACTACCTTTAGCACCTGAAAGGCTTCCTCTGCTTGTGTATTCCAGTGGACCATGACCGACTTCTTCCCTTTTAAAAGATCGGACAAAGGCGCCGACCTTCCAGCAAAATTGGGTATGAATCATCGGTAATACCCCATTATACCCAGAAAGGCTCTTACCTGTTTTGTGGTAAGGGGACGAGGCCAGTTTTGAATGGCTTCGATTTTGTTTACTTGTGGCTTGATAACCCCTTGGCCTATCACATACCCCAAGTAACGGGCTTCTTTGAGACCCATAGCACATTTGCTTGGATTCGCCGTCAGACCAGCCGCTCTGAGCGAATCCACTACCGCTTGTACCTGAGATAAGTGGGTGCTCCAGTCACTGCTATAGATGATGATGTCATCCAAATATGCGGAGGCATATGGTTGATGGGGTTCTAACACTATGTCCATTAATCTCTGAAACGTGGCCGGAGCCCCATGTAAACCAAATGGCAAGACGACATAGTGATAGAGCCCCCCTGGCGTGACAAAAGCGGTCTTTTATTTTGCCGCCTCTGTCAGCGGCACCTGCCAGTAACCTTTAGTGAGATCGAGAGTCGTGAAGTACTGGGCCCGTCCCAGTCTCTCTATCAGCTCGTCGACCCTGGGCATGGGATACATATCAAATTTCGAAACCTCATTTAACTTTCGGAAGTCATTACAGAATCTTAAAGAACCTTCTGGTTTCGGGATCAGCACAATGGGACTGGCCCATTATCTCGTGGATTTTTCTATAACCCCTAGCTGGAGCATCTTTTTTACCTCCTCCGCAATGGCTTGCCTACGAGCCTCTGGTACCCGGTATGGCCTCAGGCGTACCCTTACTTGAGGCTCGGTGACAATATCATGGTGGATTACGGTTGTTCGGCCGGGTAGGCTTGAGAACACATCCGTATTCCGCTGCACTAACCTCCGAGACTCCCGTCTCTGCTGTTTTGAGAGAGAATCCCCTATCCTCACTCCTAATTCATCATCAGGGGACTCCTCCTTTGTTGTTGTCAAGGCACCTGAAAAGGTTAGGTCCAACGTTACGTCAGCCACCATACATTCCCTGTCTTTCCACGCCTTCAGCAGGTTTACATGGTAGATTTGCTCTGGTTTTCTTCTACCTGGCTGATACACCTTACTTCCCCCACTTTCTCCCGGATCTCATAGGGACCTTGCCATTTGGCTAAGAACTTACTTTCTGCAGTAGGTATTAGGACTAAGACACGATCTCCCGGTTTAAAAGACCTGATGGAGGCCTTTCTATTATACTGAGTACTTTGGGCTGCCTGAGCATCCAGCAAATGCTCTTTAACAATGGGCATTATTGCCGTGATACGATCCTGCATACCCATAACGTATTCCACTGTGCTTTTGTGAGGGGTGGGCTCCTGTTCCCAAGTTTCCTTAACTATATCCAGCAGTCCCCGCGGATGTCTGCCATACAGTAACTCAAATGGCGAGAACCCGGTGGAAGATTGTGGGACCTCGCGGATAGCGAACATTAAATAGGGCAATAACATGTCCCAATCTTTCCCCTCTTTGGAGACCACCTTTTTCAACATAGCCTTCAGAGTTTTATTAAAACGTTCCACTAGACCATCAGTCTGGGGATGGTACACCGACGTGCGTAGCTGCTTGATCTGGAGGAGTTTGCACAGTTCCTTTGTAATTTTAGACATGAAGGGAGTGCCCTGATCGGTCAGGATTTCTTTGGGTAACCCCACGCGACAGAACATAGCAAACAACTCCCGAGCAATAAGCCTCGCCGAGGTGTGAAGTAGTGGAATGGCCTCCGGATAACGTGTCGCATAATCCATCACTACCAGGATGTGCTGGTGACCACGGGCTGATTTTACAATGGGTCCGATCAGATCCATAGCAATCCGCTCAAAAGGCACCTCTATAATGGGTAAAGGTATCAGAGTACTACGGAAACGGTGCGTTGGTGCGGTCAACTGACAAACTGGGCAGGACTCACAGAACCTCTTAATTTCTGCGCCGACCCCTGGCCAGTAAAACCGCTGAAACATGCGTTCCCGCGTTTTCTCTTCACCTAGGTGCCCACTCATTAGGTGGTTATGAGCCAATTACAAGGTCTGACGGCGGTACGGCTGAGGGACCACCAACTGTTCCACTATTTCCCCCCGGATTGTATCAACCCGATAGAGCAACTCTCGCTTTAGAGCCATGTAGGGAGTTTCCAGCCTGGCACCAGGCCGCTGCGGTACCCCATCAATTACCTGTACATTTCCACGTCCAGGAGCCAATGTGGGGTCCCGGAGCTGTGCTGTTCCGAAATTATCTGGAGACACGTTCAACTCCGGGATTGCCTCGGGTGGCTCAACCTCTCCTGCCATTACCTCTAGGGGGAACCTGGCAGGGTTACACTCTGTCCCTATACTGGTGACCCCTACGGCAGGTATCCCTGAGTCGGGATCGTCCGGCTCAGGGCCTGGTTCAATCATACACCTCGGAGGGCTAGGTCGCCTCCCACATAATGTCCAGAACAGGGGCAAGTCTCTTCCCAAAATAACAGCATATGGAAGTCTTTTCATCACCCCCACTTCATGTTGAACCTCTCCACACGAGGTAGCAATGGTGACCCTTTCCATAGGGTATTCACGTAGGTCTCCATGAATACAAAGTACCCCTACTTTATGTCCCGTAGGGTTTTCCCCGGAGACCAAGGAGGCATGTACCAGAGTCACTACACTTCCTGAGTCCAACAAAGCCTCTGCTGTATAGCCATTAACACGTACTGTGCAGAGATGGGGCTCCTCCCCCATAGTAACAGTGCTTACGGTACAAACAGTATAGGCATACATTGATACCCGGCGAGCGTACCGGCAGTCCATGGGTTCTGATGTGAGTGGGCACTGTGCCATCACATGCCCGAGCTGATGGCACCGCCAGCACATAACAGCAGAGGTGTCCCTGTTTCGGGTGTCTGACTTAGGGGAACCGGGACTCCGGCTGACCTTAGTCTGGGGTTTACTCTCTGCCAGGATTGAAGACTGGGCAGCACCCGAGGAGGGACGGGAGTCTTTTACCAACTGTGAAGGGGGCGTATCCCTACGGAGTGCCCGCCGTGAAGCAGAGTCCCGGACCAACTCCTGGGTAGCTGTGTAGCGTTCCACCAAATTCACTAGCTGGTCTAGGGTACCGGGGTCCCCCTGTCCCACCCACTGTTGAATGGGGGCTGGCAAAGTCCGCACAAACCGTTCAATCACCACCCGCTCAATCATCTGTCCGGAGTTCAAGGTCTCCGGCTGCAGCCATTTTTTTACAAGGTCCAGTAAGACATGGGCCTGTGAGCGTGCAGGTTTTCCCTCCTCAAAGGACCACTGATTCACTCGTTGGGCCCGGAGATAAGTGTTAACCCCCATTCGTGCAAGGATCTCACCTTTCAGTGTGCCATAGTCCTTGGCATCCTCCGTGCTGAGATCCAGGTAGGCTTTTTGGGGTTCACCTACCAAGAACGGGGCCACGACATCAGTCCAACGGTCGATAGACAATTTCTCTCGCTCAGCAGTCCTCTCAAACACGGAGAGAAAGGCTTCTGGGTCATCCTCTGCACTCATCCTCGTAAGTGCCGCCCTTACTCTGTCCTGGGCCGCAGGAAGGACTGGATGACCTGGAGTTACCGCTGGGAGCGCGTCTCGCAGAGCAGAAAGCTGCTTAGTCAACAAGCTGTTTGTCTCCTGTTGCTGAACTAACGCCCGCTGGAGCTGGACATTGGTTTGTTGCTGCTGAGCATTAGCCTGTTGCTGCTGAGCATTAGCCTGTTGCTGTTGTGCACTGGTTTGTGCAAAAGCCTGCTGTAGTTGAGCAGTAGACTGGGCCAGCTGCTTTACAAGATCCTCCATAGTGGCTGCGGAGTTAAACTGTAACTTTGCAGGCTTGATCATAAACATGTGAAAACTGGGTTGTTGCCCTTAACAACCAGGCTGCAACGCCTGTAAGCTTCGTGGACCCGCCGATCCACCGCAAACAGTCAGTAAAATTTTTTTTTTTTTTTTCCGGGTAAGTACCTCTTAGGCCATTGCCCTTAGCAACCAGGCTGCCATGCCCGCATTCTCCACCATAATGTGAGGTAGCAGCGTTGCTTGGGCAAAAACGTGAGGCAGTAGCGTGTTCACACCAACAGTCTATTTATTGTTGCAGCATAAATAGATCCAATTTCCCACTGTCAAAGTCTCTTCCGGATCACAGCCAGTGCATATAGACAAATTCTTTGCATCAAAAAGTCTTGTTACCTTAGGACCCCGTTAACCGCAGGGATCTGTGTAAGGTTCTCCTAGGCTCACAGGTTTCCAGACACATTCTGGGGGACACATAGCGGTCTTCAAATATTACCCCTGTCACTGCCTCACAATATATATATATATATATAAATATTTATATATATACACACACATATATATATATATATATATATATATATATATATATATATATATATATATATATATATATATATATATATATATATATATATATATATATATATATATATATATATATATATATATACACATATATACATATATACATACATACACACACACACACACACACACACACACACACACACCGTATTTTTCGGATTATAAGACGCACTTTTACTCCCAAAGATTTCAGAGGAAAATGAGGGGTGCGTCTTAAAATACGAATATTGCTTACCGGGTGGAGAGTTGGCACGCACGGTGGCTGACTGTGCGGGCGGCAGACTGCCTCTGCGTGCGGGCAACCGGCAAGCTGCCTCTTCAGGCGGGCAGGCTGCCTCCCCATGTCCAGACACGTGGACAAGTGCTTGTGGGCAAGGCCGCTACATCTCGTTGACGGCACACTGGGTTAATATTGTGGAAGCTGGGACCCAGTCTGAGCGAGGGACGGAACACGTCCTTCCCACACCAAGGTTTGCAGGCCCTACCTCAGTCAGGGCTTCACCCACACTCTACAGCTCCGGAATGTCATGCTCCTCAGCCTCCTCCTCCTCCTGCGCATCCTCATCTACTTTACCCTCCACACCAGTCCCAAGCTGGAAGCACTGCCACGGCGAAGCGGCAACAGGCTGTGCTGACGCTAATCTGCATAGGTGACAAACCCCACAATGCAGAAGAGGTGTGGACAGCTCTGAAACAGCATGCAGATCACTGGCTCACACCTCTGAACCTAAAGCCAGGAAAGGTCGTGTGTGACAATGGCCGGAACCTGGTGGCGGCTTTGAGGCGAGGCCAGCTGACATATGTTCCATGCGTGGCCCATGTGCTCAACCTCGTGGTTCAGCGGTTTCTAAAGTCATACCCAGAGCTGTCTGATCTGCTGGTAAAAGTTCGACGCCTGTCTGCACATTTTTGAAAGTCACCTACTGCTTCAGCCGGCCTTGCCGGCTTTCAGCGCCGTTTGCATCTTCACAGACTGGTGTGTGATGTCCCCACGCGTTGGAATTCAACTCTGCACATGTTGGTCAGGATATGTGAGCAGAAGAGGGCAGTTGTTGAGTACCTGCATCACCTAAGCCGTCGGGAAATGGGTCAAACTCCACACATAACACCTGAGGAGTGGAGATGGATGTCCGACCTATGTACCATCCTCCAAAACTTTGAGGACTCCACCAAGATGGTGAGTGGTGATGACGCCATTATTAGCGTCACCATACCGCTACTCTGCCTTCTAAAACGGTCTCTGCTGAAAAACAAACATGATGCATTGCAGGCGGAGCGCGATGAGTTGGAGCAAGAAACAGTAGTGGGTGTGGGTGATAACACACAGCCCAGCCTCGTCTCATCACAACGTGCAGTGGAGGACTATGACGAGGAGGAGGATGAAGACATGGAGCAACTCTCCGGCCAAATTGAGGATATGACATGCACACTAGTCATATCCTCGGTTCAGCGTGGCTGGCCAGAGGACAGGGTAGATGAGGAGGAAGAGGAGGAGGAGGAGGACAGCATGTTCAGTCATCGTGTTGGTCAGGATACTGACGTACTGGCTGTTAAGAGTCTGGTGCACATGGCTGACTTTATGGTAAGCTGCCTGTCTCGTGACCCTCGCGTTAAGAACATCTTGGCCGACAATCATTACTGGTTGGTAACGCTGTTGGACCCACGCTACAAGGAGAACTTTATGTCTCTTATTCCCGAGGCGGAGAGGTCAGCCAAAATGCAGCAGTTCCGGAAGGCCATAGTCACGGAAGTAGGCAAAGCATTCCCCTCACAAAACGCTAGCGGCATAGGTCAGGAATCAGCGGACAACCAAGGCGTACAGCCGAGAGGGGCACAAGTCCAATCCGCCAGAGGTAGGGGAACAGTCTTTAAGATGTGGGACAGTTTTCTCAGCCCCTCACGTACCACAGCCCCTGAGGTGCGGGGTAGTGCCACAAGAAATCCTAAGTTTTCCCAGATGCTCAAGGAGTACCTTGCAGATCGAACAACTGTACTCCGACATTCCTCTGTGCCTTACAATTATTGGGTATCCAAGCTGGACACGTGGCATGAATTGGCTCTCTACGCCTTGGAAGTCCTGGCCTGCCCTGCCGCTAGCGTTTTGTCAGAGCGTGTTTTTAGTGCCGCAGGTGGAATCATTACAGATAAACGCACCCGCCTGTCAACTGTAAATGCTGACAGGCTGACTCTGATCAAGATGAACAAGGGTTGGATTGGGCCAGACTTCACCACACCACCAGCAAATGAGAGCGGAATATAAATTTTGTAACGAGAATTTGCCATGTACCTCCACTCACCCATGAGTACACACTTCTGGACTTTGGATAATCGCTGGACTGCTCCTCCTTCTCCTCATGCGCCACCATGATGACCGTTACAATAGTTAGGCCGTTGTTTCAGGTATATCCCCAGTGGTACATTTTTTCTCCCATTCTTTCAGAATGGACACTACAACGACAGGAGACCCGCTCCTTTGCAATGGGAACAATGTTTTGAGGCCCTCATGCACATCTCTATCCAGGGACAATGTGGAGCCTCCCAATTTTTGGCTGCCCTGCCAAAGGGCTATACTACAATAGACCCACTTCCTTACAATGGGCACTTCAGGTTTACAGGCCCTCATGCACGTCTCTATGCAGGGACAATGTGGAGTTTCCCAATTTTTGGCTGCCCTGCCAAAGGGCTATACTACAATAGACCCACTTCCTTACAATGGGCACTTCTGGTTTACAGGCCATCATGCGCGTCTCTATCCAGGGACAATGTGGAGCCTCCCAATTTTTGGCTGCCCTGCCAAAGGGCTATACTACAATAGACCCACTTCCTTACAATGGGCACTTCAGGTTTACAGGCCATCATGCACGTCTGTATGCAGGGGCATTGGTGAACCTCACAATTTTGGACTGCCCTGGCAAAGGAAAATACTACAAAGACTCACTTCCTCAAAATGGGCACATTAGACTCAAGAGGCCTTCATTTACGTCTCTTCTCAGGGACATCGGAGTTCCACACAATGTTTTCACGTAAAATCTTTCATGTAATCTCCAAAAGTAACATACACCAGCTCTATCTCACTATTGGGTATGTGCCCTTAACATTTCCGCCATGAAAATTCATTTTGGTGTCATTTTTGAAGGTTTTCTGGTGAGTCCGTAAAAATGGCGTAAAACGCGGACAAAATTGTTCACAGCTGTGACTTTTGAGTGATAAATGTTTCAAGGGGTCTTCCCCATGCTGTTGCCATGTCATTTGAGCACTCTTCTGAGACTTTTGTGACATTTTTAGGGTTTCTACATGCTGCCGGGGGGTCATTTCATAAAAATAATCGGGTCTCCCATAGGATAACATTGGGCTCGGTGATCGGGCTGAGTACACGAGTATCTTGGGATGCTCGGCCCGAGCCTCGAGCACCCGAGCTTTTTAGTACTCGCTCATCACTAAATTGTTCAGATGTTTCTGATACTAAAGGTCCAGTCACACTAAGCAACTTACCAGCGATCCCAACAACGATAGGGATCGCTGGTAAGTTGCTAGGAGGTTGCTGGTGAGATGTCACACTGCAACGCTCCAGCGATCCCACCAGCAACCTGACCTGGCAGGGATCGCTGGAGCGTCGCTACATGGGTTGCTGGTGAGCTCACCAGCAACCAGTGACCAGCCCCCAGCGCCGCGTGGAAGATGCTGCGCTTGGTAACTAAGGTAAATATCGGGTAACCAACCCGATATTTACCTTGGTTACCAGCGCACGGAGCTACACGAGCAGGGAGCAGCGCACACTGAGCGCTGGCTCCCTGCTCTCCTAGTTACAGCACACATCGGGTTAATTACCCGATGTGTACTGCAGCTAAATGTGCACAGAGCAGGGAGCAGCGCACAATGCTTAGCGCTGGCTCCCTGCTCTCCTAGCTACAGCACACATCGGGTTAATTAACCCGATGTGTCCTGCAGCTACATGTGCACAGAGCAGGAGCCGGCACTGACAGGGAGAGCGGCGGAGGCTGGTAACGAAGGTAAATATCGGGTAATCAAGGACAGGGCTTCTTGGTTACCCGATGTTTACTGTGGTTACCAGCCTCCGCAGAAGCCGGCTCCTGCTGCCTGCACATTAGTTGTTGCTGTCTCGCTGTCACACACAGCGATCTGTGCTTCACAGCAGGACAGCAACAACTAAAAAATGGCCCAGCCCAGGACATTCAGCAACAACCAACGACCTCACAGCAGGGGCCGGGTTGTTGCTGGATGTCACACACAGCAACATCGCTAGCAACGTCACAAAAGTTGTTCGTTAGCAGCGATGTTGCTAGCGATGTTGCTTAGTGTGACGGGGCCTTAAGATTGGGGAGTGAGTTTAGTGCCAAGGCTGGAGCTTGGCCTTCAATTAATCCAGTATGAACAAAACAAGTGTTAATCTTTCAGCACCAAGAGGGCCCTCCGAGGAACAAGGAATATCTGAAATGATATGCTTTATCTCATGTTTTTTGTAAATTGTATTTTCCATGTAAAGGATTGATAAGCTTACAATAATGTCTGCTTTGATACATTTTACAAATATTTCACTTAACACCTGCAAATAAATGTTAGTATAGATGTGCCCTTTCTACTGCTGTTAGAAGTCTGGATATTCCCATCTTAAAGGGAAGCTATCACTGGAAAATTACTTATTCTTTAAAGGGAACCTGTCAGCAGAAATTTCCCCTAAAACCTAACAGATTCCCCCTCTGCAGCTCCTGGGCTGCATTCTAGAAAGGTCCCTGTTATTATTGTGCCCCCTTTCTGACCAAAAAAAAGAGTTTATAAAGAGGTACCTTTTTGGCTTCGGATTCTATAAATGGGACACGGGGGCGGGCAGCCTGATGGCCGTTATTCTGCCCCCTGGTCCTGTATGCCGCCCCCATCGCTGATTTCCATACTTTTGGACGCCGCCCACTGCTCCAGCCATCCCCGCGCATGCCCAGTGCCAGTCTCACGGGACTGAGCACTGTGACCGCTGGTGACGTGTGCGCAGGCAAGTGATTATGGGCGGGACTGTGACTGTTATCAGCAAGTACTCGCCCATAATCTCGTGAGCGCGCAAACCTCTCCAGCGTCACACTGTGCTCAGTGTAGTGCTAGACTGTATGGGCTGCTTCCAGGGATGACGTCCCTTTGTCACGTGATAGGGGCGTGTTCAAAATACTATCACGTGACAAAGGGACGTCATCCCTGGAAGCAGCCCATACAGTCTAGCATCTACACTGAGCACAGTGTGACGCTGGAGAGGTTTGCGCGCTCACGAGATTATGGGCGGGTACTTGCTGATAACAGTCACAGTCCCGCCCATAATCACTTGCCTGCGCACACGTCACCAGCAGTCACAGTGCTCAGTCCCGTGAGACTGGCACTGGGCATGCGCGGGGATGGCTGGAGCAGTGGGCGGCGTCCAAAAGTATGGAAATCAGCGATGGGGGCGGCATACAGGACCAGGGGGCAGAATAACGGCCATCAGGCTGCCCGCCCCCGTGTCACATTTATAGAATCCGAAGCCAAAAAGGTACCTCTTTATAAACTCTTTTTTTTGGTCAGAAAGGGGGCACAATAAGGCTGGTTTCACACTACGTTTATTTAACATCCGTCCTGAACGTTTTTTTAACGCAGAAACGGATCCAGTGCAAATGCGTTTTCATTTCAATGCATTTGCAATGGACTCGCGTTAACATGCGTTCACTTGCGTTTCCGTGCGTTATAATGAGGATCCAGCGAGTTGCAGTTTTTTAACATCTTTCAAAAACGCTACTTGTAGCGTTTTTGAGCTGCGTCCAAATACTGCAAAATCACTGGATCCTGACTATACAGCAAACGCATGTGAACGCTGGCATACTGATAGACAGGATCCTGCTTGCTCTACTGAGCATGCCCAGAACCAGCCTCCGTGATCAGTCTCTCTCTCCTACCTCTCTGTCTCTCCCCCTCCCTCTCCCCCACCTGAGAGCTGCGGACACTCGTAACCAAGGTAAATATCGGGTAACCACTTATCTTAGTTACCCGATGTTTACGTTGGTAACGTGTGCAGGCAGCCGGCTCCTAGCAGCTGCAGACGCTTGTAACCAAAGTAAATACCCGATGTTTACTTTGGTTACAGCCTCGCAGCTGTCAGATGCCAACTCCCAGTCTGTCCCATTCAGTTCCCCTCACTCCCGATCACATGACTCCAATGCCCGCCCCTAAACATCCAGTGACAGGATCCTGCAAAATAAGACATGCGTTTGTGACTCGCCCACCCCAGGGCTATGGGACACCCGGTGCCGGGCCGGACTAGTCCGGTGGTAGTCAGTGGTGGCTGGGCCCGGCTCCGTGGCCCTGGTGGGTGTCAGTTGAATATGTGGCTGATGAGTTAGAGTTAATGTTCGTGACGCCACCTGTGGTATGCGGCTATTAAGCCGCCGCTGTTATGGGAGAACTCCGGGGTGATGTTATGACAGCTATGATGGTACTGCTCCCCACAGGTGGAGCGATGCCCCGGGATACCGTTGGTGCCCGTGAAAGTCTATGGTGTTGTGTGGCTAACACGGTGCAGGGCCGACAGGCGAGGAAAGAACCAGGCACAAACAACAGTCTCTTTACCTTCTCCTCTTTTACTCTGGGAACAGTCCAGTCCTGGGAGACCGTTACAGGTGGTGATGGGGATCCGGTCGGCCTGGAAGTACTTGGGATGATCTTTCTGGCCAGCTGAGTATGAGGCCTACTCCTGTACTTTGCTTTGTGATGATAGGACCCTGCTTCTCTGAATCCAGCAATGGCCCTCTTTGCTGCTGGGACCGATGGCACGTCCCTTCTTTCTGTAGGTGGCTGCGCAGACCCTCTCTCTGGTGCTTCTCCGCTGGAGTCCACACCGGGCCCTGATGCTGCAGCTGTACCTTGGATCTTTCTGGGCCAGGGGCTTGCAGCTCTCCTGCCCTTCGGACTCGGCTACCAGGGACGGATTTTATACCCTGGCAACCACAGACTCCGATGTCTGAGTCTCTCTGCTGCCTCTCAGCTATTCCTGCTTCTCTGGGCCAAGCTGCTCCAGCTCTAGGCCCCAGATTCACAGGACAGCTCACTCTGCATCTGTTCACTTCCACTACTCCCTTCAGACTGACTCCACTTCCTCCCTCTGGTCAGGTAGAGGAAGGCTCCCTGGAATTCCAGGTTCAGAGCTCCCCCTGCTGGCCGGAGGGAGAACTGTGTTGGGTGTTAAACCTGCTGGCCAATGGATCTCCCAATTACCTCCAGGCTCAGCATTAACCCTTTGGGAGGGCAATGCTGTTGTGGCGACCAGGTCCTAGGGCGCCACACTCCCCCTTAGTTAAATTCAGTACTCCCGGACTGTGGAAACAAAACATAACATGTCATACATTTCATCCCAATATGGGAGGCACATTCTCTTTAACGTTACAAATTCAAACAGTACTATAAGAGTCCAGTGTGGCTCCCTGCCGGGTGTCCATTACACTGCTCCATGGGGGACCCGCCGCGATAAAACCCCCAACGTAGGCTCTGGGCGTGCGTCAGAGCATTGATGACCCCACTCTATGCACGCCGGACGGGTTTTTCTTCAGGGGTGTCGAGCACACTGGTGCTAACTATGAACAATTTAGGTGTTGGCCACCCATAGTCCAGTGGCCCAATTGTCCATTTTCACAATCAAAGAAAAAGAAAAACATTTTGTACACAACATTACAGACATTTCGCATAACTATTTACATTCCAATAAATACTCTTTCTTTCTCCTTTATACATTTGATTCCCTATACCTTAGAGGGGGTTGTCCCCGAGTGCTGCGTTGGGACCTGCGTAGCTCTGGTGTTTGTCCCTGACTACTTAGTGTGTCTCCTATCTCAGCACTACCGGTAGGCCTAACCCCAATAGGTATGCATGATGATCGCCCATGTGGTCTAAGAGTCGCCAAGGGTATGACAGGTTCACCACTGACAGGGGGTTGATCCTCCTGTTCCACTGCTGGCGTGTCACCTCGTGTCGGGGCGGACGGTTCTTTGGGTGGATCCGGAACCTGTTCTGTTTCTGGCTCGACCAACTGTGGGAACGTCAGGACCGGTACCACTACGGCACCATTTATGCGGGTCCAAGTCTTGGGGAATTTGCCGAGGATTGTTTGTATCATCTCTTCCCCCTCTTCTCGAACTTCCTCCACTTCCTTTTGAACTTTGCACCGCTCAGGGCACGTCTTCAGGCGGTCTCGGGAAATTGCTTGGCAGGTCTTGCCTTCATCTTTGCTTATGAGGCATACCTTACTATTGTCAAAGTTGGAGGGGATAATGGTGTAGGGCTCGTTTTCCCACTGATCATCCAACTTATGCGTCTTCCGCTTCTTCTTGAGGACTTGTTCTCCAGGTGCTAAGGGAGTTGCTGGGACTGTTTGATTGTAATGCTGTTCTTGTCTCGTTCTTGCTTGAGACAGGCTCCTTTCCACGCACTCCTGGACCTTACGGTACCGCTGCTGCCGTT
This sequence comes from Anomaloglossus baeobatrachus, assembly GCF_048569485.1. Classification (NCBI taxonomy): domain Eukaryota; kingdom Metazoa; phylum Chordata; class Amphibia; order Anura; family Aromobatidae; genus Anomaloglossus; species Anomaloglossus baeobatrachus. Next base: position 220,603,732 of record NC_134361.1, on the reverse strand, counting down.
CTGCATCCCAATCCTCTATTTCTTGAACCGCCTCAGGCGACACAGTCCCCATCTCAAAGTCTACAGGCAACTTGCCTGGTCTGGCTCGCATCAGGTAAGCGGGGCTGCAGTTGGTCGAAGTCACTGGGATGTGGTTGTACAGGTCTACCAGATCTGGCAACTTTTCTGGCCATTGGTTCCTCTCTTCCAGCGGTAGGGTCTTCAGCATATCAATAACCACATGGTTCATTTTCTCGCACAGTCCATTGGTCTGGGGGTGGTACGGTGTGGTTCGAATTTTCTTACAACCGTACATGTTACAGAACTCTTGGAACACTTCAGCCTCGAATGCAGGACCCTGATCCGTCAGTACCCTTTCCGGATAGCCGTGCGGTCGACAAAAGGATGCCTGGAACGCTCTAGCTGCCGTCCTGGCTGTCTGGTCCTTCACAGGCACTACTACCAGGAAACGAGAGTAATGGTCCACAATGGTGAGGGCGTACACATAGCCTGACCGACTTGGTGTCAACTTCACGTGGTCCAGGGCCACCAACTCCAGGGGCTGCTTCGTGACAATTGGCTGTAGGGGAGACCTTTGGCTGGCATCATCCTTCCGCCTCAAGTTACACGGGCCACAGTCTCGGCACCATTTCTCGATCATCTTTCTCATGTGCACCCAGTAGAACCGATCACGGAGTAAGGCCTCCAACTTCTTCCACCCGAAGTGTCCTGCGTTATCATGATACGCTGCTAGGACCATTGGAGCATCCCTCTGCGGAACCACTATCTGCCAGACAAGTTCATTTGTTCGATAGTTGACATATCTCTTGCAGAGCTTGCCTTGGTAGGTGAACAGTCGTCCCCTCTCCTTCCACAGCTGCTGGGCTTCCTCTGGAGCGTCTGGGCCAAGATGGGTCTCAGCTTGCGCTAGCTTCTCTTTGACCAATCGCACGGCCGGGTCACCATTCTGTGTTTCTTCCCAATTATGGTGGAGTAATGGGTTAACCGAGACCTCGTGTTGGCTCGAGCGCTTCACTCCCACAGCATGCTCACACTGGGAAACACCCTGATGATGGAAAGCCGGTAACTCTATCTCTTCGAGTTCATCCAGGTCTTCTCCAGATTCGGGTAAGTGGGGCATTCTGGACAGCGCATCAGCATTGTTATTCTTCTTGCCAGCCCGATACTTGATGGTAAAGTCAAAGTTAGACAGCCGGGCCATCCACCGCTGTTCCAACGCACCTAACTTGGCTGTTGCCAGGTGTGTCAACGGATTGTTGTCCGTGAAGATGGTGAACTTGGCCGACGCCAGATAGTGCTTGAAGCGTTCAGTCACTGCCCAAACAATAGCGAGGAACTCCAGCTTGAAGGAACTGTAGTTTTCTGGATTCCTTTCTGTGGGCCGAAGCTTCCTACTGGCGTACGCTATCACCTTCTCTCTGCCTCCCTGCACCTGGGACAACACGGCTCCCAGGCCCACGTTGCTGGCGTCTGTATACAGTACAAACGGCTGGCTGTAGTCAGGGTAGGCCAGAATTTCTTCTCCCGTGAGAGCCCCTTTCAGCTGGACAAAGGATGTTTCTAGTTGGCTGCTCCATTCAAAGGGAGGGCTCTGCTTCTTAGCCTGCTTTGGCTGGCCCACCAGGAGATCTTGAAGGGGCGCTGCTATCTTGGTGAAACCATCAATGAACCTTCGGTAGTAGCCCACCAGCCCAAGGAACTGCCGCACCTCCTTTACCGTGGTGGGTCTTGGCCAGTCCTTGATTACGGTGACTTTCTCCGGATCAGGTGCCACACCTTCTGCGCTGACCACATGACCCAGGTACTGTACCTTTGGCTTCAAGAGGTGACATTTGGACGGCTTGATCTTCAGGCCATATTTTGACAAAGACTCAAACACTTCTGCTAAGTGCTTCAGGTGGTCTTCATAAGTCTTGGAGTAGACTATGACGTCATCCAGGTACAACAGCACGGTTTCGAAGTTGTGGTGGCCCAAGCAGCACTCCATCAACCGTTGGAATGTCCCTGGGGCGTTGCAGAGCCCGAATGGCATACAGTTGAACTCGCAGAGGCCCATTGGCGTCGTGAATGCAGTCTTCTCCTTGTCCGCCTCTGCCACGGGAACCTGCCAATACCCACTGGTGAGATCCAAGGTGGAGAAATAGTTAGCTGACTTTAAGGCTGTTAGTGACTCCTCTATTCTGGGTAGTGGATAAGCATCTTTATGTGTAATGCGGTTAATTTGCCTGTAATCTACACACATTCTCATTGTACCATCTTTTTTCTTTACGAGCACTAGTGGAGCTGCCCAGGGGCTACAACTATCTCTGATAACCCCAGCCTCCTTCATTTCCCGTAACATTTCCTTGGCACACTGATACTGTGCGGGGGGTACAGGGCGGTATCTCTCTTTAACGGGAGGATGATCACCCGTGGGGATTTGATGTTTAACCCCTTTCACCTGCCCAAAATCTAGGGGGTGTTTGCTGAAGACCCGCTCGTACTCCTGTACCACCCGGTAAACCCCATGCTTTTGGTGTGAGGGGGTGGAGTCGGTGCCCACATGTAAGTTTTGGCACCAGTCTTCCAGCTGCCCCTTGGAGCCATTGTCTTCCGCCTGGTCGGACGGGATCAAGGGTTCCACTGCTTTGATGGTGTTGTTGCTGACAGTGTACAGTTTTGCTACAGTGGCGTACCGGGGCAATTTGGCTTCCTCCTCCCCACAATTCAGGACACGGATGGGCACTCTCCCCTTGCGGACGTCTGCTACCCCTCTGGCTATCAGGACTCCAGGCCTGCTGTCTGAATACACCGGTTCTACCAAGGCATGGTAATCCTGACCCTTGAGGCCTATTGCTGCCCGACACCATATCAACATTTCACTTCTTGGGGGTATTGCAATGGGGAGGGGGTCACTTACCCTCACACTGCCAATTTCTCCTCCGGCCAGCTCTACCTGCTGCCTCCTCATCAGGGCTCTGATCTCCCTCTGTAGGGCACGCTGCTGCCCGGAGCTGGCAGTTTCAGACGCCTGTTGCAACAAAATTATCACTTCGGCAACACAATTTTCTATCACATTTGTACCAATGGTTACCAATGGGTCAGATTCTTTGCGATCAATATCTACAATTATCATCCCCTGACACGGCAATTCTACCCGCCCCACTTTAATGGTTACTTCTTTGTACCCAATTTGAGGTAAGGGCTGACCATTACTGGCCACAATTGTTAAATCATCATCTGGGCCATGGTCAATGTCTGAATCAGCCCAATATCTTTTGTACAGTTTGTAGGGGATGGTTGTTACCTGGGACCCCGTATCCAGGAGGGCATTCAAAGGGATCCCATCCAGCACAATAGGAAGGACCGGTCGTCCTCCCACATACTTGCTGCGGCTGGGTGTTGAGCCGGGCTTCCTTACACCTGGGGGTCGGCTCCTGGCCCCAGGCTCGGCCCATTTAAAGGACAGTATCGTGCAATGTGGCCCGCCTGGCTGCAGCGGCGGCAGATCGGTTGTCCCGTTGAATCATACCGGTCTGTGTCTCTGCCTCGGGTCGGCGGAACCCTCCTCTGTCGCATCCATGGGACGTCATCTGGGCTGGAGGCCAACTCGATTCTTGCAGGCGATGGGGTCACTTGTAGAGACTGCACGGTCTTGGCAAGGGCAGCCACAGTCTTGGTCAGCTCCTGGACCTGCTGTCTGAGCTCTGCAGTGGGATCCTTATCCAGGGACTGCGCCTCAGCCCCTGCAGTGGCTCGTGTTGCAGGCACCACCCCGGGGTACGTGATAGCAAGAGGCCGGAGGGGTACTGGGTCATTCGGTGTAGATTCTCTCAGTACCCGGATGGCCTGGTCCTTAAACTTTGCAAAGTCCAGAGCAGGGTTCTGCAGGACCATGATACGCAGCTGGGTCCTGTGGGCATCTGACAGGAGCCCCTCTATGAACTGCTCAGTTAGGAGTTTGTGTTCCTCACGTACACTCTCTGGGTCCACTTGTTTAACCGCTTTCATGGCCTCCTGCAGGTTTAAGGCATAGTCCCTTATGCTGTCTGTGGCCCGTTGTTTGCACCCAAAGAATCTCATCTTTATCTCTGCTGCGGTGCGGGTGTCAAAAGTACTCTTTAACTTGGCCAGTATCTGGGTTGCTGTCCCTTTATCTGTATCAGGCCAGGACTTCACTTCACGCTGGGCTGCGCCGGCTAGCTGTCCCATTAATATGCCCACCTTCTGGCTCTCAGTCAGCGGATACACCCGGAACAAGCTGTGCAGGCTTTCTCTGAAGTCGCTCAAGGTATGGGACTCCCCGGAGTACTGCGGCAGCCATTCTGCTCCCGGTATGTACGGCATGGTGATCGGCATTACCGGCGCTACAGCGGGGGCTGGGGCGACGGCGACAGGGATCGCTTCGGCTGGTGCTGCGGCGTCTCGGGCTATGGCAGCCACCTGCCCTCCCTCTGCGTCGGACATCTTCCTCCCCCTTAGTGAACCTTACCAGGCTCCGTTCACTTTTCAAATTTCCTTCTGGGTCGCGCGGGGTTAACAGCGCTCTGCTCTGATGGCGCGCTCCCTTCGCGCTCTTTGTCAGGCACGCCCCCCTTCTTCCTGCGCTCAGTGAGGCTAATGGCGGCGGCAGTTTTCAAACAGTGAAACACGCAGTAATACAGTCTTTAAAGCGCAATTCTTCAGGCGCACAGTACCCGGTGTGACCGGGCACGAAATCCTGTTCGTGACGCCAAAAGTTGACTCGCCCACCCCAGGGCTATGGGACACCCGGTGCCGGGCCGGACTAGTCCGGTGGTAGTCAGTGGTGGCTGGGCCCGGCTCCGTGGCCCTGGTGGGTGTCAGTTGAATATGTGGCTGATGAGTTAGAGTTAATGTTCGTGACGCCACCTGTGGTATGCGGCTATTAAGCCGCCGCTGTTATGGGAGAACTCCGGGGTGATGTTATGACAGCTATGATGGTACTGCTCCCCACAGGTGGAGCGATGCCCCGGGATACCGTTGGTGCCCGTGAAAGTCTATGGTGTTGTGTGGCTAACACGGTGCAGGGCCGACAGGCGAGGAAAGAACCAGGCACAAACAACAGTCTCTTTACCTTCTCCTCTTTTACTCTGGGAACAGTCCAGTCCTGGGAGACCGTTACAGGTGGTGATGGGGATCCGGTCGGCCTGGAAGTACTTGGGATGATCTTTCTGGCCAGCTGAGTATGAGGCCTACTCCTGTACTTTGCTTTGTGATGATAGGACCCTGCTTCTCTGAATCCAGCAATGGCCCTCTTTGCTGCTGGGACCGATGGCACGTCCCTTCTTTCTGTAGGTGGCTGCGCAGACCCTCTCTCTGGTGCTTCTCCGCTGGAGTCCACACCGGGCCCTGATGCTGCAGCTGTACCTTGGATCTTTCTGGGCCAGGGGCTTGCAGCTCTCCTGCCCTTCGGACTCGGCTACCAGGGACGGATTTTATACCCTGGCAACCACAGACTCCGATGTCTGAGTCTCTCTGCTGCCTCTCAGCTATTCCTGCTTCTCTGGGCCAAGCTGCTCCAGCTCTAGGCCCCAGATTCACAGGACAGCTCACTCTGCATCTGTTCACTTCCACTACTCCCTTCAGACTGACTCCACTTCCTCCCTCTGGTCAGGTAGAGGAAGGCTCCCTGGAATTCCAGGTTCAGAGCTCCCCCTGCTGGCCGGAGGGAGAACTGTGTTGGGTGTTAAACCTGCTGGCCAATGGATCTCCCAATTACCTCCAGGCTCAGCATTAACCCTTTGGGAGGGCAATGCTGTTGTGGCGACCAGGTCCTAGGGCGCCACATTTGCATGCGTTTTTTGCTGTAAAAGCAGGATCCGCTTTTGCAGCAAAAAAAACGTTTTCAGCGGATGTTAAATAAACGTAGTGTGAAACTAGCCTAATAACAGGGACCTTTCTAGAATGCAGCCCAGGAGCTGCAGAGGGGGAATCTGTTAGGTTTTAGGGGAAATTTCTGCTGACAGGTTCCTTAAAATCAGGCTTGTTTTGTATTTTGGCAATTATTCTTATTGTATCACAATATTTATTAAACAAAAAATATTAGTACTATTACAATTTTCACACTTAGGCTATGTGCCCACGGGACTATGTACCTGCGGATATATCCACAGGTACGTCCGTAGGTTTACTGCAGCAGCTCCCCGGAATCTGCAGCTATACAGTTAGGTCCAGAAATCTTTGGCCAGTGACACAATTTTGGCGAGTTGGGCTCTGCATGCCACCACATTGGATTTGAAATGAAACCTCTACAACAGAATTCAAGTGCAGATTGTAACGTTTAATTTGAAGGTTTGAACAAAAATATCTGATAGAAATTGTAGGAATTGTCACATTTCTTTACAAACACTCCACATTTTAGGAGGTCAAAAGTAATTGGACAAATAAACCAAACCCAAACAAAATATTTTTATTTTCAATATTTTGTTGCGAATCCTTTGGAGGCAATCACTGCCTTAAGTCTGGAACCCATGGACATCACCAAACGCTGGGTTTCCTCCTTCTTAATGCTTTGCCAGGCCTTTACAGCCGCAGCCTTCAGGTCTTGCTTGTTTGTGGGTCTTTCCGTCTTAAGTCTGGATTTGAGCAAGTGAAATGCATGCTCAATTGGGTTAAGATCTGGTGATTGACTTGGCCATTGCAGAATGTTCCACTTTTTTGCACTCATGAACTCCTGGGTAGCTTTGGCTGTATGCGTGGGGTCATTGTCCATCTGTACTATGAAGCGCCGTCCGATCAACTTTGCGGCATTTGGCTGAATCTGGGCTGAAAGTATATCCCGGTACACTTCAGAATTCATCCGGCTACTCTTGTCTGCTGTTATGTCATCAATAAACACAAGTGACCCAGTGCCATTGAAAGCCATGCATGCCCATGCCATCACGTTGCCTCCACCATGTTTTACAGAGGATGTGGTGTGCCTTGGATCATGTGCCGTTCCCTTTCTTCTCCAGTCTTTTTTCTTCCCATCATTCTGGTACAGGTTGATCTTTGTCTCATCTGTCCATAGAATACTTTTCCAGAACTGAGCTGGCTTCATGAGGTGTTTTTCAGCAAATTTAACTCTGGCCTGTCTATTTTTGGAATTGATGAATGGTTTGCATCTAGATGTGAACCCTTTGTATTTACTTTCATGGAGTCTTCTCTTTACTGTTGACTTAGAGACAGATACACCTACTTCACTGAGAGTGTTCTGGACTTCAGTTGATGTTGTGAACGGGTTCTTCTTCACCAAAGAAAGTATGCGGCGATCATCCACCACTGTTGTCATCCGTGGACGCCCAGGCCTTTTTGAGTTCCCAAGCTCACCAGTCAATTCCTTTTTTCTCAGAATGTACCCGACTGTTGATTTTGCTACTCCAAGCATGTCTGCTATCTCTCTGATGGATTTTTTCTTTTTTTTCAGCCTCAGGATGTTCTGCTTCACCTCAATTGAGTTCCTTAGACCGCATGTTGTCTGGTCACAGCAACAGCTTCCAAATGCAAAACCACACACCTGTAATCAACCCCAGACCTTTTAACTACTTCATTGATTACAGGTTAACGAGGGAGACGCCTTCAGAGTTAATTGCAGCCCTTAAAGTCCCTTGTCCAATTACTTTTGGTCCCTTGAAAAAGAGGTGGCTATGCATTACAGAGCTATGATTCCTAAACCCTTTCTCCGATTTGGATGTGAAAACTCTCATATTGCAGCTGGGAGTGTGCACTTTCAGCCCATATTATATATAGAATTGTATTTCTGAACATGTTTTTGTAAACAGCTAAAATAACAAAACTTGTGTCACTGTCCAAATATTTCTGGACCTAACTGTACATTGCTGCAGGATTCCAGCGAAATATCTGCGGTAAACCTGCGGACTTTCATGCGACTTACCTGCAGAAGTCACGGCCTCTATCTCCATAGTGGAGAGGCAGGATTTCCGCAGATATTTCCACAGGAATAATTGACATGCAGTTACGTGCGGCTGCGGGACATCATGTTCCGCAGCCGCACATACCGCAGAATGGACACAGCACTCCCCATGTCACATAGGATAACATGGGGAGTGTCTGTACTTGCTAAAACCTGCGGATTTATCTAGAAAATCCAGATAAATCCGCAGGTTTTCCACGGCAAAATCCGCGGGTACAGAGTCCCATTGGCACATAGCCTAAACACTTGGGCTTTTTTAGTCTTCCTGTTTTCAGGAAGAGTGTACAGTGGAACCTTGATTTACGAGTAACGTGGTGTGCGAGAATTTCGCTATACAAAGAAAGCTTGCTATAAATTTGTAACTCAGTTTACGAGCAAATACTCACCGCACACACTTCCGGTTCCATACTTTCACCTTGCTCTGACCCGCTCTTGCAGCCCGCACACACATTATGCTTACCTTACCTTCCGTTCCCTCGCCGACCTCCTGGTTCTCGTAGTCTGCAGGTACAGGATGTGTATCCAGTAACCATGACGATGGAGGTACTTCCGCTGTCAGTGCTTCTCAAAGGCAGTGCACTGACCAATCAGAGGCAAGCGGCTCAGGCTTTGACGTCAGCTGCTGACGCGCTGACTGGGGAAGCTCCGGCATCGGTCGCAATGGTTACTGGATACACATACCTGTGGACCACAAGAACCAGGAGGTTGGCGAGGGAACAGAGGGTAAGGTGAGCATAATGTGTGTGCGTGTGTGTGTGTGTGTGTGTGTTTGTGCATGTGTAGTAATGTAATGGCACAATAGGGGACCAGGATGGGACAAATTGTCTGAGCTTGTATTATTTCCTATGGGAAATTTTGCTTTGCTAGATGACTTGGTTTACAAGCCACTCCCAGAACGGATTGTTCTCGTAAACCAAGGTTCCACTGTATGAATTTTCTTATCAATATAGACAGGATTAGAGCTCGCTCACACCACCGTATAAATCGGACTAGTGCCATCTGATTTTTTTTATTGGACTGTACTCTAACCCATATGGTTCAGTGGGAAAGTGCTGATGACTGTTTTTTTTTTAACTGATAGGATCTGTCTGAAAAAGAAAATCACAGCATGCTACAATTTGACTCTGAGATCGGATGAAACTCTTGGGTGCAAGAAAAAAAAATCGGATGCAGCAGTATGGCATTCGCTTTTTATGGATACATTACAATTCTGTAGCATGGGAAACTGTAAATAAGCCTATAGATTATTAATAGCTGCTGAGTAAAAAACCATGGCACATGGATGACAATTCATTAAAAAAGTTCCACTTTTCTTGACGAAAATCGGACCGATTTTTTTGTACCTTACTGTGACCCTAGGCTTACGATGACTGATAACATAGGATCCACGAAACAGTATAGATGACATCAAAGAAACTAGTTCTAATATGAAAAAAACCCCAAAACATTGCTAAAAATTCAAATACATTTAACAGAGAAATCTGATTTAAACATTTGGTCATCCCCTGATTACTTAAGTGGACCCCAAATGCTGGCAGACATATAACATAATGAAACCAGCACTCACCCTTCCATGCTTCAGCATCGGCTCTCAAATGCTGGTTTTTTTTTTGTAGCAGTGACGTCACATCGACAGCGCTTATTACCGCTGCAGCCAATCACTGAGTTCAGCGACTCATGCAGTCTAAATTGGCAGAGCTCTTGAGTAGTGTTGAGCGAGTAGTTGACTATTCGTACTCGTTATGCTGTTAGTGAGTACTGTCCGCTACTCCCATATTTATTACGAGTAGCAGGCGCAATGTAAGTCAATGGAAAATACTCGCTAAGTAGCGAGTAACCCAAAAGCTGTACTATTCGCTACTTGCACGAAAAGTACAGCTTTAGGGTTACTCGCCACTTAGCGAGTAATTCCCATTGACTTACATTGCGTCCGCTACTCGTAATGAATATGCGAGTAGCGGACAGTACTCGCTAACAGCATAGCAAGTAAGGCCGGTTTCACACATCCGGCTTTTCGCCAGTTTGCCGGATCCGGCGCTCTCCCGTACAGACAATACAGTACAGTGACAGCGCTGTAACTTCCGGGTCACATGCGCCGGTCACATGACAGCACGTGACCGGCGCTTGTTGCGCTGTCACTGTACTGTAGTCACTGTATGGGAGAGCGCCGGATCCGGCAAACCGGCAAAAAGCCGGATGTGTGAAACCGGCCTAAGAATAGTCATCTACTCACTCAACACTACTTCTGAGCTTAGTGGGTATACAGTGGGCAGCCAGTATACAGAGACCAGAATAGCAGTTCAGAACCAGTCTTGGAGTGGGCGGGGGTTTTGTTATTTTGTGTCTTATGGCTTTTGGTGCCCACTTTTAATAATTAAACCCTTTGCCCCAACCCTCTTTTCATCTTTCTGACCCAGCCAACTTTTTCAATTCTGACCGATGTCGCTTTTTCAGGTAATCACTCTGGAACTCTTCAATGGACCCTAGTGATTGTGAAGTTTTCTTTTTTCATAACATATTGTACTTCATAATAGTAATACATTTTGGATGATATGATTTGCGCCTATTTATGAAAATATTGAAAATTTGCCAAAAATTTGAAAATTTGGCAATTTTCAAACATTCAATTTTTATGCTCTTAAACCAGATACTTACATCACACCAAACCATTAATAAATAACATTTGCCACCTGTCTACTTTACATCAGCAACATTTTTTAAACATAATTTTTGAGGAACTTATAAGGGTTAAAAAGATATCAGCAATTTCAACTTTTTTCTCAACAAAGTTTAGAAATTCATTTTTTCTTCCGGGACCACATCACATTTGAAGTCCTATGTGACATAAAATAAGCAAAAGTGACAGCATTTTATAAACTGTACCCCTCAAACTGCAGAAAATCACATTTAAGATGTTTATTAACTTTTTAGGTGCTTATAAAGTAAAGAATTAAAGCATTGTGGAAGGAAAAAAGGAAAATTAAATTTATCCAAAACAAAAAGGTTCTTTTAGCCTCAAATTTTTCATTTTTACTAGTGTAACAGGAGAAAATGCAATTTGTTATTCAATTTCTCCTAAGTATGCCGATACCTCATATGCAGTGGAAAACCACTGTCTGGGTACACAACACTGCTCGGAAAGGGAAGGAGCAAAATTTGACTTTTGCATCACAAAACTGACTGGAATCGATAGGGGACGCCATGTCTCGCATGCAGAGCCCATGATGTGCTTAAGCAGTGGAAATCCACCACAAGTGACCCCATTTTGGAAATTACACCCCACAAAGAATTTATCTAAAGGTGTGGTGGGCACCTTTACAGAATGTTATAATGTTGAGCCATGAGAATAAAAAAAAAAAAAAAATCACGTTTTTACCACAAAAATGTTTCTTTAACCCCAAAATTTTTATTTTCACAAAGGTAACAGGAGAAAATGGATGGTGCCATTTGTTGTGCAACAACTCCTGATTATGCCCATATGTAGTGGAAAACCACCGTTCGCATGGCAGGGCTCGGAAGGGAAGGAGTATCATTTGACTTTTGGATCACAAAATTGACTGAAATCGATAGCGAACGACATGTCACTATTGGGGAGTCCTTGATGTGTCTAAAGAGGGGAAACCCCCCACAAGTGACCCCATTTTTTGAAACTACACTCCTCAAGGAATTTACCTAGAGGTGTGGTTTAGCATTATATTGTTGAGCTGTGAAAATGAAAAAATAATTTAAACGTCAATATTGTCAAAAGGGTAACATTAGAAAATGGACGTTACAATTTGTTTTGCAATTTTTCCTGAGTACAGGGATACCACATATGTGGTGGAAACTGATTGGGTTTACGGCTGGGCACAGAAGGGAAGGAGCACTATTTGAATTTTGGAACACAAAATTGACTGGAATTGTTAGGCTATGCGCGCACAGTGTGTTTTTCGCTGCGTTTTTGCACGTTTTTCGGGTGTGTTTTTGGTTCAAAACTGCATGACTTTGCTTCCCCAGCAAAGTCTCTGAGTTTCCATTTTTGCTGTCCGCACACAACTTTTTTTTTAAGCTGCATTTTTGAGCTTAAAAAAAAAAAAAATAATGGATATGTCAGTTCTTTCCTGCGTTTTTCTGTGTTGTACCCCCATGCAATGCATTAGAAAAATGCAGAGATCAAAAACGCAGCAAAACGCGGTAAAAACGCATGCGTCTTTACCGGTGCAGTTTTTGTGCGTTTTTGCCGTGGGTGCGCTTTTGTGCGTTTTTAGCGGCCAAAAACGCAGCATCAAAAAAAACGCTCAGTGCGCACATAGCCTTAGGGGTACTTCTCACATGGCGAGATCGCTAGCGAGATCGCTGCTGATTCACGGTTTTTGTGACGCACCAGTGACCTCATTAGCGATCTCGCTGTGTGCGACACTGAGCAGCGATCTGGCCCCTGCTGTGAGATCGCTGCTCGTTACACACAGCTCTGGTTCATTTTTTGGACGTTGCTCTCTCGCTGTGAAGCACACATCGCTGTGTTTGACAGCGAGAGAGCAACGATCAGAATGTGCAGGGAGCAGGGAGCCTGCTTCGGCGGAGGCTGTAACCAAGGTAAATATCGGGTAACCAAGGGAAGCGCTTACCTTGGTTACCCGATATTTACCTTGGTTACAGCGTCCGCCGCTCTCAGGCTGCCAGTAACGGCTCCCTGCTCCCTGCACACGTAGCCAGACTACACATTGGGTAAATAAGCGAAGCGCTGTGCTTATTAACCCGATGTGTACTCGGACTACGAGTGCAGGGAGGAGCGCCATAATGGATTTCACAATTTGCTGGAATGGTTTGGGGGTATCATGTCATGTACATTGTATTGTAGTGCCTGTACATTGTGCCGAGCTCATGCTTCTGGAGACCTGCACCCTGTAAATTAAGTTGTCTTTCCTCACTATTAGGCTATGTGTCCACAGTAGAACGTACCTGCGGATTTTTCTGCATGAAAATCCGTGACTTTCGCGGCAAATCCGCACTTTTTTTTGCCGCGGAATTGCCGCGGATTTTGATGCGGATTTTTTTTTTTCTTCCCCATTCTATACCCAAAATCCGCACCAAAATCCGCAACAATAATTGACATGCTGCAGATTTTTCCGGATCAAAATCCGCGGCAAATCCGCCGCGGAAAAATCCGCAGCATGGACACAGCATTTCCAAAATGCCATTGAAATGGCTTGGAAGTGCCGCTGCTGCAGATTTTTGGCAAATCCGCGGCAAAATCCGCAGCGTGGGCACATAGCCTTATAATGCCAAACATGTGGACGTTATCTGTGCTTCGGGATTCACAGGAGAACAACAATTCTGCTGTTCAGAGCGATGCTAAAGCACCGCTCTGAACAGCAGAAGCAATCGAAGAGTGCAGGCTTCAAGGTGACTAGTAAAATCATTAAAAAGATTTTTTTAAAAAAGTTTTTAAAAATAAGACAAAATGACAAGAAAACATAAAATCCATTCAAATCCCTTTTGCCCGATTAAAAATAAAACAATAATAAAAATATACACATATTTGGTATCGCCACCTTCAGAAATGCTTCCAATAAACAATACAAGCGGCCTGAGTAATATGTGATTCACAAAACCTCAATAACCAAATAAAACAGTTATCTCTATTAATATACATTGAAAGAACACCTAGTGTTTAAACAATAATCGACATAGTGGTTTGCAGGGTAAGAGAGGGGCGACTAAATCTATGGAGTCCCTAGGAAGCCCTAGAGAACTGGTTCCTACCTGTCAATGGAGGGTATGACGCCATCTTCAGAAATGCCCGATCTATCAAAATATAAAAAAAATTAATCTGATCTGGGGCATAACAAGAAAAAAAAATCAAAATGCCAGAATTACATTTTTTGGTTGCCTGCAACACTATTATAAAATGCAATAATAAGCGATAAAACATCATACCTATGCAAAAATGGTACAATTAAACATGTCAGCTCGAAACTCAAATAAATAAGCCACCATACAGCCCCAATACAAAAAATGAGAACACTCCGGGTCTTGGAAAATGGCTACAAAAGTGCCATTTTATTTTTTTTTTTAATAAATGTCAGACTGTTTTTTTTTCAACAATAAAATAATAATAAAACTATACATGTTTGGTATCCATGAACTCGTGCTGACCTGGAGAATCATAATGCCGGGACAGTTGTACCATATAGTGAAAATGGTGAATTAAAAATTCAAAAAACAGTTGTGGAATTTTGGCACTTTATTTTGCAATTTCACTGCACTTAGATATTTTTTTTTCTCGTTCTCCAGTACAATATATGGAAGAATTAATGGTGTCTTTGAAAAGTACAACTCGTCCCTCAAAAAACAAGCCCTCATATGTCTATGTGGACAGAAAGATAAAATAGAAATTGGCATGTCAGGAAGGGGGAAAAAAAATTCAAGACTGGACATTTTATTCAATATGCGCAGCAAGCTGTTTTTTTGAAGTAGGATATAATATGCTCATTATTTTTGGTGTTTTTTAAGTTTTATTTTTAACTGCTTTTTATGCAAAAAAAACAAAAAACAGTGGAAAGGGACACATTATGACCATACTCTAAGAAAAAATTTCTGAAGCCTCTATAATGTGTGTTCGGCTATGTGCGGACGTTGAGTATTTGTTGCCCCATTTCTGAATCTCTTGGCAGGAAAAACGCTGCTTTTTTGCTACGGTTTTGACGTGTTTTTCTTGCATTATGGTGTTGAAAAATGCTGAAAGAATTGGCATGCTGCAGATTTATTTCTGCACCCAATCTGCAAGGGAGAAAGAAATGTGCAACCGCGGATCCAGTGATGTTTGAAGTCGCGTTCCCGGGGCTCACGTGACATTTTTATGACACACAGGCCCCACGACCAATCAGCACCTGCTTTTTTCTCCCTGTCCTAGCACATATGAACTGGAAGTCAGCGCAACCCTCACATCCTGCTCAAATATCCGAAGGCGGGGAGACAGACGCCAAGTGCTCGCGTGTAATAACAATGTCACATGGGCCCCGAGAACGTGACTTCAAACATCGCTGGGACCTCGGGCCGCATCGCAGGTGAGTATGGGCTTATTTATTTTTCTGGAGTGAACAAGGGGAATGAGAAGTGGTTGTCCAAGTAGTGGACAACCCCTTGAAGTTTTGTGCACATGTTGATTATTTCCTTTGGAGATTTGGTGCAGAAATAAATCTGCAGCATGTCAATTCTTTCAGTGTTGTTGCAGCATTTCTCCACTCCAGAATGCATGAAGAATGCATTGTAAAAAGCGCATAAAAAAATATTGCATGACTATGGAATGTCTGACTGACGGCCTTACCTCCTTTGACCTCTTAACCTAAAATAAGACACGGACTACGTGACATTGGATGTAAAGGCCACAGCAGCCCCGTTTATTATCACCAAAATAATAACGCTTTAACCATAACATAGTAAATAATTCAATAAAACATAACCACCAGCAAAGGAGGGGGTGGGTAATTGAAGAGTACCATTGTACATGATTGCAACATCAGCTCCACCATGTGCCCTCAGCCGCAACACACCGACTCGAGGACACCCAGCCGAGTGTTGCCCAACCACTGCCCTGCTGGGACCGAGCCCAGCAGGGACCCACATTAACATGCCCCGCTGTGACCCAGCACAACAAGGACCCACCTTAACCAACACACAATTGCACCACCAGGGGTAACCCGCTCCTGCACTGGGTTCCCCCCCGCTCTTTGTGCAATCCACCGACTTCAAATACCCCCCCCTTTCCGCCAACTGCTGCGACAAGTGCACTCCTCTTCTCTTCCACCGTGATCCGGACATCTTAAAAATAGGGCGGGTGGGTGGGCGATTCCAGACGTCTTCCAGGTGCCGAATGACCAACCCCCAACAGTCTGCCCTATATATACTAACCCACACTGACCTACCCCTAACCAATCAAATGTCCCTATAACTCCTGTAGCCCCACCTCCTGGTTTCCCGCCCAAAATAGCTCACCTTAACCCTTTGCTACACCCTCTGGCCTAGCATCCCTCTTAGTCATGTTGCCCTTCCTTGAGCCCCTTTGGGGCAGCAGTCCGGGCTGTCTTTTTCCCTGCCAGCAGATGCCGAAATGGTGAAGAAAATTCTGCGACCAAATATTCAACGTGTGCACATAGCCTTGCACTGCCAATATATGTGAAGAAGAAACAAAACGCATACAGGATAAATCAAAAACACTCACCGCTCTTCTGTAAGTCTGGTGTGAGCTGTGCTGAGTGCAACGGTGCTCAGCCGATCAGTCCCAAGGAAGGGGGAAATTCACAGATCCAGGTATGAAAAAAATCAGTGGCACTCACCTCTGTATAAAATGGCAACTTTTATTTCCTTTAAAATATTTCTCCCATTTGGGGATAGCCGCTGGGGGATAGAATGTATGCTGTGGGTATACGGGGACACAGACTACTGTGAGCGGTGAGTGCTGTTGATTTTTTTCACACCTGGATAGCCTTAGGCTATGTGCGCACGTGGCGTAGTGTCCATGCTGCAAATTCTGCAGCGATTTGGGCAGTGCATGTACGCTTCAAATCGCTGCAGAAACACTGCATAATGGATGGAGTGTGCTGCAGAATAGATGCCGATTTCATGCGCTCGGGATGCTGCCTCTCCCATAGGCCCCCTTCACACGTCCGTGAAAATACACGCACGTGTGTTACGGGCCGTTTTTCGGGTCAGTGTCCCATTTTTGTGTCCGTTTTTGTGTCCGTTTTTAAGGTCCGTGTGGCATCTGTGTGAACTGCGTATGCTAGCCGTGTGTGCGTGTGTAATGTCCGTGTGTGCTTGTGAAACTTAACTGATGTGTGTGTGTGTGTGTGTGTATGTGTTGTCCGTGTGGGATGTAACATGTCATTGATGCATACCCGCTGACAGCAGACAGAGTCGCGTGCTGAGAATGAACTCGGGTGAACTTCAGCCGACTTCATTGTCATCCTGCGACTCTGTCTGTGTCGCGTACTGATTAGCGGTCACACGTGAAGGACTCACCGGTGACCGCTAATCCCCTGAGTGACTGTAGTGAGCAGCGCGATTAGCGCTGCCGTCACTCAGGTTACCCGTGGCTAGCTGGATCCTCCACTCGTGACCGCAACTCACCTGTGACTTCATCGCTGTCACTCAGGCGACTTGTTGTCACAGTTGAAGGATCCAGCGGTGGCCGCGAATAACCTCAGTGACAGCTCAGCTGATCGCGATACTCACCTCAGTTGATGCGTGGAGGTGACAGGAGCGGCGGTGTTCTTCTGCAGCTCCTGTCACCTTCATGTAGCAGAGCTGGAAGCGACGAGAGACCTCCGTGGATTACGCTAGACCTGGAGGGGTTTTTGGGGCTTAATGATAGGGACTCTAGATTGTGAGCCCCAATGGGGACAATATTGCCAATGTATGTAAAGCGCTGTGGAATTAATAGCGCTATATAAATTAATAAAATTATTACTATTATTAATAAATTAGTGAACGCGGGTTTTTTGTAGTGTTTATTTTTTCAAATAAAGGATTTTTTCACTGTGTGTGTTTATTTACTTTAACTTACAGATTAATCATTGGGGGTTTCTCATAGACGCCTGCAATGATTAATCTAGGACTTATTGGCAGCTATGGGCTGCCAATAACTCCTTATTACCCCGATTGCCAACACACCAGGGCAAATCGGGACGATCCGGGTAGAGTCCCAGAATTATCGCATCTAATGGATGCGGCTATTCTGGGCAGATGCTGGCTGATATTGTTAGGCTGGGGGGCTCCCCATAACGTGGGGCTCCCCATCCTGAGAAAACCAGCCTTCAGCCGTGTGGCTTTACCCTGGCTGGTATCAAAATGGGGGGGACCGCACGTCGTTTTTTTTTAATTATTTTTTTTTTTAATGCACAGTATAGACTCGCCCACCGGCTTCTGTGATTGGTTGCAGTGAGACAGCTGTCACTCAGCGTGTGGGCGTGTCTAACTGCAACCAATCATAGACGCCGGTGGGCGGAGAAAGCAGGGAATACGAGATTGTTTAATGAGCGGCTGGCTTTTTCAAAATAGTAAAAGCCGCCGGAGTTTTTTTAACAGCTGTGCAGCGCCGCACCGGTGATCGGGGAACGGTAAGTATGAGAGAGGGGGGAGACTGACCGACAGACTGTGAGAGAGACAGAGAGAGAGACCGACCGACGGACTGAGGGAGATTGACCGACATACACAGAAATAGAAAGAATGACCGACATCGCTAGAAAAAAAACACCAAACGGACATGGACCATAGGGAGATGCATACGTGTTTACTAACATGTGCGAACATACCCATAGACTTTCATTGGGTCCATGTGTGCGTGCTCTGTGCAGAAAACGGACATGCTTCCGTTCAACACGGAAACACATACGGATCACGGACACGCACACATGGACATTATAAAATAACGCACGCGTGACCTCAAACATAGATTAACATTGGTGCATGTTTGTCTGTGTCTCCGGTATATACGGAAACGGAACAAACACGCACGTGTTTCACGGACGTGTGAAGAGGGCCATAGACAGAGTGGGAGGAGTATCCAAAGCGCACAAAATAAGTGACATGTTGCTTTTTTGAGCGCCGCGATTTGGATCAAAATTTCAGCATTCAAATCGGTGCACTCTCAAACGCAACGTGCGGATGGATTATGCACAATGTTCATAGATTGTGCTGGGGACGCAGGACGCAAGCGTTTACGCTGCAGTAAACGCATGAAATTATGCTACGTGCTCACATAGCCTTAGGCTAGGTTCGCACACTGCGTCTTTTTGACGCTGCGTTTTTGGCCGCTAAAAACGCACAAAAACGCACCTGCGTCGAAAAAACGCATCAAACGCATGCGTTTTTGCTGCGATTTGGTGCATTTTTGGCTGCGTTTTGCTGCGTTTTTGATCTCTGCGTTTTGCTGCGTTTTTCCAATGCAGTGCATGAGGGGAAAACGCAGAAAAACGCAGGAAAGAACTGACATGTCCATTTTTTTTTTTTTTTAACTCAAAAACGCAGGTAAAAAAAACAGATGTGTGCGGACAGCAAAAATGAAAACTCATAGACTTTGCTGGGGAAGCAAAGTCCTGCAGTTTTAAGGCCAAAAACGCACCCGAAAAACGCGCAAAAACGCACTGTGCGCACATAGCCTTACACTGCATTGTGTCTCAGCGTGCCAAATGGATAATACAGTGACAGCCCATGTAACAGTGCAAGTGAATGGGGTAGTTCACATACACTTTTTTTTTTTTTTACTGATATCAAAAAATTTGCACAATGCACTACTGTTTTTTTATCCAGCTAGGATTCACCTGTTAAGGAGAAATTCCATAGCTTTTGGTTAATCTCCTTCTTCCTAACAGTGAATGTCTGCTGTAATCTCTGATTAATAGTCACTGAGTGCCAGCAAAGGAATTCAGACCACACAGATAATATCTGGTATAAATCCCTCTCAGTAAGAGCAGGTGCACATGCTTTATTTTTACAAGCAATGGGTTAATCTCTTAGTAAAATTCCTAAGTATGCCATTGGCGATATTAAAAGCATATGCAGATAGCTTGTGACGTTTATCCATTTTTTGGGACTTCCTCTCCATCCCCTACTGTGTTCTAACTCCATAGCTTGCAAACTCTTTGTTACGTATCAGATACAGCCGGCCATTGTTATCAATATTTTCATTCTGTTCCCTTGTTTCACGATATCAGCTGCTGACCTTGGTGTAGACATGCTTGCAGGCTCTTGTTACTCATATAGGAAAAAAAAAACCTTACGGTAGTTATATAAAAAACATATAGAAAAATATATATTGTATTCTCATAGTAAAAAAAAGTAAATAGAAAAATGTATTGTATTCTCACACACCCATTGAACTTAAAGTGTACGGGAAAAAAACATGCTATATGTACAAATCTGTATGGCTTCCAGTTTAATGGATTCATGGCAATTGTTAGCATAGAAAACTGTAAAGCTAAGTTCACACAGTGCAAGATCATCAGGTGAATCCGATGAATGAATAAAATCGTCATACTTTATTTGTACATAGCATAATAAAACTCCATAATTTCGGAGATATACAATTCACAATTTGAATTTTATTATCTCTGCCATCAGAATTTTATTATTCTATGTACAAATAAAGTATGAAGATTTTATTAATCAGATTCGCCTAATCTTCTTGCATTGTTCAGTCCATGGTCGTGGCTTTATATAACATACATTTACATGTCACACACAGTTGCAGGATGTAGTACAGGAAACTTATTTTAAAGCTTGTTTCTGCATATCCTGATTTTGGTGATAATGTAACTGTAACGTCCGGGTGGTGGAACCTCTGGACCGTACACCGGTTTCCCTTGAGGAGGCAGTCAGGCAGGTCACCCCGCCAGAGGGTCTGGGTGCACGGCGGCCGAAGCACTATTGGTAGCCGGACAGTCCGTATGGGAGCAGGAAAGGTGGATGGAGTTCTGGACGGTGGTCCGGGTGACGAGGCTCAGAGTCCGAGGCCAGGTGGTAAGGTCAGGCGGGATCCGGGACTTGCTGAGCGATGGAACGGGTCACCAAGCGGAGCCAGGGACTGGAGACTGGCGGAGCTGCAGAGATGGTGGAACATCCGCCGAAGTCACCGTCAGGGTACGGGAATGAGCGTGGTTCGGAGCGGCTGGCGTGGCAGGACAGGCTCTACGAGACAGGACAGGGTTAATGCAGGCAAGGTACAAGGCAATGCAATAGGGGACCTGAACACTAGCTTACTAAACACGTAGAACAGGCCCCGCCCACCAGGAAAGAGAACCCTTATATACCCTGTACCTTTCTATGCAATATCCTGTTTCTGGGTGCTGGCCCTTTAAGAAAGGGTCAATGACCGCGCGCGCGCCCTAATGCGCATGCGCGAGGCCCGTGTGCCAGAAGCCAGTCCAGGAAGCGGTGAGGAGGAGGCAGGAGCGCCCGGCTGGGAGTCCCACCTCGCAGAGGAGCGCCGGGAGCGGGGAGCTGGACGCGTGGAGGCTGCAGGCGGGGACGAGGAGGACGGGACCGGAGTGGTGAGCAGGGGACGCCGCCGGGGAGCGGGAAGCGGGCCACGGGGACCGGAGAACGGGACAAGGGGACCGGGAAGCGTGACAGTAACAAAAGAAGCCAGGGTTATCTCCACAATGAACAGTTTGTAGACCTGCCTTTTCAAAGGTTGAAGCAGATAAATAGTTTCTTCTGTGTTGGGTTTTTCTGGTAATTTGCAGCTACATGAAGTTCAGGCTAGCCTTTGCATGTCTTGAAGAAACCTTTCTGTTTTTATAGGTTTATGTTAGTTAAAATCTTTGCCTTTTGGTAAACTCTCTTGCTCCTTATAGTGGTAGCAAGTCCAGCTTGGTATTCTTTCTAATATATATTTATGCTCATGATTTAGAGCTTTGTATCAAGTGTCACTGTCCCACCCGAGTACTAGAGCAAAGGCCCTGATTCATTAAAGTAATTCTGGCAGAATTTGGCATAAATTGTTTTGAAAAGTCACAAATGTTTTGTGCAATGTGGAATTGCATTAAACTGCATGCTCTGCCAAAATAGATATAGCTGGGGCAGAACGAGGGTGTGATGCCAGAACTCGTCTAATTCATGATGAACTGTGACATTCCTTACACCAAAAATCTTACTGGAGTAAGATACAGAGCGCTCAGTGAAACAGCCATATAACACCAACAACGATAGCATTGCATTGCTTGGACTGACTGGTGACCCTCCTGACCCAAGCATGACAATATATATTTCAAAGCAAGAAGGCCTGCGGAGACACCATCACATGTTTCTCAACGCTGGCAGGAAACTAGCCAGGTCTTTCACCGGGAAGGAACAACCACGGGAAGGGCAGTCTCCTGTCAAGGAGAGCACCTATGCCAAACATGGAATCCATCCACAGACAGCTGTTTCGGGGTATTTGCCCCTCATCAGTGTGGAGTAGGAAACTGGCTAGTGGGAGCATTGCCTAGTAGAAGACTACATAAGCAAGGATGGTTGACCTTAGGGAGATCAACATCCAACACCGCAGAGACACCATCACGTGTTTCTCAACGCAGTGATTCTAGAGCAGTGCCCCCTGGGAAATATTCAAAGCAAGAAGGCCTGCGGAGACAACATCACATGTTTCTCAACGCTGGCAGGAAACTAGCCAGGTCTTTCACCGGGAAGGAACAACCACGGGAAGGGCAGTCTCCTGTCAAGGAGCGCACCTATGCCAAACATGGAATCCATCCACAGACAGCTGTTTCGGGGTATTTGCCCCTCATCAGTGTGGAGTAGGAAACTGGCTAGTGGGAGCATTGCCTAGTAGAAGACTACATAAGCAAGGATGGTTGACCTTAGGGAGATCAACATCCAACACCGCAGAGACACCATCACGTATTTCTCAAAGCAGTGATTCTAGAGCAATGCCCCCTGGGAAACATTCAAAACAAGAAATCCTGCGGAGACACCATCACATGTTTCTCAACGCTGGCAGAAAACTAGCCAGGTTTTCACCGGGAAGAAGCAACCATGGGAAGGGCAGTCTCCAGTCAAGGAGACCACCTATGCCAAACATGGTATCCATCCACAGACAGCCGTTTCGGGGTATTTGCTTCTCATCAGTGTGGAGTAGGAATCTGGCTAGTGGGAGCATTGCCTAGTAAAAGACTATGTGAGCAAGGATGGTTGACCTTAGGGAGATCAACATCCAACACCGCGGAGACACCATCACGTGTTTCTCAACGCAGTGATTCTAGAGCAGTGCCCCCTGGGAAATATTCAAAGCAAGAAGGCCTGCGGAGACACCATCACATGTTTCTCAACGCTGGCAGGAAACTAGCCAGGTCTTTCACCGGGAAGGAACAACCACGGGAAGGGCAGTCTCCAGTCAAGGAACCACCTATGCCAAACATGGTATCCATCCACAGACAGCCGTCTCGGGGTATTTGCCTCTCATCAGTGTGGAGTAGGAATCTGGCTAGTGGGAGCATTGCCTAGTAAAAGACTATGTGAGCAAGGATGGTTGACCTTAGGGAGATCAACATCCACCACTGCGGAGACACCATCACGTGTTTCTCAACGCAGTGATTCTAGAGCAGTGCCCCCTGGGAAATATTCAAAGCAAGAAGGCCTGCGGAGACACCATCACATGTTTCTCAACGCTGGCAGGAAACTAGCCAGGTCTTTCACCGGGAAGGAACAACCATGGGAAGGGCAGTCTCCTGTCAAGGAAACCGCCTATACCAAAATATGGTATCCATACATATAGAATAGATTATAAGAACAGAATAGATAGAAAGAAATAACACAATAGCTCAATAGGGGGATAGCCAGCTTGGCCAGCTGTTTTATTTTTTTGGGAAAAAAAAAAATGACGTGGCGTCCCCCCATTTTTCTAAAACCAGCCAAGGTACAGCAGACAACTGGCGGCTGATATTATTAGGGTGGGAAGGGCTATCGTTATTTGGCCCTTTCCAGCCTAACAATAGCAGCCCACAACCACCCCAGAAATGGCGCATCCATAAGATGCGCCAATTCTGGTGCTGGACCCAATTCTTCCCAATTGCCCTGCTGCGGTGGCAATCAGGGTAATTAGGAGTTAATAGCTGCCACTAAGCCCCTAGCTGCCACTAAATCACAAATTTTACTGCAGTCACATGTGGGGTGTTGTCACATTCAGGAGAAATTGTGTAACAGGTTATAGGGCCATTTTAGTGGTACAAATGTAAATATTCCTTCTTCACTACCCAATAATATAACATTTTGTGACACACCTGTAGTGTCAATATGCTCACTGGATCCCGAGATTAATTCATTAAAGGGTGAAATTTGTAAAATGGGGTCACTTATGTGGGATTTCTGCTGTACTGGCAACACAGGGGCTCTGGCAATGTGACATGGCACCTGCAAACCATTCCAACTACATCTGCACTCCAATATGGTTCTCCTTCTCTTCTTCAGTTTCTACTGTACCTCAAAAGTAGTTTTCAACCAAATATGGGGTATTAGCTTACTCAGTAGAAATTGCACAACAAATTGTACAGTGCCTTATCTACTGTTCACACATCAGTTTTTTCCAATCAGGCACAATCTGGTTTGTGCCTGATGCAACGGATCTGTCTCAGATTGTGAAAAAACTGATGCGACGGATCCGTTTTTTTTTTTTTTGTTTTTATTTTATGCTGAGAGAGACCCCCCACGCAGGCACTACCCAGCACACATCATCACCACACACACGCAGGCACTACCTCGCACGCATCATCACTGCACACGCCGGCACTACCCAGCACGCATCATCACCGCACACGCAGGCACTACCCAGCACGCATCATCACCGCACACGCAGGCACTACCCAGCACGCATCATCACCGCACACCCCTGCACTACCGCACGCATCATCACCGCACACGCAGGCACTACCCAGCACGCATCATCACCGCACACGCAGGCACTACCCAGCACGCATCATCACCGCACACGCAGGCACTACCTCGCACGCATCATCACCGCACACGCAGGCACTACCTCACACTCCTGCACTACCCAGCACGTATCATCACCGCACACGCAGGCACTACCCAGCACGCATCATCACCGCACACGCCGGCACTACCCAGCACGCATCATCACCGCACGCATCATCACCGCACACCCCTGCACTACCGCACGCATCATCACCGCACACGCAGGCACTACCCAGCACACATCATCACCGCACACACCGTTACTACCCAGCACGCATCATCACCGCACACCCCTGCACTACCGCACGCATCATCACCGCACACCCCTGCACTACCGCACGCATCATCACCGCACACCCATGCACTACCGCACGCATCATCACCGCACACGCAGGCACTACCCAGCATGCATCATCACCACACACGCAGCCACTACCCAGCACGCATCATCACCGCACACGCAGGCACTACCCAGCAGGCATCATCACCGCACACCCCTGCACTACCGCACGCATCATCACCGCACACGCAGGCACTACCCAGCACACATCATCACCGCACACACAGGCACTACCCAGCAAGCATCATCACCGCACATGCAGGCACTACCAAGCACGCATCATCACCGCACACCCCTGCACTACCGTACGCATCATCACCGCACACGCAGGCACTACCCTGCACGCATCTTCACCGCACACAACCCGGCATTACCTCAGTGACGTCACCGCTGACAGCGCGACTCCCTTCAGTTGCTGCGTGGAGCTGATGGAGAGAGGCTGTGTTGTACTACCGTTCCTGTCAGCTTCATGTAGTAGAGCTGAGAGCGTTGCGGGACCTCTGTGGATTACGTCGGACCTGGAGAGGTATTTGGGGATTTTAATAAAATGGTGAAAGAGGGTGTTTTTTTGTCTTTTATTCCAAATAAAGGATTTTTTTGGGTGTATGTGTTTATTTACTTTCACTTACAGGTTAATCATTGGGGGTGTCTCATAGACGCCTGCCATGATTAACCCCTTATTACCCTGATTGCCACCGCACCAGGGCAATTCGGGAAGAGCCGGGTAGAGTCCTGGGACTGTCGCATCTAATGGATGTGGCAATTCCGGGTGGCTGCTGGCTGATATTTTTAGGCTGGGGGGCTCCCCATACCGTAGAGCTCCCCCTCCTGAGAATACCAGCCTTCAGCCGTGTGGCTTTATCTTGGCTGGTATCAAAATTGGGGGGGGGGGACTGCACGCCGTTTTTCTTTTAGTTATTTACTTTACTGCACAATATAGACCCGCCCACCGGCAGCTGTGATTGGTTGCAGTGAGACAGCTGTCACTCAGCGTCGGGGTGTGTCTGACTGCAACTAATCATAGGCGCCGGTGTGAATACGAGATTGAATAATGGGCGGCCGGCATTTTCAAATTAGGGGAAGCCGCCGGAGCAGTGTGACAGCCGTGCAGCCCCGCGCCGGTGACCGGTGAGTGGGTGAGAGAGAGTGAATGAGTCAGTGAGTCAGTCAGTGAGTGAGAGAGTTTGAGAGAGAGTGAGTGATTGATTGATTTTCTGACAAGCAATGAATTTATATCACTTTTGGGCATGCTCAGAAGTAAAAATCGGATACGGTACATGCTTCCGGCGTTTGAAGCATGACACCGTATCCGGTCGCATAGACTTCAATTATGCACCATGCCGCACCCGGAACTATGCATTTTTTTGCCGCTGGCAAAAAACGTTCCTGTCTGCGTCCTGTGCGGCCGCCGGAGTGACGATTTTTGCCGCATCCGGCAAAAACCGGATCAAACGTAAGTACATGCGGCACAATCCGGCGCTAATAAAAGTCTATGAGGAAAAACCGCACCCGGCGGCAAAAAAAACCCACATGCGTTTTTCCCGCAAAGCGCCAGATTGTGCAGCACAGCAAAAACCTGATGTGTGAACATACCCTTAGCTGCACACCATGTTCAGCCCTCCTCCTAGGTCCTAGCTGCCTGCACAGCCTGTTCAGCCCTCCTCCTGGGTCCTAGCTGCCTGCACACCCTGTTCAGCCCTCCTCCTAGGTCCTAGCTGCCTGCACACCCTATTCAGCCCTCCTCCTGGGTCCTAGCTGCATGCACACCCTATTCAGCCCTCCTCCTGGGTCCTAGCTGCCTGCACACCCTATTCAGCCCTCCTCCTGGGTCCTAGCTGCCTGCACACCCTGTTCAGCCCTCCTCCTGGGTCCTAGCTGCCTGCACACCCTGTTCAGCTCTCTTCCTGGGTCCTAGCTGCCTGCACACCCTGTTCAGCTCTCCTCCTGGGTCCTAGCTGCCTGCACACCCTGTTCAGCCCTCCTCCTAGGTCATAGCTGCCTGCACAGCCTGTTCAGCCCTCCTCCTGGGTCCTAGCTGCCTGCACACCCTGTTCAGCCCTCCTCCTAGGTCCTAGCTGCCTGCACACCCTATTCAGCCCTCCTCCTGGGTCCTAGCTGCATGCACACCCTATTCAGCCCTCCTCCTGGGTCCTAGCTGCCTGCACACCCTGTTCAGCCCTCCTCCTGGGTCCTAGCTGCCTGCACACCCTGTTCAGCTCTCTTCCTGGGTCCTAGCTGCCTGCACACCCTGTTCAGCTCTCCTCCTGGGTCCTAGCTGCCTGCACACCCTGTTCAGCTATCCTCCTGGGTCCTAGCTGCCTGCACACCCTGTTCAGCCCTCCTCCTGGGTCCTAGCTGCCTGCACACCCTGTTCAGCTCTCCTCCTGGGTCCTAGCTGCCTGCACACCCTGTTCAGCTCTCCTCCTGGGTCCTAGCTGCCTGCACACCCTGTTCAGCTCTCCTCCTGCGTCCTAGCTGCCTGCACACCCTGTTCAGCTCTCCTCCTGCGTCCTAGAAGCCTGCACACCCTCTTCAGCTCTCCTCCTGGGTCCTAGCTGCCTGCAAACCCTGTTCAGCTCTCCTCCTGGGTCCTAGCTGCCTGCACACCCTGTTCAGCCCTCCTCCTGGGTCCTAGCTGCCTGCACACCCTGTTCAGCTCTCCTCCTGAGTCCTAGCTGCCTGCACACCCTGTTCAGCTCTCCTCCTGCGTCCTAGCTGCCTGCACACCCTGTTCAGCTCTTCTCCTGGGTCCTAGCTGCCTGCACACCCTGTTCAGCTCTCCTCCTGGGTCCTAGCTGCCTGCAAACCCAGTTCAGCTCTCCTCCTGGGTCCTAGCTGCCTGCACACCCTGTTCAGCTCTCCTCCTGGGTCCTAGCTGCCTGCACACCCTGTTCAGCTCTCCTCCTGGGTCCTAGCTGCCTGCACACCCTGTTCAGCTCTCCTCCTGGGTCCTAGCTGCCTGCACACCCTGTTCAGCTCTCCTCCTGGGTCCTAGCTGCCTGCAAACCCTGTTCAGCTCTCCTCCTGGGTCCTAGCTGCCTGCACACCCTGTTCAGTCCTCCTCCTGGGTCCTAGCTGCCTGCACACCCTGTTCAGCTCTCCTCCTGGGTCCTAGCTGCCTGCACACCCTGTTCAGCCCTCCTCCTGGGTCCTAGCTGCCTGCACACCCTGTTCAGCTCTCCTCCTGGGTCCTAGATGCCTGCACACCCTGTTCAGCTCTCCTCCTGGGTCCTAGCTGCCTGCACACCCTGTTCAGCTTTCCTTCTGCATCCTATATGTCTGCACACCCTGTTCAGCTCTCCTCCTGGGTCCTAGCTGCCTGCACACCCTGTTCAGCTCTCCTCCTGGGTCCTAGCTGCCTGCACACCCTGTTCAGCCCTCCTCCTGGGTCCTAGCTGCCTGCACATCCTGTTCAGCTCTCCTCCTGGGTCCTAGCTGCCTGCACACCCTGTTCAGCTCCACTCCTGGGTCCTAGCTGCCTGCACACCCTGTTCAGCTCTCCTCCTGGGTCCTAGCTGCCTGCACACCCTGTTCAGCTCTCCTCCTTGGTCCTAGCTGCCTGCACACCCTGTTCAGCTCTCCTCCTGGGTCCTAGCTGCCTGCACACCCTGTTCAGCTCTCCTCCTGGGTCCTAGCTGCCTGCACACCCTGTTCAGCTCTTCTCCTGGGTCCTAGCTGCCTGCACACCCTGTTCAGTTCTCCTCCTGGGTCCTAGCTGCCTGCACACCCTGTTCAGCTCTCCTCCTTGGTCCTAGCTGCCTGCACACCCTGTTCAGCTCTCCTCCTGGGTCCTAGCTGCCTGCACACCCTGTTCAGCTCTCCTCCTGGGTCCTAGCTGCCTGCAAACCCTGTTCAGCTCTCCTCCTGGGTCCTAGCTGCCTGCACACCCTGCTCAGCCCTCCTCCTGGGTCCTAGCTGCCTGCACACCCTGTTCAGTTCTCCTCCTGGGTCCTAGCTGCCTGCACACCCTGTTCAGCTCTCCTCCTTGGTCCTAGCTGCCTGCACACCCTGTTCAGCTCTCCTCCTTGGTCCTAGCTGCCTGCACACCCTGTTCAGCTCTCCTCCTGGGTCCTAGCTGCCTGCACACTCTGTTCAGCCCTCCTCCTGGGTCCTAGCTGCCTGCAAACCCTGTTCAGCTCTCCTCCAGGGTCCTAGCTGCCTGCACACCCTGTTCAGCCCTCCTCCTGGGTCCTAGCTGCCTGCACACCCTGTTCAGTTCTCATCCTGGGTCCTAGCTGCCTGCACACCCTGTTCAGCTCTCCTCCTTGGTCCTAGATGCCTGCACACCCTGTTCAGCTCTCCTCCTGGGTCCTAGCTGCCTGCACACCCTGTTCAGCTCTCCTCCTGGGTCCTAGCTGCCTGCAAACCCTGTTCAGCTCTCCTCCTGGGTCCCAGCTGCCTGCACACCCTGTTCAGCCCTCCTCCTGGGTCCTAGCTGCCTGCACACCCTGTTCAGCTCTCCTCCTGGGTCCTAGCTGCCTGCACACCCTGTTCAGCCCTCCTCCTGGGTCCTAGCTGCCTGCACACCCTGTTCAGCTCTCCTCCTGGGTCATAGCTGCCTGCACACCCTGTTCAGCTTTCCTCCTGGGTCCTAGCTGCCTGCACACCCTGTTCAGCTCTTCTCCTGGGTCCTAGCTGCCTGCACACCCTGTTCAGCTCTCCTCCTGGGTCCTAGCTGCCTGCACACCCTGTTCAGCTCTCCTCCTTGGTCCTAGCTGCCTGCACACCCTGTTCAGCTCTCCTTCTGCATCCTATATGTCTGCACACCCTGTTCAGCTCTCCTCCTGGGTCCTAGCTGCCTGCACACCCTGTTCAGCTCTCCTCCTGGGTCCTAGCTGCCTGCACACCCTGTTCAGCCCTCCTCCTGGGTCCTAGCTGCCTGCACATCCTGTTCAGCTCTCCTCCTGGGTCCTAGCTGCCTGCACAACCTGTTCAGCTCTACTCCTGGGTCCTAGCTGCCTGCACACCCTGTTCAGCTCTCCTCCTGGGTCCTAGCTGCCTGCACACCCTGTTCAGCTCTCCTCCTTGGTCCTAGCTGCCTGCACACCCTGTTCAGCTCTCCTCCTGGGTCCTAGCTGCCTGCACACCCTGTTCAGCTCTCCTCCTGGGTCCTAGCTGCCTGCACACCCTGTTCAGCTCTTCTCCTGGGTCCTAGCTGCCTGCACACCCTGTTCAGTTCTCCTCCTGGGTCCTAGCTGCCTGCACACCCTGTTCAGCTCTCCTCCTTGGTCCTAGCTGCCTGCACACCCTGTTCAGCTCTCCTCCTGGGTCCTAGCTGCCTGCACACCCTGTTCAGCTCTCCTCCTGGGTCCTAGCTGCCTGCAAACCCTGTTCAGCTCTCCTCCTGGGTCCTAGCTGCCTGCACACCCTGTTCAGCCCTCCTCCTGGGTCCTAGCTGCCTGCACACCCTGTTCAGTTCTCCTCCTGGGTCCTAGCTGCCTGCACACCCTGTTCAGCTCTCCTCCTTGGTGCTAGCTGCCTGCACACCCTGTTCAGCTCTCCTCCTTGGTCCTAGCTGCCTGCACACCCTGTTCAGCTCTCCTCCTGGGTCCTAGCTGCCTGCACACCCTGTTCAGCCCTCCTCCTGGGTCCTAGCTGCCTGCAAACCCTGTTCAGCTCTCCTCCTGGGTCCTAGCTGCCTGCACACCCTGTTCAGCCCTCTTCCTGGGTCCTAGCTGCCTGCACACCCTGTTCAGTTCTCCTCCTGGGTCCTAGCTGCCTGCACACCCTGTTCAGCTCTCCTCCTTGGTCCTAGCTGCCTGCACACCCTGTTCAGCTCTCCTCCTGGGTCCTAGCTGCCTGCACACCCTGTTCAGCTCTCCTCCTGGGTCCTAGCTGCCTGCAAACCCTGTTCAGCTCTCCTCCTGGGTCCCAGCTGCCTGCACACCCTGTTCAGCCCTCCTCCTGGGTCCTAGCTGCCTGCACACCCTGTTCAGCTCTCCTCCTGGGTCCTAGCTGCCTGCACACCCTGTTCAGCCCTCCTCCTGGGTCCTAGCTGCCTGCACACCCTGTTCAGCTCTCCTCCTGGGTCCTAGCTGCCTGCACACCCTGTTCAGCTTTCCTTCTGCATCCTATATGTCTGCACACCCTGTTCAGCTCTCCTCCTGGGTCCTAGCTGCCTGCACACCCTGTTCAGCTCTCCTCCTGGGTCCTAGCTGCCTGCACACCCTGTTCAGCCCTCCTCCTGGGTCCTAGCTGCCTGCACACCCTGTTCAGCCCTCCTCCTGGGTCCTAGCTGCCTGCACACCCTGTTCAGCTCTCCTCCTGGGTCCTAGCTGCCTGCACACCCTGTTCAGCTTTCCTCCTGGGTCCTAGCTGCCTGCACACCCTGTTCAGCTCTTCTCCTGGGTCCTAGCTGCCTGCACACCCTGTTCAGCTCTCCTCCTGGGTCCTAGCTGCCTGCACACCCTGTTCAGCTCTCCTCCTTGGTCCTAGCTGCCTGCACACCCTGTTCAGCTCTCCTTCTGCATCCTATATGTCTGCACACCCTGTTCAGCTCTCCTCCTGGGTCCTAGCTGCCTGCACACCCTGTTCAGCTCTCCTCCTGGGTCCTAGCTGCCTGCACACCCTGTTCAGCTCTCCTCCTGGGTCCTAGCTGCCTGCACACCCTGTTCATCTCTCCTCCTGGGTCCTAGCTGCCTGCACACCCTGTTCAGCTCTCCTCCTGGGTCCTAGCTGCCTGCACACCCTGTTCAGCTCTCCTCCTGGGTCCTAGCTGCCTGCACACCCTGTTCAGCTCTCCTCCTGGGTCCTAGCTGCCTGCACACCCTGTTCAGCTCTCCTCCTAGGTCCTAGCTGCCTGCACACCCTGTTCAGCCCTCCTCCTGGGTCCTAGCTGCCTGCACACCCTGTTCAGCTCTCCTCCTGGGCCCTAGCTGCCTGCACACCCTGTTCAGCTCTCCTTCTGCATCCTATATGTCTGCACACCCTGTTCAGCTCTCCTCCTGGGTCCTAGCTGCCTGCACACCCTGTTCAGCTCTCCTCCTGGGTCCTAGCTGCCTGCACACCCTGTTCAGCTCTCCTCCTGGGTCCTAGCTGCCTGCACACCCTGTTCAGCTCTTCTCCTGGGTCCTAGCTGCCTGCACACCCTGTTCAGCTCTCCTCCTGGGTCCTAGCTGCCTGCACACCCTGTTCAGCTCTCCTTCTGCATCCTATATGTCTGCACACCCTGTTCAGCTCTCCTCCTGGGTCCTAGCTGCCTGCACACCCTGTTCAGCTCTCCTCCTGGGTCCTAGCTGCCTGCACACCCTGTTCAGCTCTCCTCCTGGGTCCTAGGTGCCTGCACACCCTGTTCATCTCTCCTCCTGGGTCCTAGCTGCCTGCACACCCTGTTCAGCTCTCCTCCTGGGACCTAGCTGCCTGCACACCCTGTTCAGCTCTCCTCCTGGGTCCTAGCTGCCTGCACACCCTGTTCAGCTCTCCTCCTGGGTCCTAGCTGCCTGCACACCCTGTTCAGCTCTCCTCCTGGGTCCTAGCTGCCTGCACACCCTGTTCAGCTCTCCTCCTAGGTCCTAGCTGCCTGCACACCCTGTTCAGCCCTCCTCCTGGGTCCTAGCTGCCTGCACACCCTGTTCAGCTCTCCTCCTGGGCCCTAGCTGCCTGCACACCCTGTTCAGCTCTCCTTCTGCATCCTATATGTCTGCACACCCTGTTCAGCTCTCCTCCTGGGTCCTAGCTGCCTGCACACCCTGTTCAGCTCTCCTCCTGGGTCCTAGCTGCCTGCACACCCTGTTCAGCTCTCCTCCTGGGTCCTAGCTGCCTGCACACCCTGTTCAGCTCTTCTCCTGGGTCCTAGCTGCCTGCACACCCTGTTCAGCTCTCCTCCTGGGTCCTAGCTGCCTGCACACCCTGTTCAGCTTTCCTTCTGCATCCTATATGTCTGCACACCCTGTTCAGGTCTCCTCCTGGGTCCTAGCTGCCTGCACACCCTGTTCAGCTCTCCTCCTGGGTCCTAGCTGCCTGCACACCCTGTTCTGCTCTCCTCCTGGGTCCTAGCTGCCTGCACACCCTGTTCAGCTCTCCTCCTGGGTCCTAGCTGCCTGCACACCCTGTTCAGCTCTCCTCCTGGGTCCTAGCTGCCTGCACACCCTGTTCAGCTCTCCTCCTGGATCCTAGCTGCCTGCACACCCTGTTCAGCTCTCCTCCTGGGTCCTAGCTGCCTGCACACCCTGTTCAGCTCTCCTCCTGGGTCCTAGCTGCCTGCACACCCTAATCAGCTCTCCTCCTAGGTCCTAGCTGCCTGCACACCCTGTTCAGCCCTCCTCCTGGGTCCTAGCTGCCTGCACACCCTGTTCAGCTCTCCTCCTGGGTCCTAGCTGCCTGCATACCCTGTTCAGCTCTCCTTCTGCATCCTATATGTCTGCACACCCTGTTCAGCTCTCCTCCTGGGTCCTAGCTGCCTGCACACCCTGTTCAGCTCTCCTCCTGGGTCCTAGCTGCCTGCACACCCTGTTCAGCTCTCCTTCTGCATCCTATATGTCTGCACACCCTGTTCAGCTCTCCTCCTGGGTCCTAGCTGCCTGCACACCCTGTTCAGCTCTCCTCCTGGGTCCTAGCTGCCTGCACACCCTGTTCAGCTCTCCTCCTGGGTCCTAGCTGCCTGCACACCCTGTTCAGCTCTTCTCCTGGGTCCTAGCTGCCTGCACACCCTGTTCAGCTCTCCTCCTGGGTCCTAGCTGCCTGCACACCCTGTTCAGCTCTCCTTCTGCATCCTATATGTCTGCACACCCTGTTCAGCTCTCCTCCTGGGTCCTAGCTGCCTGCACACCCTGTTCAGCTCTCCTCCTGGGTCCTAGCTGCCTGCACACCCTGTTCAGCTCTCCTTCTGCATCCTATATGTCTGCACACCCTGTTCAGCTCTCCTCCTGGGTCCTAGCTGCCTGCACACCCTGTTCAGCTCTCCTCCTGGGTCCTAGCTGCCTGCACACCCTGTTCAGCTCTCCTCCTGGGTCCTAGCTGCCTGCACACCCTGTTCATCTCTCCTCCTGGGTCCTAGCTGCCTGCACACCCTGTTCAGCTCTCCTCCTGGGTCCTAGCTGCCTGCACACCCTGTTCAGCTCTCCTCCTGGGTCCTAGCTGCCTGCACACCCTGTTCAGCTCTCCTCCTGGGTCCTAGCTGCCTGCACACCCTGTTCAGCTCTCCTCCTGGGTCCTAGCTGCCTGCACCCTGTTCAGCTCTCCTCCTGGGTCCTAGCTGCCTGCACACCCTGTTCAGCTCTCCTCCTAGGTCCTAGCTGCCTGCACACCCTGTTCAGCCCTCCTCCTGGATCCTAGCTGCCTGCACACCCTGTTCAGCTCTCCTCCTGGGTCCTAGCTGCCTGCATACCCTGTTCAGCTCTCCTTGTGCATCCTATATGTCTGCACACCCTGTTCAGCTCTCCTCCTGGGTCCTAGCTGCCTTCACACCCTGTTCAGCTCTCCTCCTGGGTCCTAGCTGCCTGCACACCCTGTTCAGCTCTCCTCCTTGGTCCTAGCTGCCTGCACACCCTGTTCAGCTCTTCTCCTGGGTCCTAGCTGCCTGCACACCCTGTTCAGCTCTCCTCCTGGGTCCTAGCTGCCTGCACACCCTGTTCAGCTCTCCTTCTGCATCCTATATGTCTGCACACCCTGTTCAGCTCTCCTCCTGGGTCCTAGCTGCCTGCACACCCTGTTCAGCTGTTCTCCTGGGTCCTAGCTGCCTGCACACCCTGTTCAGCTCTCCTCCTGGGCCATAGCTGCCTGCACACCCTGTTCAGCTCTCCTTCTGCATCCTATATGTCTGCACACCCTGTTCAGCTCTCCTCCTGGGTCCTAGCTGCCTGCACACCCTGTTCAGCTCTCCTCCTGGGTCCTAGCTGCCTGCACACCCTGTTCAGCTCTCCTCCTTGGTCCTAGCTGCCTGCACACCCTGTTCAGCTCTTCTCCTGGGTCCTAGCTGCCTGCACACCCTGTTCAGCTCTCCTCCTTGGTCCTAGCTGCCTGCACACCCTGTTCAGCTCTTCTCCTGGGTCCTAGCTGCCTGCACACCCTGTTCAGCTCTTCTCCTGGGTCCTAGCTGCCTGCACACCCTGTTCAGCTCTTCTCCTGGGTCCTAGCTGCCTGCACACCCTGTTCAGCTCTCCTCCTGGGTCCTAGCTGCCTGCACACCCTGTTCAGCTCTCCTTCTGCATCTTATATGTCTGCACACCCTGTTCAGCTCTCCTCCTGGGTCCTAGCTGCCTGCACACCCTGTTCAGCTCTCCTCCTGGGTCCTAGCTGCCTGCACACCCTGTTCAGCTCTCCTCCTGGGTCCTAGCTGCCTGCACACCCTGTTCAGCCCTCCTCCTGGGTCCTAGCTGCCTGCACACCCTGTTCAGCTCTCCTTCTGCATCCTATATGTCTGCACACCCTGTTCAGCTCTCCTCCTGGGTCCTAGCTGCCTGCACACCCTGTTCAGCTCTCCTCCTGGGTCCTAGCTGCCTGCACACCCTGTTCAGCTCTCCTCCTGGGTCCTAGCTGCCTGCACACCCTGTTCAGCTCTCCTCCTGGGTCCTAGCTGCCTGCACACCCTGTTCAGCTCTCCTCCTGGGTCCTAGCTGCCTGCACACCCTGTTCAGCTCTCCTTCTGCATCCTATATGTCTGCACACCCTGTTCAGCTCTCCTCATGGGTCCTAACTGCCTGCACACCCTGTTCAGCTCTCCTCCTGGGTCCTAGCTGCCTGCACACCCTGTTCAGCTCTCCTCCTGGGTCCTAGCTGCCTGCACACCCTGTTCAGCTCTTCTCCTGGGTCCTAGCTGCCTGCACACCCTGTTCAGCTCTCCTCCTGGGTCCTAGCTGCCTGCACACCCTGTTCAGCTCTCCTTCTGCATCCTATATGTCTGCACACCCTGTTCAGCTCTCCTCCTGGGTCCTAGCTGCCTGCACACCCTGTTCAGCTCTCCTCCTGGGTCCTAGCTGCCTGCACACCCTGTTCAGCTCTCCTCCTGGGTCCTAGCTGCCTGCACACCCTGTTCAGCTCTCCTCCTGGGTCCTAGCTGCCTGCACACCCTGTTCAGCTCTCCTCCTGGGTCCTAGCTGCCTGCACACCCTGTTCAGCTCTCCTCCTGGGTCCTAGCTGCCTGCACACCCTGTTCAGCTCTCCTTCTGGGTCCTAGCTGCCTGCACACCCTGTTCAGCTCTCCTCCTGGGTCCTTGCTGCCTGCACACCCTGTTCAGCTCTCCTCCTAGGTCCTAGCTGCCTGCACACCCTGTTCAGCCCTCCTCCTGGGTCCTAGCTGCCTGCACACCCTGTTCAGCTCTCCTCCTGGGTCCTAGCTGCCTGCATACCCTGTTCAGCTCTCCTTCTGCATCCTATATGTCTGCACACCCTGTTCAGCTCTCCTCCTGGGTCCTAGCTGCCTGCACACCCTGTTCAGCTCTCCTTCTGCATCCTATATGTCTGCACACCCTGTTCAGCTCTCCTCCTGGGTCCTAGCTGCCTGCACACCCTGTTCAGCTCTTCTCCTGGGTCCTAGCTGCCTGCACACCCTGTTCAGCTCTCCTCCTGGGCCATAGCTGCCTGCACACCCTGTTCAGCTCTCCTTCTGCATCCTATATGTCTGCACACCCTGTTCAGCTCTCCTCCTGGGTCCTAGCTGCCTGCACACCCTGTTCAGCTCTCCTCCTGGGTCCTAGCTGCCTGCACACCCTGTTCAGCTCTCCTCCTTGGTCCTAGCTGCCTGCACACCCTGTTCAGCTCTTCTCCTGGGTCCTAGCTGCCTGCACACCCTGTTCAGCTCTCCTCCTTGGTCCTAGCTGCCTGCACACCCTGTTCAGCTCTTCTCCTGGGTCCTAGCTGCCTGCACACCCTGTTCAGCTCTTCTCCTGGGTCCTAGCTGCCTGCACACCCTGTTCAGCTCTTCTCCTGGGTCCTAGCTGCCTGCACACCCTGTTCAGCTCTCCTCCTGGGTCCTAGCTGCCTGCACACCCTGTTCAGCTCTCCTCCTGGGTCCTAGCTGCCTGCACACCCTGTAGTTAACTCCCTGCCTGTTCTGCACATAGCTGATCTGTGGCGGCTCAAAGCCAGCACGGACAACTTCTGCAGTTTCAGTTTACTGGATGGGTGTAGATGGGGAGTGGATATGGGTGTGGCCGTTTGTAAAATGTGTGTGGTTAGGGGGCGTGGCCTAAAAATTGCCGCGGCACGCGTAGCGCGCCGCAAACTTTGTCCCTCTTTCCCTTCTTTAAAAGTTGGGAGGTATGGGTTTTCTCAACCTATTTTATTGTTGCACCAAGGAATTGTCAAATGTGCTTGGCAAATGTGATTTCTGCCCTCATATAGTCTATGTGACGTTATTTAAAATATCAGCCCAGATCCCATGTTTACAGTCTTCTGTGTGCGTGCTGCTTTAAAACGCCACCTACACTCTACAATACCAGATATAATCTAGGCCTGGCACAAGTCTGCTAACCATAATTTTTTTTAAAAAAAATAGACTATAATTATATATACAAACTCTTGATTTTCACATATCAATCACAATGCTTTTCAATTTGTAGGCATAAGTGACCTGACTGAATTAATTTGAAAATTAAATAAAAATGCTCATCTAATGTACATATTAGCCTTGCTAATGGTCAGCCAGCATCTGTTGCAGCCCCTGTTTGTCACACTGTCAGCTTGAAAGAAACTTTTAGGGCGAATTTAGCAATTGCGTTGAGTCCTATCTCTTCATATGTAATGTTTTTTGGGAACTCTATCACTAATGAGCAATGTATGTCTCACCCAATCCAAAAAATAAGTGACATTGTGATACACTGTACTTCAAAACGTAACCTCTTCTAATGTTTATCTTTAAGTTACAATAAAAATCAGGTATGATGTTGACACCTATCTGCCTGTTGGGGCTGTGTGGCTGGGGCATTTTCTGCCCACGAAAGGCAACTCCAATAATAATATTGTCACAAAATAAGCAGCTTATTAGGCTAACATTTCAAAAAACAAATATTGTTTTTCATCCTCAAAACTCTGTAGACAAGGCATCATAATCAACATCATGCTGTTCTCTTTTGATCACACCCATGAAGTCAGTATAGAGGCGCCCGTGACTCAGCCAAGATGTTGATAATGATGTTCTGTCTACTAAACAGAATGCTTCACTACAAACCAATCAAAAATGTAATTATTATTTGGTGGGTGAGTAGGAGTTTGTTGTTTAATCATCTGATATACAACACAGCAACAACCTACAGGTACAGTCAGGGCCAGAAATATTTGGACAGTGACACAAGTTTTGTTATTTTAGCTGTTTACAAAAACATGTTCAGAAATACAATTCTATATATAATATGGGCTGAAAGTGCACACTCCCAGCTGCAATATGAGAGTTTTCACATCCAAATCGGAGAAAGGGTTTAGGAATCATAGCTCTGTAATGCATAGCCTCCTCTTTTTCAAGGGACCAAAAGTAATTGGACAAGGGACTCTAAGGGCTGCAATTAACTCTGAAGGCGTCTGCCTCGTTAACCTGTAATCAATGAAGTAGTTAAAAGGTCTGGGGTTGATTACAGGTGTGTGGTTTTGCATTTGGAAGCTTTTGCTGTGACCAGACAACATGCGGTCTAAGGAACTCTCAATTGAGGTGAAGCAGAACATCCTGAGGCTGAAAAAAAAGAAAAAATCCATCAGAGAGATAGCAGACATGCTTGGAGTAGCAAAATCAACAGTCGGGTACATTCTGAGAAAAAAGGAATTGACTGGTGAGCTTGGGAACTCAAAAAGGCCTGGGCGTCCACGGATGACAACAGAGGTGGATGATCGCCGCATACTTTCTTTGGTGAAGAAGAACCCGTTCACAACATCAACTGAAGTCCAGAACACTCTCAGTGAAGTAGGTGTATCTGTCTCTAAGTCAACAGTAAAGAGAAGACGCCATGAAAGTAAATACAAAGGGTTCACATCTAGATGCAAACCATTCATCAATTCCAAAAATAGACAGGCCAGAGTTATATTTGCTGAAAAACACCTCATGAAGCCAGCTGAGTTCTGGAAAAGTATTCTATGGACAGATGAGACAAAGATCAACCTGTACCAGAATGATGGGAAGAAAAAAGTTTGGAGAAGAAAGGGAACGGCACATGATCCAAGGCACACCACATCCTCTGTAAAACATGGTGGAGGCAACGTGATGGCATGGGCATGCATGGCTTTCAATGGCACTGGGTCACTTGTGTTTATTGATGACATAACAGCTGACAAGAGTAGCCGGATGAATTCTGAAGTGTACCGGGATATACTTTCAGCCCAGATTCAGCCAAATGCCGCAAAGTTGATTGGACAGCGCTTCATAGTACAGATGGACAATGACCCCAAGCATACAGCCAAAGCTACCCAGGAGTTCATGAATGCAAAAAAGTGGAACATTCTGCAATGGCCAAGTCAATCACCAGATCTTAACCCAATTGAGCATGCATTTCACTTGCTCAAATCCAGACTTAAGACGGAAAGACCCACAAACAAGCAAGACCTGAAGGCTGCGGCTGTAAAGGCCTGGCAAAGCATTAAGAAGGAGGAAACCCAGCGTTTGGTGATGTCCATGGGTTCCAGACTTAAGGCAGTGATTGTCTCCAAAGGATTCGCAACAAAATATTGAAAATAAAAATATTTTGTTTGGGTTTGGTTTATTTTTCCAATTACTTTTGACCTCCTAAAATGTGGAGTGTTTGTAAAGAAATGTGACAATTCCTACAATTTCTATCAGATATTTTTGTTCAAACCTTCAAATTAAACGTTACAATCTGCACTTGAATTCTGTTGTAGAGGTTTCATTTCAAATCCAATGTGGTGGCATGCAGAGCCCAACTCGCCAAAATTGTGTCACTGGCCAAAGATTTCTGGACCTAACTGTATGTTTCAACTTCATACCTTTATTTGCTTGCCCAATATTATAAAAAAAAAAAAAAATAAAAAAAATTGTCAACATATCCCTAGCCCACTCATTGACAAGGGTTGAGATATCCGTTGCCTCCTCTTAAAACATTTTGCACTTAGGCGTTGTATTGTTGGACACAAAAATTTTACACAAGTGCAAATTTTTAGAACAAAGTAAATTAAATGCTGTCATTGTGACAAAAGCTAACAACAACAGCTGAAGCAATAGTAACATCATGATGGAGAATATGGCCAACAGGTCAGCAGGTAGTTAATATATTTAACTTGCCAACGTTAACTTTGTAAAAAAAACAAGCATGGCTTTTCCAGACTGTTTCTGTGTTTAAATTTGGTTAATATTAAAGTCTGTTTAATGTATTCTCTTTTTTTGAACAGTTGAAATACTGAAACGGCGCAGGCGCTCATGTAGGGACCAATATAGACGAGAGTTTAACGCTCTCCCTTCAACATCCAAGAAGAGGCCGTATATCTATTATCGCAATTTGCAGTTTCTTCGTCCAGTTATGGAATTAAACCAGTAAGTGATTCTACATAGGTTGGCAATGTTTAAACCATTTAAAAAATTAAACTAAGTCTAAAATTTAAATGTATAAAACTAGGTTCACATTTCCGTTGTTTTGCCTCAGTCACATGCGTTGCTTGACGCATGTGACTGATGCATTATACAATGGATGTCAATGAACAGAAATTCATTGTCGGACTCCGTTGTGTGCGGGGGGCGGAGTGCGGGGGGTGGAGTGCGAGGTGGGTGGAGCCGAGGGGGGCCGTGGATGACGTCAGTGCCGCGGTCTGCATGGGACAGTTGAGGTGTGTGTGTGTGTGTGTATACATGCGGATTGCGGGAGGGGGCGGAGCCGAGCAGGGAATTGTCAGGCTTCTTGCACCCATAACCAGGGTAAATATCGGGTAACTAGGCAAAGCGCATTGCTTGGTAACCCGATGTGTATCCTGGTTACGTGTGCAGGGAGCCAGAGAGAGCACGCGCAGCGAAATTCTACCAATTGCCCTGCTCCAAAATGTTACAAGCTGCGTTCCTTCCGCCCTGCGGTAAGTCGTTTCACGACTGATCAGTTGGGCGGAGGATGCAACGCAGCATCATCAGTCACAATCTGCCGCTCATATAAGTCTATGGGAACAACGGAATCCGCCAAATGGATTCCGTTGTTTACCAGAGCAGCGGATTGTGACTGATTCTATTTAACGGAATTGTGAACCTAGCCTTATGTGAAAACAAAGCAAAGGCTAAACTTCTTTGTGTATGTAATTTCATATGATCATATTTTTATTTTGCATAGGACAGATGATAATCTGGATGAATCAGAATCTGAGTCTGCTACAGCCGGACCCTCCACCCGTATTACCTCGCAATCAGAGGCAGATACACAAGTGGAGGCAGAGACAAGTCAAGGCAACGAGCCACAAGTAGATGCAGATGCTGGAGAGGGCCCAAGTGGAGCTGCTGTCAACACTAGACAGCCAGCAGGTCAATTGGCATCCGATTCTGCATCCCAATTCCCAACCCAACATGTGCTCCCTAGGCCCAGTGTTGCTTTAGTTAGAACCCGACGGATGCAACGTTCAGAGGAGATTACCTCTCTGCCAGACTTAATAGATACCCGTGTTCTCCATATCCTAAATAGTCTAAACCCTGAAACAGATGCCGAGCGGTTTTGCAGGTCCCTTGGCCCACATCTCACTTTGGTTCCAGCCAACCGGCAGGTCCATGTAAGGGCAGGTATTCTGCACCTGCTTGAGGCCAGCCAGGAATGACCCAGCCAATGTTCTAAATATGCTAGAACACTGGCGGGATGAGCAGCAGGCAAGCCACGAGACCACCGTGGCCACCAGAAATTCACCAACTCATCATCATTCTGCTGAGACATCTGTCCCAACAACTGGCCAGACATATGGCCTTGAGCAGCCCATGACATCCTATAACCCACAACTATCTACTGCTGGCTCTTTAACTGGGCAGCCATTTCCCAGCAACCTTCTGCTCCCACCTACTTGCCTTTGTCCCAGCAGGAACGGCCAGGCCAATATGCGAATTATGGCTCATCATTTCAATACAACCAACAACCCTCCTCCCCCCCCTCCTCTGCCATCCTCCTACTATGGTTCATCTAGAGAATCATATAATTACCCACACTCTGTTGTTCCTTTATCCCACATGCTACAGACAACCACACGTTACCCAACCCACAACCACCCAGAGCCAACGTACTCAAAGGGCCACAAAGTCCACCCCTAGCAATCAGGCCAGCTCCCAATCACAAACCGAGTGATTGGCTTAGTCACTAAAATATTGTAGTTGATTTCTTGCAGTTATTATTTAATGTTTATGAAAATCCCGATAGTTTGTTTCTTCTAACTCACATTTCATACCCAAAATTAGGGAGGAAAGTGAGGGGTGCATTTTACAATCAGAATGTAGCTTACCGGGGGTGGTGGAGAGGAGTTGCACGTGTCTGGGGAAATGGTGGGGCGACTGTGCAAAGGCTGTAGTGGATGGGCTTGTGATGCTGCTGCAACTGGTCCTGGGGCTGCGGCAGCTGGGCGGGTTTGGTGTCAGCTGGTGCAGGGGCTGTGGGGCAGCCAGTAATGACTTCAAATAATGTTGCCAGGAGTCAGTGCGTGCACAGATGGAGCTCTTGGCTAAAGTATTTTTCAGCACATGCGCCACCTCCGCTCCATCGATCTGTCAGCAGTGGACTTAATAAAAAGGTGTGCAGAGGTGGTGCTTAAGCATAAGATATCTCAGCTTGCTATTGAGCCAAGAGCTCAATCTGCTCACGTGCCAACTCCAGCCGCCATTTCTTTGAAGCCCTCTCCGCCCACCAATGCTGCAGCCCAAGCCCCAGCACAGCTGCTCAAGCACCATCACAGCTTCCCCTTCAGCCACCACTTCACCAGCACAGCTGGGGGAGAACCACTGCCCTTGCATCCTGTGACCCCAATCGACCACCGCTGCCACCTCCTCCGGTAATACACCACCAGACTATAAGACAAAACCCATTATTTTGTTTAGAACCTTTTATGGTTTGATTTTGTGTAGCATCATATAACCTAATGTGTATTTTTTTTGAAAAAAATATGGTAATACCATTTTTGTTCGGTTATGTAACCAAAATATTAGTGGTGCATTTGAGTTGAAATGTTTTTGTTTGAATAAAAAAATGTGAGCACATTTTTTGACGTATGGCTTTTTATCTAAATTTTTGTTTAAAAAAAAAATGTGGCCAAAATATTTTGGAGCAGAGGTAGGCCAACATTGCCCTCTGTCATGGGGCCATTATAACAGGAGAGGCCTATGTGATGGAAAGTGCCAGAACATGTATAATGGAAGTACGCAGCTTCTTAGGTTTGCAATGACTAAATTTGTCTTGGAATAAAAAAAAAAAAAAAAAAGGAGGATGTGCTGGATAGCACCTGGTGGTAAGGCAGAACTGGGATAATGGATGAGAATATAAAGAGACCGCACTCTGTCCGCTGTGAAGGATTTTCTTTTATTCAAACACGTGCAAGGTGAGAAGCCGGAGGCACACTGTGAGCTGGCTCCTCTAAACTGGACGACGGCCGTTTCGCCCACAAATTGGGCTTCCACAGGTCCACATGTGGAGCTACGGCTACACCCCTTTTAAAGGAGCGCTCACAGGCTGCCTGAGACCACATAAAACATACAGGAGATTTATATGTGTACGTGAATATAAAAAGTAAACATATGTCAAGTTTACAGAAATTACATAAATAACAGACAACCGAAGTATTTGGAACTGTCACAGGAATACAGTCAGATCCACACGATCGTTTAACCCTTGTGGGCCTTGTGCCCCATAATTAATAATCAACTTAGCCTCTTCTTGCAATAATAATTTGTGCAGGTCGCCCCCCTTAGAAGGGAGAGAGACCTTTTTGAGGCCGGCAAAACGTAAAACGTCGGGATTACTGTCATGATGTTCCTGGACGTGTGGGATTAATCTGGGGGAACCTTTCCCTGATGTTATTGAACTATAATGTTCCCTGAACCGTACATTCAAACATCTGATAGTTTTGCCTATGTAGAACCTGCCACAAGGGCAGAGAACTACATAGACAATTATAGTTCAATAACATCAGGGAAAGGTTCCCCCAGATTAATCACACACGTCCAGGAACATCATGACAGTAATCCCGACGTTTTACGTTTTGCCGGCCTCAAAAAGGTCTCTCTCCCTTCTAAGGGGGGCGACCTGCACAAATTATTATTGCAAGAAGAGGCTAAGTTGATTATTAATTATGGGGCACAAGGCCCACAAGGGTTAAACGATCGTGTGGATCTGACTGTATTCCTGTGACAGTTCCAAATACTTCGGTTGTCTGTTATTTATGTAATTTCTGTAAACTTGTTCATGAAACTTGACATATGTTTACTTTTTATATTCACGTACACATATAAATCTCCTGTATGTTTTTATGTGGTCTCAGGCAGCCTGTGAGCGCTCCTTTAAAAGGGGTGTAGCCGTAGCTCCACATGTGGACCTGTGGAAGCCCAATTTGTGGGCGAAACGGCCGTCGTCCAGTTTAGAGGAGCCAGCTCACAGTGTGCCTCCGGCTTCTCACCTTGCATGTGTTTGAATAAAAGAAAATCCTTCACAGCGGACAGAGTGCGGTCTCTTTATATTC
Organism: Anomaloglossus baeobatrachus; assembly: GCF_048569485.1. Classification (NCBI taxonomy): domain Eukaryota; kingdom Metazoa; phylum Chordata; class Amphibia; order Anura; family Aromobatidae; genus Anomaloglossus; species Anomaloglossus baeobatrachus. Next base: position 220,559,480 of record NC_134361.1, on the reverse strand, counting down.
TCATCCTTTATCCATGGATTTTGTTCTATGACGAGCACCCCGCTTTTGGATTATTGGACTTTCCAGGCTCTCCACTCGGACACAGACACAGGCGGTACCGCAGACGATACTGCAGGTAAAGTGCGGTGGTGCAGGACTTATTTTCTCCCCTTGCTACAGAACTGGGATAATGCCCGAAGGCTACTCACCTTAGAAGGTTGTGCACCCTTGCACAACCTCGGATAATGAATTCAAAATCCACGGGGGCACGCTGGAGCCAGCAGCCATCCAAGGATCCCGGGAAGCCGGTGCATGTCAATTCCTTCCAGGCTGGCCACGGGGCCACGAGCAAACGGAAGTACATCACCGCAGCTCATGAACAGCCAGAGCAAGCCCAGTATCCTGGCAAGTGTGGGTCCTAGTAAGTAATGTGTGGCACTCCGTTCGCAGAGCAGCTCCTGCCAATAATCCCACAAGGGGATATTACAAGTGAAGGTAACGGTCAATTAGGAGCGCTACAAAACAGGATGAGTAGGGGAATTACAATAGATGGACTTTTTAATAATTTAAATCCCTCTAATAGCCAGTATAAAGTCCTTGTATTTTGAGTCCCCTAGTCCTCTTGTTTCCTAGCGCTCCTAATAGACCGTCACCCTGTTACCTTCATTAAATTTGTCTTGGGACAGGGCAACGCATGCCTTTTGGTTTATCCACCCATATTAAGCCACCTGCTGGGATTAACCATTATCGCCATGTGGTTTGGTTATTTTTTAAAGATAAACAAAAAAAACATGGTCAATACAATTTTTTTAATATTTCTTCATAAAAATTAGTCTAACAATAAATGATTGTGATAAAAATCATGAGGTATTTGTTGATTTCTGTGTTTAACATTGGTCAAACAAGACCCTTTAAATAGAAAAACACAAAATCTTAAGCTCGCAACCCACGTCAAGGGTCCTCATTTTCTTGCGAGTCCCTAACTAAACCAAATTTGTGAAAATAAAAAAGCCAAATCAAAAAGGAGTCACAAAAAACCTAAACTTTTAAAAAAATAATTACAGATTCTCCTGCAATTGCCATGGTACAAAGCCTTCGGGCGAAACAAAATAATCTGCAAAAATATTCTGGACATGAAGACCAGAAGGGCTTTCTTGTGTACCATGTTGTATGTCCTGTTGTAAGGGCATGTTTAACTCCCTCAACGACTCCTCATCAGCGAAGGATTGTTCCTGGAGACGACAAAAATTATGAAGAACAGCTGCCTTCAAGGCAGCTTTGACATTTTCAGGATGCATTTGAATTGTGCTCAGGAAAAGACGCCATTTCGAGGTAAGTATCCCAAAAGCACACTCCGCAAAACGACGGGCTTTGGTCAGTCGTTTGTTAAAAATGCGCTTACGGGTGTCCATACCATGGCCGAAGGACATGTTTCGAGAGCGCAAATCCCTCATCAGCAACCATAATAAAGGGTGCAAGCGGCCCAGAGGTCTGTGCAAGGGCACGGTTCATGTCATTAAGACGACGTGCAAACCTGGAAGCACGAAAGATGCGAGCATCAGACGCACTCCCATAGGCACCGATATCTGCAATTACAAAACAGTATTTACTGTCAGCCAAAGCCATAAGAATAACCGAAAAATACTTTTTGTAATTGAAGTAACGGGATCCTGAATTTGGTGGCTTTTTAACACGAATGTGCTTGCCATCTAGTGCTCCAATACAGTGTGGAAATTTTGCTGCTTCCATGAAACCATGGGCAATCCTCACCCAGTCATGTGTGGTTGGCTGAGGCATCACACGGCTCTTGAGATTGTCCCAAATTACATCACAAGTATTGCGCACAATCCCAGATATAGTTGACGTGCCAAGGAGAAACTCAAAATGGAGTGAAACAAAACAATTGCCAGTTGCGAGAAATCTGAAATTGTTAAAAAACAAAAAAATATATAAATTAGAAAAACAAATGCAAAAAAGTAAGTTAATAGGGGAAGTCAGTTGAAAAGACTGTTAAATACAAAATGAAACAAAATTAAAAAAATATTGCCTTGAACACAGGGAGGCAAAAAGACGTGCCAATATAAAACTAGAATTTTTACCCTAGCCGTGGAATCACCAGTAGGCTTGCAATTTGTTGTTTTGGGTTTTTATTTTAATTGTTTGGATAAAATAAAACACCACTACAATTTGTTGACTTGATGCAAATTTTGACCCAGTAAATGGAATACATGCATGAACAAGATCCAAATAACTTGATGGTTTTGACATAACTGATCCCTTTAATTATGAACAAATGTTTTTTAAAAAAAACACACAATATCCTTTAAAAAAAATTTGAAAAAAAAAAAAAAACAAACCCATAAAGGGACAAATCTAAACCAAAAATATTGGCTTAAGTAGTTATTGAGTTTTGTAGCCCTTTACAAAAAAGGAGTTTGAGCATGCACTAAACTTTTACATTTTGCAAGATGTAGAAGTAAATCACCTGCACATGAGAGGGTCACACCACCTGGTCTACATTAGGTTCTCAAATTCATTTTAAAAATTTGGCTAAGGATGGATAGAGTTAGTGATAAGGCATCCCGAAGCCAGACTAAATTTAATCCCTTTAAATTGTGGTGAAGATATCAGCACATACTAGTTTTATGAAAAATGTAAAGGTGCACAGTGCATCACTGGGTCTCTAATCTTTGCAAGCCAACTTGCCACATAGTTAATTCCCATATATGTTCAACATTCACTGTCTTGCACTGAAACAAAAGCCATCTGGAAACAAAGAGTTTATCAGATGATTTTGGGCCCAAAACATCAGATTGGAAGGTCAGGTGTAATGATTAAGCTCCCCCTTGATGACCATGCACTTATTTTTAATTGAGTTAGGCTAGTTTCACACTTGCGTTGAACGGTATCCGTTGCATTGCGTTGTGTGATGGATGCAACGGATGTGTTGCATATAGTGGCCCAACGGATGCTGCAAAACAACGCAATTCATTTTTTTATTTTTTTTATTACAGTTTCACCGTCGGCAGACTATTGTGAACGATCAGCTGATTGCTAACAGTAGTCGGCCGCCGGGTCACTCACAGTAGTCGGCCGCCGGGTGATCAGCCGATCACTCCCAGTAGCCGGCCGATCACTCCCAGTAGCCGGCCGATCACTCCCAGTAGCCGGCCGCTGGGTGATCAGCTGATCACTCCCAGTAGCCGGCCGATCACTCCCAGTAGCCGGCCGCTGGGTGATCAGCTGATCACTCCCAGTAGCCGGCCGCTGGGTGATCAGCTGATCACTCCCAGTAGCCGGCCGATCACTCCCAGTAGCCAGCCGCTGGGTGATCAGCTGATCACTCCCAGTAGCCGGCCGCTGGGTGATCAGCTGATCACTCCCAGTAGCTGGCCGCCGGGTGATCAGCCGATCACTCACAGTAGCCGGCCGCCGGATGATCAGCCGATCACTCACAGTAGCTGGCCGCCGGGTGATCAGCCGATCACTCACAGTAGCCGGCCGCCGGGTGATCAGCCGATCACTCACAGTAGCCGGCCGCCGGGTGATCAGCTGATCACTCCCAGTAGCCGGCCGCAGGGTGATCAGCTGATCGTTCGGTCGCCGACAATGTGTGCGGGGGGCGGGAGCGGGGGGCGGAGTGCGACGTGGGTGGAGCCGAGCGGGGCCATGGCTGAGGACGTCAGTGCCGCGGGGACTGCATTGCTGGGGGACAGGTGAGTGAGTGTGAGAGTGTGTGTGCGATTGTGTGTATACATACGGAGTGCGGGAGGGGGCGGAGGCGAGCGGGGAAGTGTTGGGCTCCCGGCACACGTAACCAGGGTTCCTTGGTTACCCGATGTGTACCCTGGTTACGGGTGGAGGGAGCCAGGGAGAGCATGCGCAGTGAAATCCAAAGGATTCCGCTGCTCAAAAAAACGTTACATGCTGCGTTCCTTCCGCCCGACGCAGCGTCAAAATAACGCCGCTGCGTCGTCCGGCGGATGCAACGCTGACACTTGCGTTACAGTGCGTCACCCATACAAGTCTATGGAGAATAGCGCAGTGCGTTAACGGACTGCGCTATTCTCCATAGTGACGGACTCCGCTGAACGCAAGTGTGAAACTAGCCTTAGACATTCAATGTTGAATGTGTACCTTTAAAATTGACAAACAGACCCAGTAGCTATTACATTTTGAAAGGCAATATGATTTTTTTGTTGTTAGCTTTGATGTTCAGCTGACATCTCATTTTCAAGGTGGCAGTAGTTAGAAAATTTTACAAATTTTCTATAATCCAAAAACACAAATCAAAAAACCCACCCAGAAGAAAAGAAAAAGGTAAAAAGCCAAAAAAAAGTGTGGTTAGAAGTAAAATATATCCTGCAAAAACAGGATAAAATCAGCCCCCACCCACACAAAAACGAAACATAGTGCAAACGTGGCACAATGTTCAAAATGTACATACCTCAGAGTCACAAGCAGACGCTCCTCAGGAGAAATGCTTAGTCGCATGCAAGTATCTTGCCGGACAAGATGAGGGCGCAAAAGATCAAGGAGTTCATCAAAACTATGAATTCACAGGCGACAAAAAGCATGAAACTTCACAGGAAATTTGCGAAGTTCGCCATACAATGTGTGGAAATGGCCATATGCTTCACGTTGCAAGACTAAGGGGTGAACCCATAGTCTTTTGGGCTGCTGAGGTTGTTCCCTAATCATATTGCGCCAAACTCTTATTCGCCGAGACACCAACCACATCAATGCCTCATTTGAAAGTGACATATCTGCAAAGCAGCAAGTACCGAAAACACCACCAACACACAAATGTTACCTCTGGGCAGGTCTTTAAACACTAATTCCTAATTTCACACACATTTTCTAGATAAAACACTAAATTACAACATCATCTGTTTTTTTCTGTCACCGATTTCACGGATGCATTGAATGCAATAAAGCACATGTACCAACCCGCACGCGGCAATACCGGGAACAATACCGCGGTAAAACCGCAGCAAACCGCAAGCGGTTTTCGAGTGCGGTTTGCCGCGGTTTTGTACCGCGGGTGCGGTAATCTTTCAGTGCCTGCGGAATTTTCTTGAGAAAATTCCATTTTCCAGTGCGCACAGGGCCTAAATCCGCAGCATGCGCACAGGGCCTTACTTGGCATTTTGTATGAAACTTTTTCTATAATGTTTGAAAATTATTACTAAAGGAACCCTGCTCAAATTGGAACGGACAACCTTTCCTATACAGATCCCATCCCATGCAGATTCTATGTGGCCTCCGCTCCCACCCCATGTGGCCTCCGCTCCCACGCAGGCTCCCGCCCCATGCGGCCTTCGCTCCCACGCAGGCTCCCGCCCCATGCTGCCTCCGCTCCCGCCCCATGTGGCCTCCGCTCCCACGCAGGCTCCCACGCCATGTGGCCTCCACTCCCACGCAGGCTCCCACGCCATGTGGCCTCCACTCCCACGCAGGCTCCCACGCCATGTGGCCTCCACTCCCACGCAGGCTCCCACGCCATGTGGCCTTCACTTTCACGCAGGCTCCCACGCCATGTGGCCTCCACTCCCACGCAGGCTCCCACCCCATGTGGCCTCCACTCCCACGCAGGCTCCTACCCCATGTGGCCTCCACTCCACTCCCATGCAGGCTCCCGCCCCATGCGGCCTCCGCTCCCGCCCCATGCGGCCTCTGCTCCCACGCAGGCTCCCGCCCCATGCGGCCTCTGCTCCCACGCAGGCTCCCGCCCTATGCGGCCTCTGCTCCTACGCAGGCTCCCGCCCCATGCAGCCTCCGCTCCCACGCAGGCTCCCGCCCCATGTGGCCTCCGCTCCCACGCAGGCTCCCGCCCCATGTGGTCTCCGCTCCCACGCAGGCTCCTGCCCCATGTGGCCTCCGCTCCCACGCAGGCTCCCGCCCCATGTGGTCTCCGCTCCCGCCCCATGTGGCCTCCGCTCCCGCCCCATGCGGCCTCCGCTCCCGCCCCATGCGACCTCCGCTCCAGCCCCATGCGGCCTCCGCTCCAGCCCCATGTGGCCTCCGCACCCACGCAGGCTCCCGCCCCATGTGGCCTCCGCACCCACGCAGGCTCCCGCCCCATGTGGCCACCGCACCCACGCAGGCTCCCGCCCCATGCGGCCTCCGCTCCCACGCAGGCTCCCGCCCCATGTGGCCTCCGCTCCCACGCAGGCTCCCGCCCCATGTGGCCTCCGCTCCCACGCAGGCTCCTGCCCCATGTGGCCTCCGCTCCCACGCAGGCTCCCGCCCCATGTGGCCTCCGCTCCTGCCCCATGCGGCCTCCGCTCCCGCCCCATGCGACCTCCGCTCCAGCCCCATGCGGCCTCCGCTCCCACGCAGGCTCCCGCCCCATGTGGCCTCCGCACCCACGCAGGCTCCCGCCCCATGTGGCCTCCGCACCCACGCAGGCTCCCGCCCCATGTGACCTCCGCACCCACGCAGGCTCCCGCCCCATGTGGCCTCTCCCATGCAGGCTCCCGTCCCATGCGGCCTCCTCTCCCATGCAGGCTCCCGTCCCATGCGGCCTCCTCTCCCATGCGGTCTCCCGTCCCATGCGGCCTCCTCTCCCATGCGGTCTCCCGTCCCATGCGGCCTCCTCTCCCATGCGGTCTCCCGTCCCATGTGGCCTCCTCCCTTGCAGAGTCGCAGCCATCTTTGCCTCACAGAGCGGTTACCTGCACTAAGTGCCAGCGGCCTCTTCTCCGTCCTCCTCCGCGGTACTCTGCATACTGATGCTGACAGGCGGCAGCATGGTGAGGTAATCTCACCACGCTGCCGTGACCTCTGCAGCGTCATCACGCCGCCGGGTGAGAGAGCAAACTGGCGCCACTGTACCCAGAAGTACAGTGTGCACGGAGGTAAAGGGATTCATATGTATCGGCGTCTTTAAGACGCCGATACAAATGAATACAGGGAACCGGGTCGCAACGCAGATTCTTGCAGGTTCGTCGAACCGGCTGTTATTTTAACAACCGGTTCACCCGAACCGGACAGAATCGGCTGAATCCCACCCCTTTCCCAGATATGTAAGATTGAAAACGTTATGACTCTCAGTAAGATGTGTCGCAAGAAAAATTATAATTTTTATTTTTTTTTTTTACAAATTTCTGAATTTTGTTTTATCATTTAAATAAATCAAAAACTATACAGTTTTGGTATGTGTCTAATTGCACTGACCTGGAAAATCATAATGCCTGGTCAATTTTACTGTAAAATTAACAGTAAATATAAAAAGCCCCCCAAAACAGTTGCAGAATTGGAATTCTTTTTGCCGCTTTTCATTACATCATATGATAAAATGAATGGTGTCACTCAAAAATACAACTCATCCAGCAAAAAAACAATCCCCGCACGGCTATACTGATAGAAACATAAAATGCAAAAATGATGGCTTTTGATAGAAGAGGAAGAAGCAGGTTTTTGCTACGTCATCTGAGAGCAGTATGATGTGCGCAAAGAGACGGAATCCAACGATGTATCACTTAGATTACTGGGTGCAGATGTAGCAAAACCAGGTTCTCTATGTACAATATCTATAGACAGTGAGATGCTAATCACTGGAGAAGGTTAGGTCTCACCAGGTAGTCCAGGCAGTGATAATGTCCTGATGATAAAACCTTCATCATAAGTAACAGCATACAGCCTGATAAATGTATTTAAACCTTATATCATGCTTCCTTCAGATTACATAGCAAAAACCTGCTGACACATTCCCTTTAACAACTACACATAAAATGTATGTGTATGTCTCCCGGCAGCCAATCAGCAGCTGCTGATCTGAAGGCGGCACTCAGTCTGGACATACCCGTCAGCTGTTGCGCTGCGGTAAAACCACTATTCCCAGCATGCCCGGTGTCACAAACCACCGGGGGGGTCACTCAGAAATCCCCCGCGCTGGCTACCAGTACGTCACAATCGGGGGGTAACAAGTGGGGGGTCACCCCTCCTTTATACCTCCCGACTGACAGACAGAGCACGTGACGCGCTCTCTAGCGCCCCTCTTATAGTCAGGCCAATTATGGAATTGCCCGACAATAAGCAAGGAGGCCGCTATGCTACTTATGCCGATTATTGAAGGGTCCCCGGTGAGAGTAGGGTATATATTCCCCCGACCTCCGCGGGCGGAATATATAAAACCTCCCCGAATCTCACTGGCCTCCCCACAATAATCCTTGGCACAACTCGCTGCCACCAACCGCTTCACGGTAACTATTAGCCGAACACACGGACGTGGGATTCAAGATCGAGATAACAGAACAGCCCAAGATTAATTATATAATTTAATCAGCCTAAAGCACACTAGAAACTACAATATATACAATAGGGAATCTACGGAATATACATAGGTCAGAGTACAGTTACAGATAAAGCATGGTTTACAAACAGGTATGCAATTCAATCAGTTACCTTGTGCGTCTGGCCACAGGGGGGCGCTGTAGGCCAGGTTTCCAGGAACTCCCACAGATGTTTCCTACACGTGACCCCCAGCGAAAGAACCCTGGAAAATGGCCGAAGTAGGGTTATCAACCTGGGCAAATCCAGGTCCCCTCCTACCTTAGTGACCTCAGAGGGAGCACTGCTCCACCCCTGGCTGGAGTTATGGACAATCCACAACATGGAATATGGGCCATAACTTTGCCTGGGAGCGTCGTAGGCGGACGCCAATGCTCTCATTGTGACAGTTATGAATTTAGCTACAGAATGAGAGGACTCATGACTCGTCTACTAGTTCCACATTGGCTGATATCACGCCTGGGGTATTTCCCAAGCTCCCGCTCCCATAAAAAGGGTGTGCCAGCATCGTCCGCATGCGGAGACACCATTTTTATGGTTGCCATATTTATCGGAAATATGGCTTGCGAGATATGAACCATTTTTTACTGGAGTCGTTCTGTCTGGATACTTCCAAGCTTGCTAATTAGATAGCAGCTCCTACCACAGGGTCACGGCAGGGAGTCATCCTGTGTCCATTGTTCCCACATCATCTCATCTCCATATCACAGGAGATGGCCATGGAGGTGTAACACCTTCACAGATGCTGGACATTGAGAACAAGAAGGGAGGGGGGCACTGCCAGGGAGTGATGAGCGATTATGACTGGAAGTCATAATTCATCTTCATATCCCGGGATTTGCCTCACACCTCCCCCCTTTTGAGGGCGCTAGGGGGCAGCACACTCCGGTGTTCCCCCGGGCGCCCGTCCGCGACCTCTCCTTGTCGGGACAGCCCGTCTGCGTTACCGTGGTCACGGCCCCTTTTGTGGCGAATGGTGAAGTTGTATTGCTGGAGCGCAAGGCTCCATCGCAACAATCGCCCATTCGTCCCAGAGACGGTGTGCAACCAGCTGAGGGGATTGTGGTCCGTCTCCACGATGAAGTGGCGCCCGTATAGATAGGGTTGCAGACGCTGCAGGGCCCACACTATGGCCAGGCACTCCTTCTCCATCGTGGAATAGGCCACTTCCCTTGGTAACAGCTTCCTGCTCAGGTACAAGACTGGGTGCTCTTGGCTCGCAGAGTCCACCTGGCTGAGTACCGCACCGAGGCCGAAGTCACTGGCGTCGGTCTGTACTACAAACGGCCGCGTGAAGTCGGCTGCCTGTAGCACGGGCGGGCTGGACAGGGCGTCCTTTAGGGCCCGGAAGGCTGTCTCGCAGTCCACTGTCCAATCGACTGCAGAGGGCAGCTTCTTCTTGGTGAGGTCCGTCAAGGGCTTTGCCAGGCTACTATAGCATGGAACAAACCTCCTATAGTACCCAGCGGTCCCCAAGAAGGACATCACCTGCTTCTTGGTCCTGGGGGTGGGCCAGGATGCGATGGCTTCCACTTTCTCAGGCTCGGGCTTCAGTGGTCTCCCGCCTACCCGGTGACCGAGGTACTGGACCTCGCTCATGGCCAGCTGACACTTTCCCGGCTTGATGGTCAAACCTGCCTGGTGGATCCGCCTGAGCACCTGTGCTAGATGCTCTAGGTGGTCCTCCCAGGTGGGACTGAAGACGGCAATGTCATCCAGGTACGCGGCCGCGTACCCTTCAAGTCCCTTGAGCAGGGTGTTGACCATCCGCTGGAAAGTGGCAGGGGCATTCCTCATCCCGAATGGCATCACCGTGGACTCGTACAGTCCAAATGGGGTAATAAAGGCAGAGCGTTCCCTGGCCTTGCGAGTCAGGGGGATCTGCCAATATCCCCGGCTCAGATCCATGATGGTCAGGTACTGAGCCCCGGCCAACTGATCGAGCAGGTCATCGATGCGTGGCATTGGGTACGCATCGGCGACCGTGACAGCATTGAGCCCCCTGTAGTCCACGCAGAACCGAGTGGTTCGGTCCTTCTTAGGGACGAGGACTACAGGCGAGGCCCAAGCGCTGTTGGATGCCTGGATCACCCCCAGCTTCAGCATCTCGTCAATCTCCTGGCGCATGTGTTGCTGCACCTCCAGGGAAACCCGATATGCTGAACGCCGGATCGGGGGATGATCCCCAGTGTCCACGTGATGGACAGCCAAGTCAGTCCTTCCGGGCTGGTTGGTAAACAACCCCCGGAAGGGGAGGAGGGTGGCCCACAGCTGGGACCGTTGGTCCTCCAAGAGCTGGTGGCCAACCTCCACATCCTCAATGGATCCGCCGGCCCTAACCTGGGCTAGCATATCCAAGAGGGTTTCCGCTTCTCCCTCCTCGGGCAGGTTGCACACGGGGAGCGCACATGCCTCCCGCTCATGATGTGCCTTCATCATGTTCACATGGAAGGGCTTCCGCCTTCCACGGGCAGGGTCCAGGGTGACCAGGTACGTCACAGGGTTGAGCTGCTGGTACACGAGGTATGGGCCTTCCCAGGCTGCCTGAAGCTTGTCCTGTGGTACGGGGACCAGTACCCACACCTTTTGACCCACTTGGTAGGTCCTCTCACAAGCGTTCTGGTCGTACCAACGCTTCTGATCGGCCTGGGCTTGAGCCATATTGTCGTGTACCAGTTGCGTCAAGGCCTGCATTTTGTCCCGGAAGCGCATGACATACTCGATAACCGACACTCCAGGGGTGGCCAAATCCCCTTCCCAAGCCTCTTTCACCAGAGCCAGGGGGCCCCGCACACGTCGCCCGTACAGGAGCTCAAACGGTGAGAATCCTGTTGAGGCCTGTGGAACCTCCCGGTAAGCAAATAACAGGTGTGGGAGATACCGCTCCCAGTCACGCCCATGGGAGTCGACCAACATCTTAAGCATCTGCTTTAAGGTGCCATTAAACCGCTCGCACAGGCCATTAGTCTGTGGATGGTACGGGCTGGCCACCAGATGTCGCACCTGGACTTGCTTACAGAGGGCCTCCATCAGCTGGGACATGAATTGGGTCCCCCGGTCAGTGAGCATTTCCTGGGGAAAACCCACTCGGGAGAAAATCTCCAGCAATGCGGTGGCCACCTTGTCAGCCCGAATGGACGACAAGGCCACTGCTTCTGGGTACCGGGTGGCATAGTCCACTACCGTCAGTAGGAAGCGTTTCCCGGAGCTGCTGGGGATGGCCAGCGGGCCGACCAGATCCACAGCCACCCTCCTGAAAGGCTCATCGATGATTGGCAGAGATACTAGTGGGGCTTTGGGGTGTGGCCCCGCCTTCCCCACTCTCTGACAGGTTTCACACGAACGGCAGTAGGCAGCCACATCGGCCCCCATTTTTGGCCAGTAGAAATGCTGGTTTAACCTGGCCTTGGTCTTAGCGATCCCTAGGTGTCCGGCCATCGGAATCTCATGTGCGATCCGCAACAACTCCGTCCGGAACGGATAGGGTACCACCAACTGTCGGTCCCTGGGCCACGCCTCCGGTGAACCCTGCTGGACCGTGGCCCGGTACAGCCGTCCTTGGTCCCAGACCACTCGCTCCGGGTCCGAGTCCGAGGGAGGCTGTGCCGCCTGCTCCTTAAGAGCTTTCAGGCTGTCGTCAGCTTCTAACGCTGCCTGAAACCCCGGACTAGATGTGGCCAGAATCGACGAGACTGTCACATCTTCGGTCAGTACCCCGGGACCTGTGTCCTGGCCTCCACCTGACTCGGCTGCCACTTGGTCAGAAGGGGAAGAGCTATCGGACCTCCGGGAGGCCCCTTGGCTTCCAGCACTCCCACTGCGGGTGACAGCGGCCACAGCTGCTGCGACCGTGGGTCGTGCCTGCTCCTCCTCCGTTCCTGACCAAGTCGCCGGTTCAGGCAGACCTACCTGGCTTCCTGACACCCCGGTTGTGGGGGAACCATGCACCGAGATCTTACCTGGGAGCACTTCCGCTCCTGGACCGGCCCCAATCTCACCTGCCTGTTCCCCTCCTGCAGCAACAGAACCCCGCTGTGAAATCTCTGGGGACCCCACATTTGCTGTGGTAGCCCCCACCCCACACACTGGTCCTCCCCCTGCAGCACCCTGCTCTCTGCTTATCCCTGCAGAGGGCAGCAGATCCCAGCTCACAGGCTGATTACTTGTAGAGGCATTGTCACACCTTTCTCTGACCCCCTCCCCTGTCACAGCTGCAGCTGTGTGTGTGTCTATGGTGTCTGTGCAAGCAGAAATATCAGAGTTCACTCCCCCCTCTCTCACATCATTCATAGATAACACATTAACATTGTCAGGAGTCATGTCCGTACTGGCTGAAGGTTCAGCCCTTGGTGGGGGCCCAAACTGGGAGGTTATCTGCCCCAAATCTGTCCCAAGTAGCACGTTTGCGGGGATCCGATCAGTTACCCCCACCTCCCTCACCCCTCGCCCTGCGCCCCAGTCCACATAAATGTCAGCAACAGGCAGCGCCGGGTCAATGCCTCCAATCCCGGAGACAGCGAGGGTTTTTCCCGGGATCAAGTCTTGGGGGGACACCATCTCAGGCCGCACCAGAGTCACCTCCGAGGCGCTGTCTCGCAGTCCTATGGTCACAGACCGGCCGACGGTGACAGGTTGGAAGCTGTCCAGGGACCTACCACCACCCCCACCCACACAATACACCTTGGGCGGCCCTTGGGACGGAGCCGGGGCCTTGGGACGCCGAGGGCACATGGCCTTGAAGTGTCCAGGTAGGTTGCACTGGTGGCACCGTCTTGGTTCTGCCACGGGCCTGGAGAGGGGAGTTGAGGGGGACACCCCCTGCAGTCTAGGGGCAGGTGGGGCAGTCGCAGAGTTCATCTTACCCCCTCTCCAGGTGCTGCTGGTGGCTGCTCTCCTGGCGTCAGGAGCCCGATTGTTGGTGTAGTCATCGGCCAGGGCAGCTGTAGCCGTGGACCCCTTTGGCTTCTGGTCTCGGATGAACTGGCGGAGATCCTCAGGGCAGTTCCACAAGAGTTGCTCCGTGATGAACAAGTCCAGGATCTCCGGTCCGGTGGAAAGCTGCAGGCCTTGGGTCCAGTGGTCGGCAGCTCGGGCAAGTGCCCGCCTGTGGTCAGCCCAGGAGTCCTTTGGTCCCTTCTGTAGGCTCCGGAACTTCTTGCGGTAGGACTCTGGAGTGAGGTTGTACTGTTGGATCAGGGCCCGCTTGATGGTGTCGTAGCCCTGATCTGCCTCAGCAGGCAAGTCCCCAAGGATATCCAGGGCCTTACCCCTTAGACGGGGGGTCAGGTATTTGGCCCACTGATCCTTGTCCAGATGGTGCTGCAAGCAAGTCCGTTCAAAAGCAGTCAGGAAAGAGTCCAAGTCTCCATCCTTCTCCAGCACTGGGAAGTCCTCAACACGGACCTTTGGAAGTTTGGTGTCTTGAAGGTCACGTGTGGCTGATGAGGGCCGGAGCTGAGCTAGCTGCAGCTGGTGGTCACGGTCTGCCTGTTGCCGTCGCTCTTCACGTGCTGCTTGCCGCTCCGCAGCCTCACGCGCTGCTTGCCGCTCCGCAGCCTCAGCGTCACGCGCCGCCTGCCGCTCTGCCCTGCGCTCTGCCAGGAGTTCCTTGTAGCCCTCCTGGTCTCCAGCCTGGAGAAGGGCCATAGCCATTTGAAGAAGGCTATCCGAGCCTCCCAGGCTCGGTGGAATGGCACGTGGTGATCTGCGGCCCGCTGCGGAGCCTGGTGATTCACTGTCCATTGCAGAGCGGAGGGCTGGCATCTGGCTCGTTGAGGACCCTTGGGCGAGCTCCTCCTCATTTTGTCCAGCAGTGCCAGGTTGTGCGATGTCCTCTGCAGAGCTGTTCTCTGGCGTCGGGCTCTTGGAGGGCTCGTGGACAACCTCCTCATCGTCTCTGGCCTGAGCATCGGCCATTCCTTTGGCTTTGCTCCTGGTGCTCTCAGCCATTCTTGCAGACTTTGGTCACTGACACAGAACTGACACCTGATGCCTCCACACACCTTACAGTATCTGCACTCTGACACTCTAGTGTTGAGCTAGTCTGAAGACCCCAGCAGCCACAGCTGCTGCAGGCAGTCTTTAGTGTCTGGGAGTATGGGTCTCACACTCACACACACTATTATCTCGATCCCACCGCTACCACCAATATGTCACAAACCACCGGGGGGGTCACTCAGAAATCCCCCGCGCTGGCTACCAGTACGTCACAATCGGGGGGTAACAAGTGGGGGGTCACCCCTCCTTTATACCTCCCGACTGACAGACAGAGCACGTGACGCGCTCTCTAGCGCCCCTCTTATAGTCAGGCCAATTATGGAATTGCCCGACAATAAGCAAGGAGGCCGCTATGCTACTTATGCCGATTATTGAAGGGTCCCCGGTGAGAGTAGGGTATATATTCCCCCGACCTCCGCGGGCGGAATATATAAAACCTCCCCGAATCTCACTGGCCTCCCCACAATAATCCTTGGCACAACTCGCTGCCACCAACCGCTTCACGGTAACTATTAGCCGAACACACGGACGTGGGATTCAAGATCGAGATAACAGAACAGCCCAAGATTAATTATATAATTTAATCAGCCTAAAGCACACTAGAAACTACAATATATACAATAGGGAATCTACGGAATATACATAGGTCAGAGTACAGTTACAGATAAAGCATGGTTTACAAACAGGTATGCAATTCAATCAGTTACCTTGTGCGTCTGGCCACAGGGGGGCGCTGTAGGCCAGGTTTCCAGGAACTCCCACAGATGTTTCCTACACGTGACCCCCAGCGAAAGAACCCTGGAAAATGGCCGAAGTAGGGTTATCAACCTGGGCAAATCCAGGTCCCCTCCTACCTTAGTGACCTCAGAGGGAGCACTGCTCCACCCCTGGCTGGAGTTATGGACAATCCACAACATGGAATATGGGCCATAACTTTGCCTGGGAGCGTCGTAGGCGGACGCCAATGCTCTCATTGTGACAGTTATGAATTTAGCTACAGAATGAGAGGACTCATGACTCGTCTACTAGTTCCACATTGGCTGATATCACGCCTGGGGTATTTCCCAAGCTCCCGCTCCCATAAAAAGGGTGTGCCAGCATCGTCCGCATGCGGAGACACCATTTTTATGGTTGCCATATTTATCGGAAATATGGCTTGCGAGATATGAACCATTTTTTACTGGAGTCGTTCTGTCTGGATACTTCCAAGCTTGCTAATTAGATAGCAGCTCCTACCACAGGGTCACGGCAGGGAGTCCTCCTGTGTCCATTGTTCCCACATCATCTCATCTCCATATCACAGGAGATGGCCATGGAGGTGTAACACCTTCACAGATGCTGGACATTGAGAACAAGAAGGGAGGGGGGCACTGCCAGGGAGTGATGAGCGATTATGACTGGAAGTCATAATTCATCTTCATATCCCGGGATTTGCCTCACACCCGGACAGTACTGTCTGTGGTTTAATATCCTAATCTGAGGTTACAGGCTCCCTTTAAATTGGACAATATATTAAAGGGCTTTTAACAACCTGCAGGTTGATGACATTTTTTGAGAAGAAGTGATGAGTCCAGGGGCAGAATGTGCTGTCTGTGAGGAGAGTAGGCACACTGTAGAGCTGTCACTATCCATATGGGGACATTACATAGGGATGGTAGGTGGCAGTCATCTGCTTATATCGGACGGGTTAGGCCATCAGTGCGACTGCGGCCGGAGTCTGGATACAATCCACACAGCAAGACCAGGGAGGAGCACGCCCGGCACACAGCGCAGAAAGTCAGCTCGGGCACTCAAAGAATTGAAAAAACGAAAATATTGATGCTTATTAATGCCAATTTTTATTCATGCAAAGGTCTGTGTTATTATTATGACGTTTCGGCCATACAATTTTGGCCTTTATCAAATAAATGTACTGAAACAAAAAAGAAAAAGATACAATATCAAATCTCATAGACATGTACAGTCAATTTTACACATACAGTCAATTCTACACGTAATGCATGCAACAAAAATTCGGCCAATGTTTTTGGCGTTTAGAACAATATGTACGACAAACAAAAAACCTGATGCACACTTGTATGAATTATCAATTCATGATTGTTCAATTAGGAGACCCTAGTATACATAACACATATGTATAAAGGCATTATGAAAAGGGATACGTACCACAAGAAACGTATATGAGGCTAGACTGGTGAAATTAAGTTCACATATGTTGACCAGTGGTACCTTAGTGATCAACCTGAAGTAGAAAACAAACCCATCTTGAGAATATTATAGGTGTTTCATGTATAAGTGTATGCAGGGGACCGTGAAGATTTATGTAAATTATACAAAATCGATAATAAAATTTACCTTTGCTATTATCTATGTGACATGTCTCTTGGAGACCCAAATGTTCACTAACAGGCTGTGGTATATGGTCCGCTAAACCGCTTGAGATACTAAGAGAATGATAAGAATTAGATTGCAACCACCATCCGGTGAAGGAGGGGGGTGGGGTTTTTTCAAAGGAAAAGGGGGAGGGGTAGGGGGGGCCAGGGCTTAGTACAGATTCAGTCACCATGTTGGGCACAAAACGTAATGCAATGTTACCTTAATTAACGTCATTTAACCTCTCAAAGGGACTCATGCTCATGTTGCTGCTGTACTATGGGACCAAGTTCCTTCGAATATGAAGAATAAAAGACAGACTGAGTAACATGGAAAAGATGAGACATATATATATACAGGATGGGATTTTCATCACTCACCACTGTGTATACAAATTTAGTCCTTGGTGTGCTGTTAAAGGTTCTTTAGGAAATATCTCCTTGAGTATCTATAAGTTTTTGTAGAATTATTAAAGAGTCATTAACCTTTCTGCAAGGAGTATTAGTAAATCCCTGTTAGTTACCTGGGTAGGCCAGATGCAGTGGTGGTTCAGTGGAAATACACGGTCAGTGTTCCTGTAAGCCCCGTGTCTACAGCCCCCCTGTGAGGATCTGTAGAATTAACAAAATCAATAACCAAGTCACAGTAATCATTCCAAGAAAGAGGGACAGACCCCCTGTCCATTACCTGAGTACGCAATTGCAGTGGTGATTCCGTGGGGAAGAAAGCTGCGTGATGACCGGAGGTGCCGGCGGGTGTATGGCGGCCGCCATTTAAAGCCGAATCATGTGCACAGGAAATCCTGTGAGTGACACGCTGTGCCGTCCGTGGAACGCACCAGCGCGCAGGCGCAGGGGGCACCCCGATCAGGGACGCCCCCCGCGCATGCGCACAAGCGGACCACAGGCGGCGTAATGCCGGTCGTGGAACAGGAGCGCGCGCCAGGACGGACGCGCGCCCATGCCCCACACACGGCATGTGAAGGTGAATGGGGCGTGATACCCTCGTATGACTGACACAGGCGCGGGCACGGGTATGGATCCCCGCGGCCGCGCACGCATGCGTACATACTCAGGATAAGTGTGTACAGTACATTAGGTGAAACAGTACATTAGGTGAAATCGTAGTGATCCATAGGTAGGCGTGATGTGGTGATGACGTGACATCCGTGCTGGCATATTAAGGTGCCTAGGAAATAAAGGAAAAAATGATTAGTCTTGTGAAGGATTACAGCAACACGTCCATAGTTTTAATGGGCTAATAATATAAACTGTCTAAATGCCCCTCAGAGTAAGAAACAAGTATGCCTATATGATCCAATAATAAATATCCCCTATACCCCAATTCAATCTAAATTCTCAAAGTCCCCTATTAAATACAAAATTCTACTAAATTCTAATAAGACACCTCATATTCACGATTGAGGCCATTGGGCTCGAGTGTCTGTAGGGTATAAATCCAGAAGGATTCCCTTTCTTTTAGTTTTAAGACCCTATTGCCCCCCCTCCTACTAACCGGGATATGCTCAATTACTTGATAGCGCAATTGTGAGACCGAGTGGCCCGCCTTCATGAAATGCGCTGGGATTGGTAGAAGTTCGTATTTGCATCGAATAGTAGACTTGTGTTTACTTATCCGGTCTCGGATATGTTGGGTGGTCTCCCCAACATACCCGAGACCGCAAGGACACTTTATGAGATAAATCACGTATGATGAATCACATGTATAAAAGTCCTGCAGATGGAAAATTCTACCTGTACGTGGATGGGAGAAAGAGCTACCTTTCGTCATATTTGAACATTGCGTACAATGTAAGCATGGGAAATTGCCCTTTCGTGCAGTATGGAGAAATGTTAGACGGGGCTCCTTTTTCTGGGAACCTACATCTGCTCTAATCAATGAATCCCGCAAATTTCTCGGTCGTTTGTCACAAAACAAAGGTGGATTCTGGAAGGCTGGCACTTCGGGATAAGACTTACCCAACAAGGACCAATGGCCAAGAATGGCCTTTTTTATCTGCGATTGAAAGGGGTGGTATGTAGAAACATACGCAACCCTAGGTCCCTTAATCACGGGTTTCTCTCTAACAGTGGGGCAAGGGACTGCAATACTTTGTGGGTAACCCCTGTTTTTAAATTTTTGGCTGATTTCTGCACAACGTTCTGTTTGAGTAACCGGATCAGACACTATGCGTTGCACCCTTTTGATCTGTGACATTGGCAGAGCCTTTTTCACGTGTTTCGGATGTGCACTTGTGAAATGTAAAAGGCTATTTTTATCAGTTGGTTTCATATATAAATCGGTGATTAATTTACCACCCGGGCACTTCACTACCATAGTGTCTAAAAAGCTAATATTCTGTAGGTCATGGTGCAGCGTGAATTGTAGACCCTCCAAGCAGCTATTAAGATCCATGTGAAAGGAAAGCAATGAGCTCAGATCGCCATGCCAGATCAAGAATATGTCATCTATATATCTGCACCAAATGGTGACATGGGAAGCATATAGATGATGATTATAGACAAAGTTGTCCTCAAAATGTGCCATAAATAGATTCGCATACGGCGGCGCCATATTAGAGCCCATTGCGGTCCCTTTCCTCTGCATAAAAAACTGATCCTCGAAGAGGAAAAAGTTATTGTGCAGTACAATCTCAAGAAGATCCAAACAGAATTTTCTTTGATGGGGTGAAAGTATGGTTTGCTTGTCAAGAAATGTGGTGACAGCCTCTATGCCCTGTTGATGACCAATGCTCGTATAGAGACTATTCACGTCAAGAGTCACTAAAATGTCATCTGGGGAACAGTTCTGTACTGTCCCGAGGAGCCGAAGGAAGTCCGAGGTATCTTTGACGTAAGACCGGGTAAGGGGTACTATTGGATTCAGAATTTTTTCAAGTGTTATGGCCAGTGGAGAAAGAATGGACTCTGTCGACGCTACTATAGGACGCCCTGGTGGTTGAGTTAGATTTTTATGCACTTTCGGTAAAGTGTAAAAAACCGGTGTAATTGGATGGTCCTTGATTAAGAAGTCTGCCAACTTCCCATCAATAGTACCTAATCCTGTGTATTCATCCACCAGGTGCCTAATAGTCTCCCTAATCCTTGGTGTAGGATCATGTGGAATGGGGGTATAGGTGGTTATGTCATTTAGCTGTCCGTAGATCTCATTCACATAGTATGACCTATCCATAACCACTATCGCCCCACCCTTATCAGCGCAGACACGGGCACCAACCGGACGGGTCCTGCACCGAGAGAGGACAGTGGGGACACAGCGGGCTGCGCACCCCGCCCCCAGTCACCGGCCTTACCTTCTCCGCCTATCTCCTCACCGCCCGTGAGGTCACAGCCCACACAGATGTTAATAACACTGCAACGCTCACAAGTCGGCGACTCGCCGTGAACTTTCACAAAGCGGAAGTTGCCTGACGTCAGGTATTCTCCCAAGGAGCTGAGCGG